>NC_051075.1:15334522-15664522 GCF_004664715.2 Peromyscus leucopus
TTTATTATCAATAAAATCAATTTTGGGTACAAGCCTGTTTTGTAAATCCTGATTAGTAGATTCTAGAGAAAGAATCTTTTCCTGTAAGCCTTCATTACTATCTTTTAAAGCAGATTCCAGAAAGAGAATCTTTTTCTGTAAGCCTTCATTGCTATCTTTGAAAGCAGATTCTAGAAAGAGAATCTCTTTCTGTAAGTCTTCCTTGCCATCTCTTAAAGCAGATTCCAGAAAGAGAATCTTTCTCTGTAAGCCCTCACTGCTATCTTTGAAGGCAGATTCCAGAAAGAGATTTTTCTTCTGTAAGTCTTCATTGCCATCTCTTAAAGCAGATTCCAGAAAGAGAATCTTTTTCTGTAAGCCCTCACTGCTATCTTTGAAGGCAGATTCCAGAAAGAGACTTTTCTTCTGTAAGTCTTCATTGCCATCTCTTAAAGCAGATTCCAGAAAGAGAATCTTTTTCTGTAAGCCCTCACTGCTATCTTTGAAGGCAGATTCCAGAAAGAGACTCTTTTTCTGTAAGTCTTCATTGCTATCTTTTAAAGCAGATCCCAGAAAGAGAATCTCTTTCTGTAAGTTTTCATTGCTATCTTTGAAGGCAGATTCCAGGAAGAGAATCTTTTTTTGTAAGCCCTCATTGCTATCTTTGAAGGCAGATTCCAGAAAGAGACTCTTTTTCTGTAAGTCTTCATTGCTATCTTTTAAAGCAGATCCCAGAAAGAGAATCTCTTTCTGTAAGCTTTCATTGCTATCTTTGAAGGCAGATTCCAGGAAGAGAATCTTTTTTTGTAAGCCCTCATTGCTATCTTTGAAGGCAGATTCCAGAAAGAGATTCTTTTTCTGTAAGCCTTCATTGCTATCTTTTAAAGCAGATTCCAGAAAGAGAATCTTTTTCTGTAAGCCTTCATTGCTATCTTTTAAAGCAGATTCCAGAAAGAGATTCTTTTTCTGTAAGTCTTCATTGCTATCTTTTAAAGCCTGTATCAGTCCCAATAATGACTCATCTTTGTTCTTATTATTAAAGCAGTGTTTGAACACTGTGTGAATTATTACGATGAATGCCAAAATGGTACAGGCCAAATATGCCTGAGGAAGGTCATATATTTCCAGGAGAATGTCATTCATCATACAGGCAAAAAGGTTTTTAAATTCTTGTGAGGTAATGTTGTCAGCCATATTACAAGAATTACTCAAAATTTGTTAGTCAATTTTAAGATGTAAAATTATCAAGTACTTTTACTTGAAATAAAACACTGCTTTGCCTGTCTTACCTTTCCGTGGTGCGCGGGGTGTAGTAGCGCTTCTCAGCCAGCAGGCGGTGCTGGTACAGCTCCAAAGCAGGGCCTGCTGGCGACCTTGGCTGGCGGCAGCTGGAGGCAGATGGCGGGATGGCCGGAGCCGGGGGCCGGATACCTCACTTGCAGCGGTTTTTCACTGGTCTCGGGGCTAAGCTAGGGAGCTGAGACCAGACTAGCTGCTCCCCTTTTCGGGAATGGACTGGTTATATGGAACTTTGCAGGTGGGTTTAGGTACCCGCCAGCCGGGGAGCAGGCTGAGGGCAGGAGCCGCCCAGACCTTTGGAATTTGACCCACGTGGGCGCCAGATATTGGGGAAAATTATAAAGGCCACTCCACGTAGTTAAAAGGAAGATTTATTTAGTGGATGACTTACAAATGAAGGAATGGATAGGTCGCGGGGGTCTGGGGAAAGTGTATCGCAATCCAACGGTGTTCTCTGGAGCTCTGCACAATCAATCTCCACTATCCAGGGTCCAGGCGCAGAGAGAGCGCCCAGAGCGAGCGCTTGCCAATCCAGCTCTCAGGTTACCAGCACCTCCCCTCGCCCCGCCTCGTAGGCGTGACAGTTGCCAGAGTCTCAATGGGGGTTGGAGCTTCCAGATCCAAGTTGGAATGGCTACCCACTACACAGGACCTCTCAGGGCCTGCTTTGGAAAGACTGTCTGTTGATGATACATCTTCCCTCATAGAAGCAGGGCTCCGCATACCTTCCCCCAGTATCCAGCCACTCCTCCCAACCAGTTGTACATAAGCCTCCCCTAATGGTTCATGGTCTCAGGAGAGGATATAGAGCATATAGCAGGGGAAAAGATGAGGAGAAAGCTTCATTTATGAAGCCACCATCCTTGCTGGTTTCAGACCTTCCAGTGTGGCTGTCGCCTATGTTCCTGTCTATAACCCTCACCCGCGGCTCTTGAAGTAAACCTAATAAATTCATTTTTTTTTTCTGAGTGAACTTTGGTAGAATCATACCTTTGTTTGTGGTTGAAACCTTAGGAGGAAGGATAGACATTATTTGCAACTCTACCAGGGAATAAATTTTAGCAACAACAATGAGTATCCACAAAAGATTAAGTCCTTCAGTCTGGATACTCGAATCTCTTACATACAACATTGTATCTAATTACAGCCCATGGACATATACTTTTAATAATCTCTAAATTATAATGCCAAAAACAATGGGAGTGTTATGAAACTAGTTGGTGTCTTGTATTATTTAGGGAATAATAAGAAGAAACCAAAATCTGTACATGTTCTATACAGCTGAAATGTTTTTGGGGAAATCCCCTTGTTTAAAATCAGTGAATATAGAGCATAGCTTTAATATATGTATCATACTTAAATATATAAATAATATATTTAAATTATATATATAAATATAGTGTGTGTGAGAGAGGAGAGAGAGAGAGAGAGAGAGAGAGAGAGAGAGAGAGAGAGAGAGATGGAGAGAGAGGGAGAGAGAAGGCAGAAAAAGGACCCTTATGAACTATCGTATTATGTTCTAGAAAATGAAGATTATTTTCTCTTTAGGATTATTGTGTTTGAGTAACGATTAATAATAATTTTATTTGTTGTGTGTATGTCAGATGTGGCTCAGTGCATTCTACTTGTGCTGTACCCATTAGTGAATGAAACTCCTAGACTGCTACTCCCATCCACATGAAGATGCTGAGTCAGAACACGGTTGTGTGGATATGTATGTGTAGACATGTCAAACAGCTGAGGTTTGAATTCAAAGCCTGAGAGCTTGCCAAGATGCTTTCCCCATGAAACTTGCTTCAGCATAGAAATTTCTAACATCAAGTGGCTCATCTGTGTTTAGAGTAGCAAGGAATGATTTCTTGCTGTTTGCAGTTTGTTTGTTGAGACAAGGTCTCTTTGGTGTAGCCCAGGTTGACTGAAAACCTGCCATCTTCTTGCCTCAGCCTCCTGGTACTGAGATTATATGTGTGTGCCATAATACCTTTAAATCTTTGTAATAAACTGAAACAAAACAAAACAAATGAAAACAAAAACAAGGAAAGGAACACATGTCAACTAACAACCAGAGCCATCCAAGACACTTTCTCAGGCAAAGGGAAGATGTGATCTTTAGAAATGACGGTTTCTCTTTAGAAAGGATGAGACCAAAGCTTTAAGAACATTCTGTACTTAAAGACAGAGGGAAAGTTTAGTTATAATTAGCAAACTCATATGACCAGTGGTTGAAGTCTGGGCTGGTGTTTCTTGACCTCCTAGTCAAGGAATTGAAATGAGCACAGATTTATAAATTAGTAAGAAAACTTTATTCCAAAGCAAAGTTATCACAGTATATCAGGTTAGATAATACACTGTCAGGAGTGATGGTGGACCCCATGGGTGAGAAAATTCAAGGGCCCCATTTATTGTTTGGAGCTTTCTTTTATGGAATTCAAGACAAGAGGTTTGGTTGCCAAGGGATATAACACAGGTGAATCTCTCTTCTGATTGACAGGCTTGGATTTTGTGAGCCATTGCTCACAGTGTACATCTTTCCTGCAGAGCATTTCTTTTAATTATATGCATATGCAACTATACATAGGTACAAGATGATATATAGTTCATTCTCCCTAAGAGTTCACTCAGATGATACACTCTGCCGTACCATGCATGCAGCTAAAATAGTCTAGGCCAGATTGGCCAGTCTCTTTTTTTGTTTCCAGGATGGATCCAATATACGTTTGAATAGAAACAGGATGTTATCAAGTGGTTGTTAAGGGGAGTGATTTTATTTCTTTGTCTAAAGCACTGATGTAGGCAGAGGTCCTAGATGGTTAACATGTTGCTGGGCATATTGACAGAAATGTGGTGTGTACAATACATGCACACAAGGCTCCTAGTTACCAAGTGCATTGTTGGAAGAGGGGTGTATGTATATCCCAAGCCAACTGAGATCCTAGATTTCAAAGCTGTTCCCTATGATTATCAGCTTCACTTAGGTACACAGAAGCCATTACCACTCATTGAAAATGAATTCTGCTGTTTACTGGCATCCTCTCACTTGGTTTCTTGCTCTCAAGGTTGGATGGACACCATTCTCTCCATGATGTTACTGAATTACTAAACTTACAGTCATGCAATACAATGGTGCTTTGGGATCTCTTAAATTGTTAAGTATTTAAATATTTTCTCTTTTTTATGTATTTTCCAAATGCCTTAAAATTCCCTTCAACTAAAAGTTAAAAGAACTTGAATTGAAACTTTACTTCTTGAAACCGGTCTCATCCATTCTAAAGAGAAACCGGAGGTTAAGTCATCTTAACCTCAGCCAATCCCTTTTACTTGTACTACTTCCTCCAGAAGCTGGGCTACCATAACATCCATTAGGTCATAATATGATGTGACTCATAATATGGTGTGACTGAAGTGTATGGAGCTAAGTGTGATAAGCGGCTACACAATAGATAAGTCTAATTCATAGGGAACAGGCCTTTCCCAGTCCCTTTATCAAGAAGGCAATTATACAAGGAAAAATGTTCGCACATGTCAGAAGGGAACGAAGACAGAAGTGATGATAAACTCACAACGCAGGCATGAAATTGATTTACCAATAGTACACATATGTAGTGTGTGATCCTTTAATCACATGCTCACTAGCACAGTGTAGGTGCATGCGCCCCTCAGCGTTCTTGTGCTTCACATCAGCTGTAGTAATACCAGCGTGCAGGGCCTGGGGAGAAGTGACAAGTCACAATGGTTCTGCCCTGCAATAGTTCAGTGCCCCACAGGAGGAATCAGGGACAGCACTCTTTGTATCACGCCATTCCTTCCTCCACTCCTTTTCTCCAGGAAGCAGAAAGTGACCCCTCCAGACATCAATCAACTCCTCTGGCCTTCTGATTTTGATCTTGAACTTTCCAGCTTTCAGAACTGTGAGCATAAAGGTGTATTATTTATAAATTACCCATTTCAGTTATTCTTATAGCAGCCAGCACAAACAAATTGACACATACACACACACACACACACACACACACACACACACACACACGAATTTTCCTATTACCTAAATCATGGTTGATGCTTAAATTGAACCTTTTCTGATCCATGCACTTCCGACGGCTGGTCTCCTACAGTAACCATCTGGCAAGGTGATACCATTTTTTACCAGTATCCAAGCTATGCCATAACACTGAAACATGAATGGCAGGAAGAGGCTGGAATAGCCCCTGTGTCCATTCAAGGTTACATAAAAACATGCTTAGCACTCAAGTTTAGGAAATATATCTTCATTTAACCTTGTGCGTTTAGGGAGACGGGGGTGGGAGGGGGAGAAAGAGGGAGGGAGGAGAAAAAAAGAGAAACTATACTTTCCATTTCTTAGATGCAAACCACCTGATGCCCACTGACGCTCTTTCTTGGGTCTAATGTCCAGTTTCTCCTGAGTTCCAGTCATTTGAGTCTTTCTGACCACTTTCTGGGAGGGATTCTTAACTTCCTGTTGTCCTGCTTATGCCAAGCAAGTTCTACCATTCTTCATTTAACACTAATGTGTATCAGGAAACATCTTCTTGAATGTAATAGATAAAAATGTCCTTGCCTGTTGAAATCCCTTTTTGTTTGTTTGGTTTTTGTTTTGTTTTTGTCTAAAATTTTTCTTCTAAATTAAGTGAAGAACCAGTAATAAACAGAACAAGTGGACTAGGGAAAGTGGTAGGGTCAAGGCCCCAGAAGGCTTCCCAGAACAGGAGTAGGAAGGCATAAAGGAAGCCAAAGAAGCCCATGACTCTGAGAAAGAAAACTCACACACAAGTATGGAGATCCAAGGCCGTGAAGTGTTTATATGTTTGTGTTGTGTGTGCTTGTGTGTATTTATATGCATGTGTGTGCATGCTTTTGTTTACTTATATATGTGTATTTGTGTATGTGTGTGTGTAGGTGGGTCTGTGTGTGTGTTTGTATGTATGTATATTTGTGTATGTGTGTGTCTGTATGTTTGTGTGTGGGGGGTCTGTGTGTGTGTATGTATGTTTGTATATGTGTGTGTGTATTTGTGTGTGGGTCTGTGTATGTGTTTATGTGTATGTGTTTGTGTGCTTTAAGTATATATGAGTGTGTGTGTGTCTCTTTGTGTGAATATCTAGTAATGGTTTTATTGTTGTGAAGAGACATCATGAACTGGGCAGTGGTGGTGCACGACTTAAATCCCAATGTACAAATGTCTTTTTAAAGAAGGGAAGAAGGCAGAGCCAGGTGAGTCTCTGTGAGTTCATGGCCAGCCTGGTCTACAGACCGAGATCCAGGACAGGCACCAAAACTATACAGAGAAACCCTGTCTTGAAACTCCCACCCCCAAAAAAAAAAAACCCAAAACCAAACAAAAAAAAAAAAAAAAAAAAGAGAGAGAGACACCACGACCACAGAAACTCATATAAGGAAACATAACATTGGGGCTTGCTTACAATTCAGAGGTTTAGTCTATTATTATCATAGCAAAAAAACATACATGACTGCACATAGACAGACACAGTGCTGAAGAGGTAGCTGAGACTTCTATTGCTGGATCCATAGGCATCAGGAAGAGATAATGAACCACTGGGCTTGGATCATCTGAAATTTCTAAGCCAACCCCTGGTGACACACTTCCTCCTACAAGGCCACACCTCTCCAGTGAGGTCAAACCTTCCAATAGTGCCACTCGCTATGTACCAATGGGGGCCATTTTTAGTCAAACCACCACAGTGCATGTGAGTTTGTTTCTGTGAGTGTATGTGTAAGACAAATTGCTAAATGGTCTTATTAATAAAAACCCAGAGACAGATATTGGGGTGAAAGCTGAGAGATCAGAGGAATAGGATAAGCCACAGCCAACCTCACATCACCAACTCCTAAGCCTCCAAAGAGACCTACTTCCTGTATATCCACACCTATATACCTTTCTGTACCTGCCATCAATTCCTCTCTCTGCCAGCTCTGTCACTTCCTGTCTGTCTGTACAGACCTCCAGACCTTTACAGTTAACTAGTGTTGGAATTTTAGGCCTGTGCCACTACGCCTGGCTCTGTTCTCAGTTTGGCCTTGAATTCACAGAGATCTACATGAATCTCTGCCTCCCAGGTGCTAGGGTTAAAGGTATGTACTATCATTGCCTGACTTCTATAGGAGCTGGATTTTTCCTCTGATCCTTAGATAAACTTTATTAGCATACACAATTTATTGGGGGACACAATATATCACCACATGTATATATGCGAATATCTGTGCAGTGTGTATCTGTGTGTGTATTTATATGTATATGCTTCTGCATGTGTGTGTATGTGTGCATGTGTCTGCATAAGTGTGTGTGTGTGTGTATGTTGTGTGTACCTGTGTGTGAGGTTATCTTGTGTGTGTGTGTGTGTGTGTGTGTGTGTGTGTGTGTGTGTTGCTACTCTCTAACAATGTACCAAAGACAAACGTCTTTTTAAAGAAGCAAAGTTGATCTGTCTCACATTCTGGAGGCGGTGATGGTACTGACTTGGGTCCAGCACGTGGTGAGGGCCTTCTTGATCCATCATCATTTGTAGTGGTTTTGCAGAGCAAATGTACCGCATCTGTCTGTCTCCAGTTCTGCCCGTAAAGACACTGATGCCATCACGAGGGCCCTGCCCTCAAGAACTCTTTAGAAAGAAAAATTATTATTTTTAAGTGCTTGTATGTGAGCGCAGGTGCCCAATGAACCCAGAGACACCAGATCTGCCTAGATCTGAGGGATGCCGCAGGAGCTGGAACTACAGGTGTTTATATGCTGCTAGAAATGTCCACTAAGAACCAAATATGGGTCCTCTTCAAAAGCAGTAAGAGCTCTTAACCATTGAGCAATCTCCAGCTCTTTCCAAGAGTTCTTCTAATCCTACTCACCGCTCAAAGGCACCAGCTCTTAAAAAAAAAAAAAAAAAAAAAACAACACACACACATTAACTCTTGAATTTTGTGATTCTGTTTCTAGCACATGAACTAAGGACACATTGGAGCCATAGCAGAAACAGCCTGGATGCCCTTTAAAGACCAGTGGGCAAAACAGAGTGAAAGAGGAAGAGCATGGTAAGAGATTAAGTCTGTGTAGGTTTTAAGAAGAAAATAAAAGCTCTTAACAATATATATAACAGAGTACCACAGAGACTTCAGCAGGGACTGCTAAGGCAAAGATGAGAAATAAGTCCCAGGCCCCTGGCACCTCACCTGCACCAATATCATTCCAGCAATTTTGCATGATGCTTACCTTCTCTTCTCAAGGAATCCAAGTCTACTAGTCTCAATTCCAGAGAAGTGAGGCTGTCAATGCAATCAGTGTAGAAACCCAAAGAAATCTTTAGTTGAATGTACCAGTATCTTCTGGCTTATGTGTGAACAGAAAGATCTCTAAAACAGTTGAAAGCAAGAGACCGAAGCCACTCATTATGGGTCAGTCTTCAAGTCCCAAAACAAAGAGAAGGGGAGGGGAAAACTCCCATAGTATAGAAGCAAGAACAGAAACCAGTGCCACTGCCTGTGCACACAGCAAGCAAAGGTGTAGCCTTTATCTGGGAGTGCCTGGTGATTATGAGGTTGCTCTCCATTTCATATTTTTGAACTATCAACTCCAAGGAAAAGACTGGTCATGGTTTAATGTTCTATTTCCAACTCTGTAATCCAAATGGGAATATCACTGATCATATAAGTAAATGGCAAGGATGCAGATATGAATATGCTCTGTTACAGACCTGAGCATTCATGACAGTCTGTGGCAGGCAGGGCAATACCTCAAAAATGTCACAGGGTACTATATTGAAAACTATTGTCAGTCTCTCAGTACTTATTTGCTTCTAAAGTGAGAGACTTTAGCTGGAGTCATGCACCAGAAAACAGAAAATGTCTCTTTCTAGTTCTCCTTGTGTTAGGGTATAGACATGTAACCATATTCTGGCCATAGGGTATAAGATGGATGCGGAAATTATGTATGCCTTTTACAGGAGGAGGGCATATCCCTGTAGCCCATCACACTGGCTGAACTAAGGACATAGTAGTTCATAGTGAGGGGCAATGCTCTGTAACTTGCAAAGCAAACAGAGAAAACAGCATATCTCTGATACTGTGTAGATGATAACCCAGTCTGGACTGCTTATATTGGTCTGCAATATCACTGTTATTGTGGGTCTTGATAATGAGTGACCTAAGCTTGCAACCACGGACAATAACAACGTAGTGTTTCCTACTTTGTTATGACTGGCTTCCTTCACTATGGAGTCTTGCTGAGAATAAACTCTGATAATGCTTAGAAGAACTTCAAATTATTTCAGATAAGAGCTGTAGAAGAGATTATACTGTATAAGGAAACTCTAGAACCTTTTTTATATTTGCCATTTTCCTTCAATTTAGAAGATTTGAAAAATTTATTGAATTTCTATAATAATAACAACGTGCAGCCCAAATCAGCCAGAGACCTACTGCTTGACCAGAAGCCACTCTGGATGCCAGAAGTCAAAATAGATCATTCACCTGCAGAATACCGCCCCCTCGACTCTCTTGGTGACCCTCACCCTATCCCCAATTCTCCCAACCCTCCTCATCACCTTGTCCCAGCTCCTAACTTTGGCAGAGACCCCCTGCTCAACCATAGGCCACACAAGCTGGAAGACCAGAGAGGAAACAGAAACCAAGGAACAAAACACTCAACCAACAAAGAGAAACTCAGAAATCAGCACCTAGACCTGTAATCACCCCAAAACCAGATGCCTCGACACTAGCCTAAGAACACAATCAGCAAAAGCCATGACAATATGTCACCAACAAAGTCCAGTTATCCTACTATAGCAAGGCCTGAATGTCCCAACACATCTGAAGGACACACACACAAAAAGACCTTAAAACCAATTTTATGGAGTTGATAGAGGTCCTTAAAGAGGAAATGAATAACTCCTTAACAAAATCTAGGAAAAGGCAAACAAAAAATTGGAGGAAATGAGTAAATTCCTTAAAGAAAACCAAGAAAAAATTGAAGTAAAACCATCCAAGCCCCGCAAATGGAATTAGAAGCTCTACTGAAAACATAAATTGAGTAATTCAGGAAATGAAAAATCTTGGCAAGTGAACAGGAACTACAGAGGCAAACTTAACTAATAGAATAGAAGAGATAGAAGAAAGAAACTCAGGCACTGAAGATATAAAATAAGAACTAGATACATTGGTTGGAGAAAATGTTAAACCTTTAAAAAATTCTAACATAAAACTTCTAGGAAATCTGGGACATTATGAAAAGACCAACCTAAGAACAATAGGAATAGAAAAAGAATACCAGCTCAAAGGTCTAGAAAATATTTTCAACAAAAATTATAGAAGAAAATTTTCCTAATCTAAAGAAAGAGATGCCTTTAAAGGTACATGAAACAAACAGAATACCAAAATAGATTAGACAGAAAAGAAAGTGCCCTAACCACATAATAATCAAAACACTAAGCATACAGAACAAAAAAAGAATATTAAAAGATGAATGGGAAGAATAGCAAGTAACAGTAAAAGGTGGACCTATTATAATTACATCTGACTTCTCAATGAAGACACTAATAACCAGAAGGGCCTAGAGAGATGTTCTGCGAACTCTAAGAGACCACAGATGCCAGTCGAGATTACTATATTCAGGAAAACTTTCAATCACCATAGATGGAGACAAGACATTCCATGATAAAGTCGAATTTAAACAATAGCAATCTACAATTCCAGTCCTACAAAAGACACTAGAAAGAAAACTCCAACCCAAGAGGGTTAACTACACCCATCAAAACACAGGAAATATTCTCATACTACCAAAACCAAAAGAAGAGAAGCATGCACACACATTCAGACACACACACACACACACACACACACACACACACACACACACACACATACACATACACATACACACACACACCACATAACCAAAATAACAATAATTAATAATCATTGGTCACTGGCATCTTTAAAAATCAATGGACTCAATTTCCCAATAAAAAGACACAGGTTAACAGACTGGATAAGAAAACAGGATCCATCCTTCTGTGTCACCCAAGACACACACTTCAACATCAAGGTTAGATATGACCACAGAGTAACTGTTTGAAAAAAAAATTTCAAGCAAATGGACCTAAGAAGCAAGTTGGTGTAACCATTCTAATATCTGAGAAAATAGACTTCAAAATAAAATTAATCAAAAGAGATGGAGAAAGACACTTTATACTCATCAGAAGAAAAGTAAGTCTACCAAAATGATCTTTCAGTTCTTAACATATGTCCCAAGCCCAAGGGCATTCACATTTGTAAAAGAAGCACCACTACCCCTTAAATCTCACACAGACTCTCAAACATTGATAGTGAGAGACTTCAAACCCCACTCTCACCAAATGAGAGGTCATCCAGCCAAAACTGAAATACTGGAGGTAACAGACATTATAAACCAAATGGACCTAACAGACATCTGCAAAATATTTCAACAAAACACAAAAGAATATACCTTTTTCTCAGCACCTCACAGAACATTCTCTAAAATAGACCATATACTTGGTGACAAAGCCAGTCTCCACAGATACAAGAAAACTGAACTAATTCCCTGTACCTTGTCAGACCACCATGGATTTAAAGCTGGATATCAACAACAACAGAAAGATGAGAAAGCCTACAAACTCATGGAAACTGAACAACCCTCTACTAACTCACGAATGGGTCAAGAAAGAAATAGAAAGAAATTAAAGACTTTCTAGAATCCAATGAAAATGAATGCAGAACATACCCAAACTTAGGGGACACAATGAAAGTGGTGCTAATAGGAACGTTCATAACACTAAGTACCTTCATAGAGAAATTAGAGATCTCATACTAACAACTTAATAGTACACCTGAAAGCTCTAGAACAAAAAAGGAGTAGGCATAACCTAGAGGAGTAGATAACAGGGAAGAAAATCAATTTGAGGTCTGAAATCAATAAAATAGAAACGGAGAACAATGCAAAGGATCAACGAAACAAAAGGTTGCTTCTTTGAGAAAATGAACAAGATAGACAAACCCTTATCCAAACTAATTAAAAGACAGAGAGAGAATATCCAAATTCACAAATTCAGAAATTAAAAGGGGGATATAACAATGGATACCTAAACACCAAAGGAATCCAGAGAATCATTAGTTCCTACTTTAAAAACCTGCACTCTACAAAATTTGGAAATGTAAAAGAAATGGAAAATTTTCTCAATAGATACCACTTATCAAAGTTAAATAAAGATGAGATAAGCAACTTAAATAGACCTATAACTCCTAAGAAAATAGAGGCAGTCATTAAAAGTCTCCCAATCAAAAAAAGCCCAGAGCCAGATGGTTTTAGTGCAGAATTCTACCAGATTTTCAAAGGAGAGCTAAAGACAATGTTTCTCAAATTGTTCCATGAAATAGAAAGAGAGAAACATTGTCTAATTCATTTTATGAGGCCACACTCACCCTGATACCCAAACAAAGATTCAACGAAGAGATAGAATTACATATCAATTTTCCTTATGAATATGGATGCAAAAATACTCAACAAAATACTTGCAAACCAATTCCAAGAATACATTATAAAGATCATCCACCATGACCAGGTAGGCTTCATCCCAGAAATTCAAGTATGATTCGACATTAAAAAAAAAAATTAGTCAATGCTGTCTACCATATAAAGAAACTGAAGAAAATCATATGATCATTCCATTAGGTGCTGAAAAACACTTTGACAAAATTCAACACCCCTTCATGATAAAAGTCTTAGAGAAATTAGGGATATAAGAAACATACTTAAACATAATGAAGGCAATTTACAGCAAGCCTATAGCCAACATCAAGTTAAATGGAGAGAAACTCAAAGCAATCCCGCTAAAATCGGGACCAAGATAAGGCTGCCCACTCTCTCCATATTTATTCAATATAGTACTTGAAGAAAATACTTGGAAAAAAGTATATTAAGGGGATACAAATTGGAAAGTAAGAAGTCAAATATTGCTATTCACAGATAATACATGATACTATACATAAACAATCCCCAAATTTCAATCAGGGAACTCCTACAGATGATAAACACCTTCAGCAACATACTCGGATACAAAATTAACTCAAAAAAATCAGTAGCCATCCTATATACAAATGACAAATGTACTGAGAAAGAAATCAGGGAAGCAACACCCATCACAATGGCCACAAATAATATAAAATATCTTGGGGGTAACTCTGACCAAGCAAGTGAAAAACTTGAAAAAAATTGAAGAAGATATCAGAAGATGGTAAAATCTCCCATGTTCATGGATCTGAAGCATTAATATAATAAAAATGGCCATTCTACCAAATGCAATCTGTAGATTCAATGCAATCCCCATCAAAATTCCAACATTTTTTCTTACGGACCTTGAAAGGATAATTGTCAACTTTATATGAAAAAAAAAAAAAAAAAAACCACAAAACCCAGGATAGCTAAATTAGATATCCTGAACAATAAAAGAACTTCTGAAGGTATCACCATCCTTAATTTGAAGCTGTACTGCAGAGCTATAGTAATAAAAACCACATGGTGTTGGCATAAAAATAGACAGGCTGGTCAATGGAATAGAATTAAAGGTCCAGATGTAAATTCATACACTTATGGACACCTGATTTTTGATAAAGAAGCCATAAATACACAATGGACAAAAGCATCACCAGCAAACGGTGCTGCTCTAATTGGATGTCTGCATGTAGAAGAATGCAAATATATCCTTATCTATCACCCTGCACACAGTTCAAGTCCAAATATATCAAAGATCTCAACATAAAACCAGATACACACTTCTTGAACAGAACACCACAATGCTGGCATTAAGATCATCAATTAATAAATGAAACCTCATGAAACTGTGAAGAGGTTATGTAAGGCAAAGGACACCATCAATAGAACAAAACAGCATGTACTTAGCATGATTACAAGCATAGTTTTGAGCACATTAAAGAACTTGACCATTTATAAGGTGACTGAACATTAACTTGCATGTCCTAATTATCTTTAATAGTTTATAAGATTTTAGCAGCTCTAGTGAGATTAGGATTTTACACTTTAATCTCTGTAAAATTTTAGCCTTAAAAATTACAATTTCTGGGCCGGGCGGTGGTGGCGCACGCCTTTAATCCCAGCACTCGGGAGGCAGAGGCAGGCGGATCTCTGTGAGTTCGAGGCCAGCCTGGGCTACCAAGTGAGTTCCAGGAAAAGGCGCAAAGCTACACAGAGAAACCCTGTCTCAAAAAAAAAAAAAAAAAAAAAAAAAAAACCAAAAAAAAAAAAAATTACAATTTCTGAATTAAACACTTTTCTTGTAATTATGAACCCCCTTTGATGGTATTCTCAAATTTGGCTCACAGATTATTCACTCTGACATTAACTTATCAATAAATGTTTTAATTATAATTGGATTGAGTCTATGGTCTTTTCCCAGCAGTCACAAACTCCATCACATTTGGAGGCCTGGTCTTATTGTATCTTATTGTGCTGTGTTTGGCTGATGTCCCTGGGAAGCCTGCTCTTTTCTGGGAAGAGGTAGGGAGGGGGACTAGATTTGGGGGCGAGGGGAGGTGAGGAGTATTGGGAGGAGTGGAGGCAGGAGAAACTGTGGTAGGGATGTATTGTATGAGAGAAAAATAACTTTAAAAAATGTCTGTCAGATCTGGGAATATGAGAAAGTAGTTGGTGGGAGAGTGATCATGTAACAATTGTAGGACCTTTGGTCCAGTCCCCTATAGGATCAGACAGATTGGTGAATGAATACATCAATATTTAAGAGGTAAAAGCAGTCACTATTCCCCCACTCCACCTTCTGTCTGAGATGTGTTGACCCCACCTCTGAGTTTCTGTGGCAATAATAGAGTGAGCATTAAATGGTAACCCCAATAGGGAGAGAGAACGAAGGTAGTGGTGAGGAGCCACAGTCTACCTATTCTTCCCAACTTATCCTCTCCCCTGCCACCCACCACCACTGCCTCTTAGCAGCCCTCAAAATAAACGTATTTATTCTAAGCCCATTAATTAAGCCATAGCACATGTGTTTTCACACCAAGCAGAAACCCAGTTGCTTTTCTTCTCAAGCATCCACTAAAGATCCCCAATATCTTCAAAATAGAGCCTCAAACCCACAAGTAGAATTTATTTATTTATTTATTTATTTATTTATTTATGTTTTTTGAGACAGGGTTTCTTTGTGCAGCTTTGCACCTTTTTCCTGGAACTCACTTTGTAGACCAAGCTGGCCTCGAACTCACAGAGATCTGCCTGCCTCTGCCTCCTGCGTGCTGGTATTAAAGGCATGCGCCACCACCGCCCGGCTCCACCCATGTGTGTGTGTGTGTGTGTGTGTGTGTGTGTGTGTGTGTGTGTGTGTGTGTATTATTTATGGGGCTACTTGTAGAAGATGGGATAAGGACTTAATTGCATCACCACAGTTCCCCCTCATGGAAGCAGCAGCATTTCAATCCTTGTGTTTCTCATGATCACTTCCCCCTCCTCCTTTCCTTTACAGTCTTCTTGCCTTCCCTCAGGAGTCATCCTACATGCTGTGCATCCACAAGGAGCCTCTATCGTGCCCTGTTCATGTATCTATAGCTCCCACTGCATTTTTATGTCCAAATGTCCCGAATCTCTATTTCCTCAATGTGGTTTGGAGTGCGGTATCTGTTGTGGAGTAACCACTTAGTGAATGTTAGAGGAAGGAGAATGATTGTACATCTCCCTCCCCGTGTCAAAAAATGTCTTCGTAAAATTCACATTTGTGCTTTGACTTTAAATATCTGGGGAATTGGATCACTTCTTCCTTCAAGTTTGACACTGTAAACTGTAAGTCAAACTAGGACTGTTCCAGAAAGGCCAGAAGGCTCCTACAAATGGCCCCTGCAGACACTGATCACTTGCCCATCTGAGAAAGATGTCTATTTGACGGCAGATCCATTGCCTGTAAGAGTTCAGAACATGAATTCAGAAAGCGTTTACATGAGCTCAGAATTTTTTCTAATGACTATTAATAACCCAGTCGAGGAACACAAGCAGAATTGTCATAGTTACACATAAAATAACAATTTTAATTGGCAAAATTAAACTTCTAAAAGCCAAAGCAATATCAAGGTGGCTGAACTCCTTTTGGAGCCAAAGAGACTGGAATAATAGAAGCCACATCTGATGTATTTTAAGGTCTTCAGTTACCAATGTGCTCCACTCACAGTGACAGATGGGTGTTGATTTTTTTTTTCTCAACCGCACAAAAGCTAGCTGAAGCATATGCAAAACTCTTAATGGCATTAAAGTTTTGCCAATTAAAAACATGCTCAAGCATTTGATACAGTACTTGATACCATGTTTCACAAGCTCTATTCTGAATTTTAAATCATGATTTTTATTACATTATTTGTCAAGTTAGTGAGACTAAAACAATTATCACATGGGTCATATTTTCAGCCATTTTATCATTTTGGCACCTGTCAAGTGTAATGATGAAAAAGCGGTAGAGTCATTAAACCATTTTAGACAAATTATTAAGTTATAAATAGCATACATGAAAATAGATCAGGTTTTGTATTTTTATTGTATCTCAGACATCAGTAATGTGCAGGTTAAGAAAGGAGTGAGACTAAGCTGTTAATTGACAAGACACAGTTACCCTTCTCCCAAAAGATCACCCAAAGTTAACCTTTTTCTCTTACTTAGACTTAAGTTTAGAGTAGATGGAATTACTTTAAAATATGGGAGTTTTTGTTTGTTTGATTTTTTTCTTTAAGTAACTTTATGAAGGGTTATTTTGGCACACAGTCAAGAGTAAAGTCCTTCATGATGGGCAAAGGAGCAGGGACCTGATGCAGCTGCTCATGTGTCGGCAATCAGGAAGTGAGGGGAAGTTTATCACTCGGGTTTTCCATGTTGCCTGGGTGTTTTATGTGTTTCTTCTGTTTTATGTCAAAGCCTTAAGGGACTCTTAACTTGTTCCCATCTCCTTCACCTGGCTCTTTCTCTGGATGCTGAAGTCTTAGGGAAGGCCTTTTCTGCCCTTTATCATATTTCTGCATTCTTTCTATACATGTACCCAAGTAAGTGGGCTCTTACTCATAGGAGACAATTATGAATGTAGCATTTGCAGATTCCAGTATTTTTTTCTTGCTTTCTTATTAGCTAGATTCATAGGCTTTCATTTATTGAGTTGCTACCTCTTTTTAAATGACCTCAAAGCCAGATTAAGAAGGAAGAAGATAAGAAATAAAGAAAATTGATTTTAAGAAATACTCCAGAATGAATTAACATCTTATTATTTTTAAATGCCTCTAGAACTAATCAGGTAGATTTATGGAAGTGAATTTGAATTTAATTTTGTTCACAGTTGCCTGAAGTCTGTGCAGTCCTTGTCCAAACCTGGAGTTAGAGAGTCTTCTGTCTCCTTTTCCAATGCATGCCAATACCACAGTATCTGGCCACACTGTTGCTCTGCCTTCAAATGAACCATTTTCTAGATCTACATATGGTGCCTTTTCACTCAACAAGCAGAAAAAGGCTGATGTATGAACCAAAAGACATTTAAGTCCAACAAAAATAGCTCCCAGACAAGACCTGGATAGAAAGAGACCTTTTGTGACTGGACATGACATTGTTATCTAAGAATATGGTGGTCATAGGAGACCTATGCCTCTGTTGTGGGAGATGCAGATGATGGGAAAGAGATGGGTGATTCTCAACATTTATTAGGGGTGGGTCAGTTTATGGCAAAGATTAGATCAGAGAGATGACAATAATTTTATGAACAATAGAGTAAAAGGGGGCAAATCAGCTGTTCTCCAGTGGAGTACCAGTTTTGAGGCAATTCAGAACCTACAGATTACTCTCTGTCACATTGCATCATGGAGGGCTCTGCTCAGTGCATATCACTGAAGAGGTAAGCTAGCATTTTTATAGAAATCAAGAGAAATTTTCATTCTATTTGAGCCATGGAAATGTCGCCAAAGTCTGAAAGCATGCTCTCTGCAGGAATGAGGGAACAGTTGGCTTCTGCATCTGAAAGAGGCTCTGGCAATGGTGCTGCATGGAGCTGGGCCTCATTTTGCAAAATAGAAGCCATTATCTTTAGCATATCAACCAGACAAAATTAAATTGTAATTATATGGAGACATCCAAAAGCAAGCTATTTTGTCTTCAGTTAAATTCAAAGAAGTATAATAGAGATTACCAATTTCAAAAGAAGTTTAGACAGGCAATGTATGTGGCTAGAGGAAACATGGAATTAAAAATTAAAAAAACTACCACTCTGAATTTTAATGATTAGTAAATAATATTTTACAAACCCAAATAATATATTATATTGAGTGTTTTCAGATTTAGATTATAGGACAGAGTTGTGAAAAGTTTCCACATCTGCTGACTGAATAACCAACTTCAACATTCAATTTTTATTTGCTTTTTCAGAAGTAAGAGTAAAGGTCCACTGTTCTTTAAAACGACCCATGCACATTATAAAATGACTTGCCTCCCTAAAACTGATAAATGTCCCTATATTCTGTACTTCTCTTTAATATGAGATCTATGCCTCTGCTGTAGAAAGAAAACATATTTTGGGGAAGATAAAAATCTGATTAGTCATTATAGAGACTTTGAAACGGATTTGTTTAAGATGACTACAAAGAAAAGATGAAGAAAGATGTGTTACCCAAGCGAACTCTCGGTGGTTTCTGTTTTACAACCATTTGATAAGATTCTGGTCAAAGAAGCAAATAGCTCCTTAGCTTTATAAACATGGTTTCAAGATTTGACCTCTCAGACGTGGAACTGCAAATTAGTTTTTGAAAAATTTTCCTCCTTTTCTGTCTAGTGAAGTGGCTGTCCTGGCCAAGATTTGAAAGGGAAATCAGCTTTGTCCTCCAGCCCAAGCTTTTGTCCTCCAATAATCTCTAAGATGAGCAGGCGGGCTGCTTTGTGAGGCAGACTGGAATAGTGTCATGGGCTTTTCATGAACTTTCTTTCTATCTAGAGTCCAGGTCATTAGTTACAAACACACACACACACACACACACACACACACACACACACACACACACGTGCAAATTAGTTTGGAAAGATAGAAATCAAGTGGTATTTTGAGGAAAAATTACATCATATAACATTGAAGAACACAAGGAATTTTATGTGGTTTTTTTTTCAGCCCTCAGCTAATGCTACTTTTGTATCCGTAAGAAGAAGAACTAAGAAGTAAGCATTGTTTCATATACAATTTTGGTGCAAAATACCTTAAATGTGGTGGTGGTCAAAACACTCTCTCAAAAATCTCAGAACTGCGAAGTTCTGCCTTTGCCAGATGCCTCATAGTGTTATCATTACATTCCATCTTAGTTAGCACTAACTGTCAACTTGACACCGTCTAGAGTCACCTGGACAAAAATGTCCCAGTTGAGTAATTATCTTTATCAGGTTGTCTCTGAAGGACTGTCTTGTTTGCTTTGACTATGAAGAAAAAGAAGGCACAGTCCATGGTGGACGGTGCCTTTTCCTGGGAAAGTGGCCCTAAGCAGTCCAGGGAAACTAACTGAGCTTGAGCCTGAGCAAGGGAGAGAGTGAGCAGAATTGCACATGGGTTCCTGCTTGGGTTCTTGCCTTGACTTCTCTCCATGATGGTCTGGAACTAGGAAGTATAAATCAAATAAATCCTTTATCTACTAAATTTCTTTTAGTTAAAGTATTTAATCATAGCAACAGAAAGATAACTAGAATATATTCTATGCCCATATAATTGAGAAACCTTTCCATTTCAATGAAAAATTGGCGGGTGAGGGGAGTAATTAGTATTTTATCTCTTTAAAAAAGACTTCAAAGGCAAAGACCAATGCCTCCTTTTTTTCTCCCTTTTTTCTTTTACTTAAGTCACATATAGATATACTGTTCGCCTTGCTTTCCTAGTCCAGACTCTATGTATATTAGGCATAAATGACTCCAACTCATCTTTTGTAATCCAAATTCTCTTCTCTCTAGCTATTGGGCCTCAGTTCCCATTTACCCTCTGTAACAAATCCAATAAATGCAGCTGGAAGGCCTTCCACTTATCACCTCTACTAAGTAAGTCTGAAAGTGTGACAATCTATAATAATCTTTAAACAAGATAGAAAGCTAACATTTGAAAGAGATAAGGCAGCTTCCAGTGTTGGCCAGGGTCCAAGACAGGAAGAAGTTTAGTCAATAGAACAAAAACTCTGGTTCTAGAGTATTCTCCAGGTGCACAGTTTCTTATAGGCACCAGAAAGAGAAACTGTGTTGTGTGTGGTGTGCTGGTTCATGCTAACACTGACTTGCTAAAAATAAAACAAGTGTGGGATTAAAAGCAGACAGATTATTTTAGGTTTTGGTCTTTGTAACCCATCAATTGGTTTAGCTAGAGAATGCACCAACTTATTCTCTGGTCTGGATTTGGGTTACATTTGGCCTTGACAAATACTGTCCAGATGTTGGCTAAATTGTGTCTGCTTTCAACAGAAGGTCAATAAACTGAGAAATCTGGCTTTGTAGTTCCCACAGATTTACAGATCCAAATCCTAGAAGAGAAACTAAACCACAGCAGGGATCAGCAGGACTTGAGATGGGGAAAAGAGCCAATCAATCTTCTCTCGCCTTCTCCAAGCAAAGCTGTAATTTTCCCACAAGTTCATTCACATATTGGAGAGGATGAATGGTTATTAGAGAAGTGGTGAAAAAGAAGAAAAATGGGATGCGGGTAAAGTACTTGGAGAAGGGAATAAAAAGCAAGTGTGGAAAACAAAAAAGTGGACAGTTTTCAAAGCTGACTGTCAAAACAACGATGGAGATTTTTCTCTGTTCCTCATCCTTCATCATTGCACAGGCACACATGTAAGCTGTTGAATTACCATACAGGTAAATTATGCCTGACATAAATAACTTTTTTTGTGGCTGCCCTATAGAGAAGTTAGCAGTTGTTTATCTCACTTAGGATTTATCTCACATTCAGGATTCTAAAACCGGGTAAACAAGCCAGAAACATGTAGCATCACAAGATATTTCTAAGTATCCTGCAGTTACATTTTAAAACATAATAATTGTTTCAGTTTAACAAGGGTTTTTAATATATATTCTGACAAATGAATTCTTACTGTGATAATTCTGAGTTTCTAAAGAAAAAGCACTGTGCCTTAATAACTAAGACACTAAGAACATCTGATTTGGCCTGAGTTTTATTTTTTAAAACCTAGTTTATAAATAAAAATATTCAAAGAGTTCACAGAGTCATATAGACATAATAGCTTTGCTAATATCAAATGCATATCATGTTACTCTTGAACAGCCTTAAAAAATAGTGGGTATCTTAGGTTTTGTTGCTGTGAAGAGACATCATGATCATGGCAACTCTTGTAAATGAAAATATTTAATTGAGGAGGCTTGCTTACTGTTTCAGGGGTGGAATCCATTATCATCAAGGTGTGGAGCATGGAGGCATACAGGTAATGTGGTACTGAAGCTAAGAGTCAACAGGAAGTTGACTGAAAGTCACACAGAGGGAAGCTTGAGCAAAAGAGACCTCAAAGCCTGCCTCCACAGTGACACATCTCCTCCAATAAGGACACACCTAGTAACAGTGCCACTCCCTTTGGAGGCCGTTTTCTTTCAAACCACCAACATCCTACTCCCTGGACCCCAAAATTATACCATATTATAATGAAAAAAATGAATTTGGTTCAACTTCAAAAGTCCCCGTAGTTTATAACATTCTCAAACTTGTTTCAAAGTCCAAAATCTCTTCTGAGAGGCATGACAATCTCTTAACTGTAATTCCCCTGTAAAAATAAAAATTAAAAAAAAAAAAAAAAAAAAAAAACAGATCACATACTTGCAACATACAACGATGCAGGATATACATTACTATTCCAAAATGTAGGGAAGGACGGGTAGCAAAGAACTACTGGTCAGAAGCAAGACTGAAAACCAGCTGGGCAAAGTCCAAACTCTATAGCTCCGTGTCTGATGTCAGACCTCTCTTCAGATCTCCAACCCTGTTCAGCTTTTCTCACTGCAACACATTTCTTTCTCTTTGGCTGGTTCCACTCTCTGTTATCATCTCTCCTCAGTGGGTATCTCATGACTCTGGCATCTTGAACATTTTGGGGTCTCCAAGGAAGGTCATTCAGGCTCCAACCTCACAGATTCATGTGATGGCCTCTCTACTAGGCCTCTATTCAGGGACACTCCTGATACATGTCTGTCCTCGGTGGCTTTATTCCCTAACTCCTTTCTTCTGTCCTTAACACTAAACCCAGAACCACACAGCTGAAGCTAAGTTCTGCTGCTTACCTTACCTGACCCCTCATTCAATTACATCTTCACCCAGCTTTCTGTCTTTCACCATCTCAGCTTGGCTGTTCTGAAACTTGCTCTGTAGACCAGGCTGGCCTCACACTCAGAGATCCACCAGTACTAAGATTAAAGATGTGCCCCACCACAACTGGCTCAGTTCTAAGCTTTTCTTCAGTTCCTTTTCACAAGTTGGAAATTTAGCTGGGTTGGATCTTGCTTTAAAATCACCAATCCCTTTATTCCATTTCTTAATCTGTTTATCTCCTTGAACAGAGGGTTTAGCTCTATTCTACTTTCTGCTGCCCTTTTTATTCTCAAATATTTTCCTTACTCAGCTTGCTCTTTTTCATTATATATTTTTATTAGAGTTACCACTAATATTCATACAAAAGAGCCTATACTAAGTTGTTTTAAGATTTCTTCTGCCAACAGAACTAATCCAAAACTTCACTCTAGCCTCAGGCAGACTCTTAGGATAAGGGCAAAAGGCAGCCATTTTCTTCGCAAGAATGATTCCTAGGCAACATACTAAAATTCTTCTCCTCTGAAACATCTTGATCCAGCCCTGCACAGTTCATCAAATCATATTCAGCACCACTGTCTTCCATTTTCCTACTAGTATGGCTCATTAAGCAGTGCTTAAAGCATTCCACTGATTTCCTAACCCAAAGTACCAAAATCCATATTACTCTAAACAATGTCATGGTCAGGCCTATTAAAGAAATACCCCAATCCCTGGTACCAACTTCTGTCTTAATTAGATTTTTATTGCTAAGAAGAGACACTGTGACCACAGCAAATCTTATAAAGAAAAACATTTAATTGAAGTGGCTTACTTACAGTTTCAGAGGTTCCGTCCATTATCATCATGGTAGGGAATGTGATGGCATGCAGGCAGACATGGTGCTGGAGCTGAGAGTGCTACATCATGACTCAGAGGCAACAGGAAGTCAACTGAAAGTCACATTGAAGAAAGCTTGAGAGACGGAACCTCAAAGCTCACTCCTACAGTGGCACACTTACTCCAACAAGGCCACACCTCCTAATAGAACTATTCCTATTAGGGGCCATTTTCTTTCAAATCACCATAACGGGAAAGCCAACATTATTACTTTATGTTTGATTTATTTAAGGATTGTCTGTCACATATTTGGTCATCTTTCATGGAGATTCAAATCAGAATGAAGCTTTCCAGCACAAATAAAGAGTCAAAAAATGCAAGATTTGACTCAGAAAACTTCTACAGCAAAGAGATTGTATGAATTTAGAATTACTTGCAACACATACCAGCTAATTAGACTAGGAGAAAACACATTCACAGAGACAGACCTACACATACACACACATGCATGCACGCACGCACGCACGCACGCACGCACGCACACAAGCACATGCATATTTACATATTCATGCACTGATGGGAATAAGAAAGAGTTATGAGAGAAGAGATTCAAAGAATAAAAGAGATTCATAATCTATGGTAGTTGTGACAACAGGACAATAAAGACCCTCAAGAACAATAATAGTTTCTTAGGTCCTTTGTACATTTTAGCCACTTTGAAGAATGAAAATAATGTTTATGAATGTCAAATAGACAAAAGAAAATAACATAATTTTGAAGAAGTTTCATTATGAAAACAAATAAATCATGCCTGTTGAAGTTTAAATGAGTGAAAATGTTGAGAAATTTTGAATGAGAATGAAAGAAAAAGAAATGAGCACAGCCATCAACCAAATGTTAAAGGGTCACAGAGCAGTTGATTAGGTCAGTAAATCCATGAATGCTTCTGATGTTCCTCTACTGTGGACTCCCCTAAGGGAGGCAGTCTCAGCAGACTTTCATTGTGTGTGTAACACATCCATTAAATTCATTCTGGAAAAGAATGCACTTTTATCTTGCCGAAGATGAATTCTGATCCCATAACTGAAAGACCCTTGGAGGAAAACAACATTCTACTTGCATAAAACAATTGTGCAAAGTCCAAAAAATAAAGCTAGAGAATCTAAGGAGAAGTAAGACCCACACACACAAAGAGTCTTAAGCATTGTAAAGATGTTTAATTTTTATCTTCTAAATAAAAGAAATCCACCAAGGTGTTTTGGATAGGGAAAAAGTGACCAAGTTGAAAAACTCTCTTAAAGCAGAATGACAACAGATATAGTGTTCTGAAAGATTCTTGGATCGTTCATGGTAATAGGGAAAATAATAGTGAAGATAGATCATTGTGTCTCACATGCAGAGGTGAGTAAGATGGTCTACCTCTTAAACTAGTTAGTAAGTGTCACCTGATCTTCAGATAAGATGGAGATAATGAGTTTAAAGGGGCTGTTAATATGTCTGTCAGTGGTTGTAAACTGTCCTAGGACCTGAATTTGAAATACAGATTGTGGGTTTTGCCCAATGAATAGATGTGTTCTAGAAAGAAAATCTTAGAAACACTGCTTACAGTTCTTCTCAAAATGACCCTAGAGCCTAAAAGATGACTAAGCAGTTGAGAGTGCTTGATGCTCTAACAGGACCAGTTTTGAATGGCAGCTGCCATGTGGGCAGCTAAGCTCCAAATGCCTGATACCCCTGTTGGGCTTCTGTGGGCACATGAAAGCAGGCATGCATACATAATAAAATGAGCCTTTAAATAAGTGATTTAACTCAGCTCCGGTGAGCTCCTATAAGTTTGTTCTGTTAGTCGCCTGCTGAGAATTAGCTCCTGCTATTAAGAGAGCAATTAGAATATTCTCTAACCCAAAATAAATCTTTGAAGTTTTAGGTGAAATTATACCTGGACAAGTACATACCTTGAACAGAGTTTCCTATAATCAAATAAGAGTCTTTGTCATCCTTTGGGCCCAGCCACAAGCGTCTTACAATGAAACTATTGGTTAGTGATCCTAGAAGGTTCTCCCATTGTAGCTAAATACTGAAAAATCAAAGCCACCCAACAAACTTATAATTACATATCTTTACTATATATATCAAGATAAGGAGCTATGCATTTTTAAGGGATGATATGTATATTTGAGTCTAGTATGAAATGGGCACATTATAAACTCCCTGAAGGCAGGTAATGCCTTGGTTAATGGCAAAAACACTGGACAACTGAAACCTGGGTAGCTGATAGACAAGTGGAGTTTCTGCATAAGGAAGATGGGGGCCTCCTAACCACTTCAGACACATATTAAAAGTCTTCCAGAAAATACTTTACTTCTTTTGATACCAACAAGGTATACCTACTCTTTCTAACCCTAGAAATATCTGCATATTAACATCAAGATCTGTGCACATCCCAAGCATGAAGATGAAGATTCCTGAAGAAAAAGCAGAGGTGAGGGGACTATACAGAGTTGGAGCCTTGGCTTAGAGCCTACACATGTAAGGCGAGATACCATGTTACATTATTATCCAAAGCAAGCCAAGCCCACAGACTGTTATTTATAAGCCTGACTTAATTTTCCAAATAGCACTCCACTTGCAATATCTCACTGGTAGGCATGGCTAACATTTTTAATACTTCAAGTGACATTCAGTACCTGCAACATTATCCCTAAATTTTGCAAAGAATTTTCTAATATGGTGTAAGCTCTTAAAACCAAAAAAACTGCACTAAGTAAGACTAGAAATGTTAGAAGTCAATGTGTCATCATGCTTGCCTTTCACTGTTGTTACACATGTGATTTGGGAAGATGGATGGAGAACTTGCCATATTCTGTCCTTCAGGGGTCACCAGCAGATCATTAGCATATTATCATTATTACGAAAAAAAAAAAAAACCCGTATCATGTACATTAGTCAGATGATGTGGCTAAGTCCCTACATATCAAATTGTTTCACAAACCCATTAAATAGGTGACTTCTTCCTGGGTAGGACAATAACAATATTCATTTGCCCTGGCAACAGAGGCAAACTTCTGGGATTGATAGATAACAAAATAACAGAATGTTGGTAAGATCAATAACTATGTCACAAGTGTCTTTTTTTAATATTAATATGTATGTTCAGAAACTTACTCCCAGAACAGAGGTAGCATTAAAGTCAATAGTTGATATAACTATAGTTTAACCCATGGCTATCACTAGTTCTGTGGTAACCAGTATGAGGTAAATGGAAAGGTCATAGATATCACTGTGAGTGATAGATTCTGTTAATGGACCTAATGATTCATCTTTCTCTATATCACTAATGTATAGCAGAACTTTATACTATGGTTTTGAGTGATTTGGGCAAATAGAAGACAGAAATGACGATATGCAGCCTTGATAACAATTCTCCAGAGGATATTTTGACTTCTTGTCTATTATCTTGTTCTTAAGTAACATGCTTGTGCTATTCAGCAAGAAAACGAGATCTGTGGGATAGATTTGGACATAGATAAGCTATCCTGGATCATGTGCTACTGAGATATGTGAGCAAGCATATCTCAAACTGATAGCCATCTTGGTAATCCATCTGTTTTTTAGGCAACATTAGCCAGCATATGCTAAGCCTAATGCCAGGGTATCTGAGCCTTGGATTTCTGACCTACATAAATGAATATTTTTACTTGCCTGTAAGGATTTGATAGTTATTTACTACATATGAATGATTATTGATCTTCATTGTCAGTTTAACCTATCAGGATTCATCTGAGAGACATGTCTCTGGGGAATATTTGTGAGGACCTTTTTAGAGAGGTTTAGCTGAGGAGGAAAGACCCAGTCTGAATATGGGGCACCTATCATGGACTAGGGTCTGAAACTGTATCAAAAGGAAAAAGCAATTTGAGCACCAGCATGCATCTCTCTGCTTTCTGACTGAGGATGTAACACGACCAGCATTCTCACACGTGTTCCAGCTGCCGTGCATCCCTGATGCAATGGACTTCTTCCCTTTATGTTGTGCCAAAGTACAAACCTTGCTTCCTTCATTTGCTCTTGTCTCACATTTGGGTACAACAATGAGAAAAGTGCCTAATATAATGTGATCTGACCACCACACTCTACGCTCTCACTTTCACACGTGTTGTGCTTGCAACTATTTCAGCAATAGCCCATGGCTGGCATTTTAAATGCAACACTCTTCTTCCCAGAAATGGTGATTTCAGAGATGTCTCAAGTGCATCTTTCCACCATAAGAGTCCTTATCTTTGAATCAAGTTGTTAATGCACTGGTTAGGAGGTTTTGACAGTTAACACACATTTTCATTCTAAAAACGTCATTGAACTGCATATGCCTTTCTAGCTACTTGACTATAGAAAAGTCTTTTTTCTCTAACTTTTTATTTACTCTTTGTGGTTTTCACGTCATGCATCTTGATCCCATTCATTTCCCTGTGTTTTCGTATCTACCCTCTGCCCTTGCAATGCCCCCTAATAACATAAAATTTAAGAGAAAAAAAAAAAAAGTGAATAGAAAGGAAAATGTTGTCATGGAAGCTGTAGTGTCACACAGTGAGTCACACAGTATATCCTTTATTCCATCCATATATCTTTACTTGCAAGTATTGGTTGTAAAGAGTCATAGATCTGGATTGAGGCCTCTAGTTTCTGCTACACTATCAATACTGGACCCTTACTGGAATTCCTCTTCGATATCCTGTTGTTGCTCTGTGTTATGGAGATCCTGCTGCTTTGGATCTGCAGGATCAGCTCCTTCACATGCTCCAGCAGGTCATAGATGGTGTGGATGTTGAGTTGGGCCAACTCATAGCCCTGGTTCTGAGCCTGGGTGGTTGCAGGGTTGGTTAGCCTGCCAGTTGGCCTGCCTCACCACCAGGGGGAGGCTCTCCAGAACTGTCCTGGTTAGTTCACCCTATGCAGCAAGGAGCAAGGGGCAGGGCCAGTTCTCCTGTTTTCACATACTCAGGGACTGCTCACACACACCTACACCAACAGCATCAGCTCTACTGTGCTTCCCAGGCAAGGTGCAGGTCCAATTTCCTGAATACTGCAACTGGTGATAGACAGTAATAATTCACCCGCTATCACGACCTTAGTGTCAGCTTTCTCATCCAGCAGGGGTAACAAAGGGCAGGGGGGCAGGGAGGAGGTATAACTCTCCCTTGCCCACACCACTGGATGGCAGCTGAGGGGTGCAGCCAGATCTCTCAGGCTCACATTCTCAGGGCCAGTTCACCTTCACCCCTGCTGGCAGGGTCAGTCCTACAGCGCTGTCCAGGTGAGGCACCAGGCCCAATAGAAAAGGCTTCTTTATTCAATACGTCCATACCAAGCTCATACTTTTTTCAGTAAATTTCTCATCTCTTTTCCCCTGAGTCTTTGTCATCTGTACATGTTCTAAAGCCTGGAAGTAGATGACACCTCTTCTTCTCCTGAAAATGTCGCCAATGCCAAAGTGCTATAGAATGAAAAATTCAAGAATCCATTTACTTTTCTTCATAATCAATATACTACCTCAGTTCAAAGTTCTCATTTGGGTACTTCCATAACTTCATAACTTCTGAACTTAGTAAACAAGTAACTCATTGGAAGAATAGGGTCCATCTCCCCAAATTAGATGGTGCTTCAGACATGGTGGAACCAGAGTATTTCAGGAGCTCATGGAAGAAGACACAGACTAGATTTCTTCCAGGATAGCAAGATGCCACCATTCAACCATCCTGCCATTTTCCCACCTACAATCTTTTCAATATTTAAAGCCAAAACAAAATGTATACTTTACTCGGCTTGGGTCACATGCATGCACATTCTTCATCAGGGAAATGCAAAGTACCTACTGATTGTCTCATCATGCTAGTTTTCTACAACTTTCACAAAACACATCAAACAAATTAACTCAAAAGAAGAAAAAAAAAAGTTTTACCTCATTATCTCAGAGATTTCAGTATGTGGTTCCTTGGCTCACTTGTTTCCAGACCTGTGGTAATGCCAATATCATGGCAGAGAGCATGTGGGAGGAGAAAGTGGCTCAGCTGTTGGTAAAAAGGAAGACAAGAGACAGCAAGAGCCAATCTTCCCACAGGATGCACCTTGAAGGCCTGCTACTTTACTTGGTTCCACCTCCAAATTTCCCTCACATACCAACAGCCCAGCAAATTATGTAAACATCAGTGGCTTAATCTACTGATTAAGTCAGATTCCCTCATGAACTTACCACTTTCCCAAATCCTAACCTCTGGTTGTTGCTATACTGGGGACCCAGCCTTCAATACAAGAGCCTTTGGGTGTCATTTCAGCTCCAAATCACAGCTTTCACTTAAAAGAAAATCTAGAATCTCACACTTTTGACTTAACAGCACACATGAACAAAAAGAAGCAACTCACCCAGGAGGAATAGATGTCAGAAATGTAGATGAATTTCTAAACAGTCTTATTAAATCAAAAACACAGAGTCAAACACAGGGGTGAAAGCCATAGAGATCAGAGAAATAGTGATAGCCACCAACTAACCTTAGCTTACCACACTGCTATAGCTTCCCAAGACAACCAGCTTCTTCCTGTCTAACCTGTGCCTTTATTGCCTTGCTATTCTGCCTTCTCATTGGCCCTTAGCCCAGGCACCTTACTTCCTCATCCTGCCTGTCTATACAGACCTCCAGGTCTATGGTTGGTACTGGGATTAAAGGCGTGTGTCACCAGGCTTGGCTCTGTCCTTGAACACACAAAGACTCTGCCTGACATGTGATTAGATTAAGAGCATGTGCTCCCACCACCTGACTTTTGTTTATGGCTGGCTATGACCTCTGATCTCCAGGCAAACTTTATTTATTAACATACAAATAAAATATCACCACAAGGAAATAATAAAATTGAAGACTGAAATAAATAAAATAGAAACAAAGAGAACAATACAAAGATTCAATGAAACAAAGAGTTGGCTTTTTGAGAAAATCAACAAGGTAGACAAACCCTTATCCAAATTAACTAAAACAGAGAGAGAATATCCAAATTAACAAAATCAGAAATGAAAGGGGGGACATAACAACAGACACTGAAGAAATCCAGACAATCATTAGGTCATACTTTGAAAATCTGTACTCCAAAAATTCAAAAATGTAAAAGAAACAGACATTTTCTGGATAGGTACCACATACCAAAATTAAATCAAGACCAGATGAACAATTTAAACAGACTTATAATCCCTAAAGAAATAGAAGCAGTCATCAAAGGTCTCCCAACCAATAAAAGCCCAGGGCCAGACAGTTTCAGAACAGAATTCTGCCAGACTTTCAAAGAAGAGCTAATTCCAATACTCCTCGATTTGTTCCACACAATAGAAACAGAAGGAACGTTGCCAAACTGTTTTTATGAAGCTACAGTTACCCTGATACCCAAACCACACAAAGACACAACTAAGAAAGAGAATTATAGACCAGTCTCCCTCATGAACATTGCTGCAAAATTACTTAATAAAATACTGGCAAATCAAATCCAAGAACACATCAAAAAAAAATATCCACCATGATCAAATAAACTTAATCCCAGAGATGCTGGAATGGTTCAACACATGAAAATCTGTCAATATAATCCACCATATAAACAAACTAAAAGACAAAAAACAAACAAACAAACAAACAAAAACAACATATCATCTTGGTCCTAATGGCTCCCTCAGAGGAGGGGTGAGAAGGCATGGTGTCAAGGACATAGACACCAGGAGTCAGTTGAAGGGAAGCAGCAGACTTGTTTATTCAATAATGGCAATGGCCTTATATACCATCCTCCCAGCATTCAGGTTGTATCCCAATCTGGTGATATTGTGGGGTTGTCCCTGATTAGCTGGGCATGATTAGGAACTCTCATAGCACCTATTTCTAGACCCTCAGGCAGACTCCAGGTTGCCTGTAAGGAAGTACATTATGTATATGCCTTGGCAACTCATTTGAGCCAATTTCCTCAACTATATGGACCCATCCTACTACAATTAGATGCTGAAAAAGCTTTTGATAAAATCCAACACCCCTTCATGATACAGGGATACAAGAAACATTCAAAGCCAACAGCCAACATCAAACTAAATAGGGAGAAACTCAAAGCAATTCCACTAAAATCAGGAACAAGACAAGGCTGTCCACTCTATATCTATTCAATATAGTCCTCAAATTTCTAACTAGGGCAATAAGACAAAAAAAGAAGATTAAGGGGATACAAATTGGAAAGGAAGAAGTTAAAAACCATTGCTATTTGCAGATGATATGATAGTATACATAAGTGACCTCAAAAATTCTACCAGGGAACTCCTACAGCTGATAAACACCTTCAGTAATGTGGCAGGATACAAGATTAACTCAAAAAAATCAGTAGCCCTCTTATATACAAATGATAAATTGGCTGAGAAAGAAATCAGAGAAACATCACCCTTTACAATAGACACATATAACATAAAATATCTTGGGGTAACCCTAACCAAAAAAGTGAAAGACCTATATGACAAAAACTTTAAGTCTTTGAAGAAAGAAATTGTAGAAGATATCAGCAAATGGAAATATGGCCTCATGCTCTTGGATATGTAGGATCAACATAGTAAAACTGACAATCTTACCAAAAGCAATCTACAGATTGAATTCACTCCCCATCAAAATACCAACACAATTCCTCACAGACCTCAAAATAATAATACTCTACTTCATAGGGAAACACAAAAAAAACCAGGATAGCCAAAACCATCCTGTATAATAAAGAAACTTCCAGAGGCATCACTATCCCTGACTTCAAGCTCTATTATAGAGCTATAGTAATAAAAACAGCTTGGTATTGGCATAAAAATAGACATGTGGATCAATGGAATCAAATTGAAGACCCTGACATTAATCCACACACCTATGAACACCTGATTTTTGACAAAGAAGGCAAAACTATACAATGAAAGAAAGAAAGCATCTTCAACAAATGGTGCTGGCATAACTGGATGTCAACATGTAGATGAATGCAAATAGATCCATATCTATCTCCATGCAGAAAACTCAAGTCAAAATGGATGAAAGACTTCAACATAAATCCAGTTAAACTGAACCTGATAGAAGAGAAAGTGAGAAGTAGCCTTGAACATATTGGCACAGGAGATTACTTCCTAAATATAACACCAGTAGCATAGACACTGAGAGCAACAATTAATAAATGTGACCTCCTGTAACTGAGAAGCGTCTGTAAAGTAAAGGACAAGGTCAATAAGATAAAACAGAGGCATACAGAATGGAAAAAGACCCCACATCTGAACAGAGGGCTGTTCTTCAAAATATATAAGTAACTCAAGAAACTAGACATCAAAATGCCAAATAATGCAATTAAAAAATGGGCTACAGATTTAAACAGAGAATTCTCAATAGAAGAATCTCAAATGGCCAATAGACATTTAAAAAATTGCTCAACATCTTTAACCATCAGGGAAACACAAATCAAAACAACTCTGAGATACCGGTCAGAATGGCTAAGATCAAAAATACTGATGACAACTTATGTTGGAAAGGATGTGGAGTAAGGAGAACACTCCTCCACTGGTGGTGGGAGTTTAATCTTGTACAGCCACTCTGGAAATCAGCATGGTGGTTTCTCAGAAAATTGGGAATTAACCACCCTCAAGATGCAGCAATATACCCAAAAGATGCTCAACTATACCGCAAGGACACTTGCTCAACTTTGTTCATAGCAGCATTATTCATAATAGCCAGTACCTGGAAACTACTTGGATGCCCCTCCACTGAAGAATGGATAAAGAAAATGTGGTACATTTACAAAATGGAATGTAACTCAAAGGTAAAAAACAATATCTTGAAATTTGTAGGCAAACGGATGAAACTAGAAAAAAATTATCCTGAGTGAGGCAACCCAGACTCAGAAAGACAAACACAGTATGTACTCACTCATAAGTGGATATTAGATGCAAAGCAAATGATAATGAGGCTACAATCTACAACCCCAGAGAAGCTAGGTAAAAAGGAGGACCCTAAGATGGACATTCATGTATTGCCCCTGGAAGGGGAAAGGGTTAAGATCTCCTGGATAAACTGGGAGAGGGTAGAAGAGAGGGGAGAGGGAATGGAGCATGAGGGACTGAGATGGCTGAGTTGGGGGTGGGGGGCAGAGAGGGAGAGCAATGAAAGAGACATCTTAATAGAGGGAGCCATTATGGGGTTAGGGGAAAACCTGGTGCTGTGGAAATCCCCGAGAACCCATAGGATGACCCCAGCTAAGAATCTTAGCAATTGCGGAGAGGGTGCCTGAACTAGTCTTCCCCTGTAATCAGATTGGTGACTACCCTAATTGTCATCATAGATCCTACATCCAATAACTGATGGAAGCAAATGCAGAGAACCATAAGCCAAGCACTGGGCAGAGCTCCTGAAGTTCAGTTGAGGAGAGAGAGGAGGGATTATAGATGCAAGGAGGGTCAAGGTTATGATGGGGATACCCACAGAGACAGCTGAACCGAGCTAGTGGGAGCTCACAGACTCTGGACTGACAGCTGGGGAACCTGAATGGGACTGAACTAGGCTCTCTGAATGTGGGTGACAGTGGTGTGGCGTGATCTGTTTGTGGGGCCCCTGGTAGTGGGATCAGCACTACCAAGTGCATGAACTGGCTTTTTGGAGCCCATTCCTTATGGTGGGATACCTTGATCAACCTTGATGCAGTGGGAAGGGGCTTGGTCCTGTCCCAACCTGATATGTCAGCCAAGCAAGGTCTTACCTTTTATGAAGACTGTATGGGAGATAGGGAGGGGAGAGTGGGAGAAGGGGATAAAGGGGGAACTGTGGTTGGTATGCAAAATGAAAAAATTATATAATTAAAAAAATTACACTGCTTTGAAAGTAAAGGAAAAGAAAATCTAGATCAGTGGTTCTCAACCTTCCTAATACAACGACCCTTTAACACAGTTCTTCCTGTTGTGGGGATCACCAACCATAGTTATTTTTGTTGCTATTTCACAACTGTAATTTTGCTACTGTTGTGAATCATAATGTAAATGTCTGAGTTTTCTGATGATCTTAAGAGACACCTTGTGGAAAGGTTGTTTGACCCCCAAAGGGGTCAAGACCCACAGGTTGAGGACCATGTATCTAGATTTATTAACAAAAGAACAGTGAATTGAGTCATGGCAATATCAGTAATATTTTTTAACTAGATTGTTATATTTGATTTCTCCCCAGTTGTCATATTTCAATTGTATGAATCTCTGCTAAATCTGTGTATATTTAACCCTTTCTCATAGAAACCTGGTGGTACAAATTGATGCTTCAATTGGACATTTTCCAAGATGATTTCTGACCTCTTCAAACTGCTTTAGCATGTTGGCTGAAGAAAGAAGTCTTTGCACACTAGATTACTTGAAAATGTCTTAATGCACATAAAACCAGGTTTTTTTTTTACGACAAAGACTGTTCATCCCTATTTCTCGTCCTCATGATTTACCTACTGAACAGTTTTGCCTGTCCACATTGTGGATTACTAATTTTCTATCTGGAGTATGGGGAAGTGTCATATATATCTGATAATTGTTTAGTTCTCAATATCCCCATATCCTTGTGGAACTCTATGGCATTTCTTTCTCTTATAAGCAAAGACAATGAAATTTAGAATGAGTTCAAACATAAATGAAACAGAGTAAATGAATGTTGGTGTTAGAGAAAGGAGGTTATTGTAGTAACTGATTAAAAAATTTTTTTTTCAAGGAAATACTGAGCAATTCCATCTGGATAGATGTTCTTCACAACAAAACTAGGGAGTGAGCAGCCTGGATTCCTAGGTTTTTTTCTGTTTCACTGACTCATATGTACCAGGCACATCCACTGATTTCATATATTGTCAAAAAAGGGGGGAAGTTCTTAATGTCCTACCTCGATCATCAGTAAGAAAGTTGAGTCTTGTTTAGGGATTTTTGTTTTTATTTTTATTTTGTACTTTTATCTCCAGAATAATGGAATTTGCATATGGATGCTTCCAGCTGCCTTCTGCTGAGGGCTACAGTGTAAAATAGTTACCTTTCAACATCTGTACTAGAGATGGTAAGGTAGGAATCTATAAATTGTAAAAGAAAATTAGGCCTGGTGGTGGTGGCGGTGGCGGCGGCGTTGGCGGCGGCGGCGGCGGCGGCGCACGCCTTTAACCCCTGCACTTGGGAGGCAGAGCCAGGTGAATCTCTGTGAGTTCAAGGCCAGCCTGGGCTACCAAGTGAGTTCCAGGAAAGGCGCAAAGCTACATAGAGAAACCCTGTCTCGAAAAAAAAAGTACATTGATTATTTTTCAGCTCATAAATGGAGAATATCACACACACACACACACACACACACACACACAACTTTCCTGAAGTTATATAAGTTAATGGAATGTTTAGAATCTTCCCTTTAATGCTTTACAATATATACTTCTTACATTTTATGTAGGTGTATATAATTAGAGGTAAGTCCCCAAAGTGCTATATTGTTTATTTATTTGGAAGATTTCAAACATATATTTATTCTCTTTTTATAAATTTTTGCCAATTATCATGCTCACTTCCCATTCCCACACACATCTTTTGACAAGAGAGATTTTTTTTTAATTTATATGAATTTATCATTGAAAAACAATTTTTCAAGCAAATGTGTTTTCTGCTGTTTGGGGTATCACTACTACTTAATTATTTCTGTAGAACAAGATCTTTGTATGTAATGACTAAATACAAACCAGTGTTATGGTTAAATATTATTCACTTTTACAATTGGCAAGTTTTTTTACTGATATGGATAAGCTTCTCACTACAAATAAATAGAAAATATGATTAAATATGATATTCAAACTCTTGTTTTTTTCTGTGTAACCAATGTAAAATAGATGCAATGCAAAGGAAATCAAATTTGTAATTAGATCTGTTATATATAGAATAATTAAGAACTGTGTCTGAAAAATTTAATTAAAAAATTCCTACCTAGTACCTTGGATAACCAATGTAAACATAGAACTTGCCTTAAACCATGAATGGAGAAAATATCCCTCATAAAGTGGTAGGTTATAGGTACATATGAATATAAGATCAAAATTCATTACACATGCTTTAGCTAGTTGTACAAAAAGCCTTAATTTTTATTTAGACAATTCTCATGATCTTTGGACTAGGAACTTGTCCAGCAAATATTTTTCTGACTATCTTATAGCAAGATAAGTTCTTATGACTCATACTTACAAACTTGCCTGATAACTTATTACATGACAAGATCAAGATAATCATTTATAGTAAAATGTTTGGAAGGCTCCTTAATGTATGTAAATCCATTGTCCCCTCCCCATTTCTCCTGCTTCATTTATTGAGAAAGAATGTCATCATTTGATGCCTAATAACAAAATAAGAGAGAGTATATTAATGCTAGTAAAGTGGAAAAAAAAAAAAAAGAAGTGAGTCTGAGGTTTGGAGGACTTCAAGATGTAGAGCAACTATAGATTGTTCACTTTGAATCTAACTTGATCCAAGAAACCTCTGCTGTCTGCCTTGGGTCCCTATTAGCAGCAGCAAAAATCATTTCCTGACTATTTTATATTGGCTATCAAAGTGGAGAATATATAATATATTACATAATACGTTTCTGACAACTTTGTCAAAAGAACATATATATAAAATACATGTATACATATATTATGTATTATTAATATGTAATACACACACAGGAAAGCATCCATCATTTTGGACCAAATGAATTTCACATACACACATGCACATGGAGATGAAAGTGACTTTAAAACTCTGACCTTCTACCCACCATGGAATAAAAGTCCAGTATAAGAGAGAACCAGTGAATAAAACAAACAGATTCAGACCTGAACACAGAAGTAATGAGACAATAATAAAACCATGTCAATCTATAAACAAGAACATGCACAGTGTAGAAGGAGCTGTGATGGCAGAAAAGAGGGGCATCGTGCAAACCAGAAGCTTTGGACACAAAAGAACTGTCGAGGTGACCATTTCTTTCCTGAAACAAACACATAGACATATACTGACACTGGTGTGGGGAAAGGCTTCAAATAGCAAATTAGCCAAAGTTAAGGTAGGGCTAGAGTTACAGATCAGTTAGTAGAGTGCTTGCCTCACATGGATAATGCCCTATGTGGTTACACATGCCTTTAACCTCAGCCTTATGGAGGTAGAGGCACAGAAGATCAAAATTTAATGCTACACTAGGCTACATAGCAAGTTTCAGGTTTGTGGTCAGTGGGCCTTAAAAGAAAGAGAAAGAAATGAACAAAGAAAAACCACAAGCTAGACAGAGGAAGGAAAATTTGGTATATACCACTGTATAAATTATATAGTGTATTCATATTATAGAAAATATATATCATTATCTAGTATATGTAGTACAGTATATGTTTAGTGCTATATTTAAAATATATGTGTATAGTGCTATATATTAAATATGTATTATATGCCCCATATTCACCCAGTTGTGTTTACTCTCAATGTGACAGGACCTAGAATCATTTATGAGACAAGCTTTTGGGCATGCCTGTGTGGGGATGGGGTATGTAGGTTAAGTTAATTAAAGTTTGTTTTTATATATACATATATATATATATATCCTTATATATAAATGAGCCAGGTATATTGACATGCGCTTGTAATCTCAGTACTCAGGAGGCAGACTCAGGAGGATTCTGATTCCAAGGCCAGTTGGGCTACATAACAAGAGTCCATTTCTGAATAAATGAGTAAATAAATAAGCATGCGTTCATTTAATTTTCAGAAAAAAACTATTAAAGAGTTACAGAAAAGCCACACTTGAATTATAGGAATTCATATAGAATTTACAGAACTAAATAAAATCAAGAATGCTCAGAGAACAATTGCATGAATAAACAGCAGAAGCAAACTACACCCTAGTTATGGATGAAATAGCAGTGCATCCAACACAAAGTCATAAAAGCACAAAGTGATGCCCATTTAATTAGAAAAATCTTGGAAGACTATCTTCAAGTGTTGAGGAAAATAACTTATGCAGAATCCATTACCTTTATAACTGCTCAAGATAATGGACTGATAAAATTGTGTCTATTTAAATAAAGACTACTACTTACAAAATTCCCAGAAGTAACAAACTTAGGAAGGAAAGAGCCGAGAAAAATGTGGGGATACAGGGCAACGACAGGCATGGTACAGAATGATGATTTCAGACCAGGACAAAGCAGAAACCCTACAAGTTGTGAAGGGGAGAGGTAGGGGCAACACATCTGGAACTTTTAATGTAAGAATTAATTGCACATTCAAGAATGTCCTTAAGGAATAGAAACATACACATTGTGAAATCCTTAAGTCAGTTAATAAATGAGTGGGTTAACTCACGCAGTTATCCATTCTAAATTTTCCAAGAATAAAATCTACCTCATTATTTACCGTAGTCAATGTATTTTATCACTGGCATTTCAAATTTGTTCCTGCTTTAAACTGTGACTATGTATCCTTTGTCCAAGGTCTCATTACTCACCGAAATCAAATATTTTACATACTTTGAAGAATTATATTATCAAACATTTACAAGATAAAACATACCAGTTTTTGTCAATTTAAAAGTTAAGTAATTTTAGTGTCCAAAAATATAGAGGCATAATATCTAGTATCTAAAGGAAGAGAGGAACTATGGGACATAAAATGACCTAATGAAGACAAAAGGAATACATAAAAATCAAAGTAAACTTAAAAGTATGAAAACATAAAAATCATAAAATAGGATGAAATGGTAGAAATGTTTCAAGTATGTCAGTAAACATAATAAATATTAATGTATGTTTTTACCATCAGATTCATCTTTAGGTTGAATAAAAATAATAGTCTTGGGGATTTAGTGGTAGAATACTTGATTAGTAAGCCAAGACCCTGAGTTTGGTCTTCAGATCTGATAAAAGAAAGAAAGAAAAGAATATGAATATTAAGGCTCTGGGACTGGAGAGGTGGCTCAATGGTTTAGAATATGTGTTGCTCTTCCAAGGTTCTGAGTTCAGTTCCCACCATATACATCAAGCAGTTCACAACTATCTGTAACTCTAGCTGGCCTCTGTACCCACACAGACAGCATGCACTAACACAAACAGATACATATAAATCTTTAAAATCATTAAGATGAATTAATTTTATAATAGACAAATAAAATACATGAAGAAAACGTGATTGATAGTAAAGAGCAAGAAAAGAGATACACTAGAGAAATACTGTTCAAGAGAGAGAATATTGTGTACAATAGTGGAGAAATAAAAATTTTAACATTTCTATTGCTGTGATAAAACACCATAAATAAATGCAAGTTAGGTGAAAAAGGGTTTATTTAGCTTATACCTCCACATCACTGTTCAGCACTGAAGAAAGTCAGGACAGAAACTAAATGGGCAGGAACCTGAAGGCAGGAGCTAATGCAAATGCCATGAAGGAGTGCTGCTTACTGGCTTCTCCTCATGCCTTGCTCAGCCTGCTTTCTTACAGAATCCAAGACCAAGAGCCCAGGGATGACTCCATGCACAATGGGCTGAGACCTCCTCTGTTTTGTGATATTTTGTTTGTGTTTTGACAAATAAAGCTTGCCTGGAGAGCAAAGTGTGGAGCTAGCTGCTAGTTAATCATAAAGGCCAGGCAGTGGTGGCACACACCTTTGATCCCAGAATTTGGGAGGCTCATGCTTTTGATCCCAGTACTTAGGACACTTGAGAGGCTCATGCCTCTCAACTCCAGCACAATTGGAAGGTAGAGAAAGGAATATAAGACAAGATCTGCTCCCTACACACACACACATTTGGTCTGAGGATTCATAGAGGTAAGAAGTTCCTAGTAGCTGCTGCTCTGCTTCTCAGAGAACAACAAAAGGCAGAGGAAAGAGTTGGTCTTCTGAAGGACAGAGGAAACATTTACAACATGAAACAAACACATTTTACTTTATACTTTTAATGTTTAAAAATAGAAAAAAAGCAAGAAGTTCACTCTTTTCTATGTGTTCGGTAAGGTTTCAAAAATCAAAACTCAGAGTAGAAAGATCTCTGTGAGCTCAAGGCCAGCCTGGTCTACATAGTGAATTCCAAAACAGGGATCAATAGAGAAACTGTCTCAATCGATATAATTATATAAATAATTTCTTTTATTTTTGGGTTTATAATTACATTATTTTCCTTTTCCCTTTCTTCCATGCATACCTTCTCATACAGCTCTTCTTCCTCTTTTTGAAATTGCTTATAAACATGATTCCAAACTTACTGAATGAGTTGAGTTATTAGCAAACCAAATTCAACAATAAGCCAGTAAACAAGTAAATGACAATTCTGTGATTGAATAAATTTGATTTCTGGAATAAAATAATAAATTATTATTCGAAAAGGCAATAATGTAATTTACTGAATAATTATAGCAGAAGGCATTGAGACATCTCAAGAAGTAGAGATAACAAAAATTTCAATATCCTCTTTTTAAAAAGAAGTAGCACAATAAGCAGAACTGCTAGGACAACAAAACATGCATTGCAAAGCAGCATTCAATATAGTAGTCTTGCCTGATAACCAAGTTTAAGAAACTTTGGGAAGCAGTACCTTGAAAATAAGAAAGCAAAGTTGCCTGCTCATCCTTTCCCATTTTTCTGAAACTCCTATATCCTGGAAAGTTTTGCAAAAGAAATAGTTTTCCAGATGACTAGAAGATATATGTGAAGTATACCCAAAGCCTTATAAAAGTTGAGAAAAAAAATGGAAAATTATGAGTATTTTAAAGTAACATTTCTAGAATCAGAAACCACCAATTAGAAATTGCATATAAATGGAAATATCATTCAAGAGTGTGCATTTGGAGGGACCTGAGACTAAATATAACAAAATAAGCATGAAACATATAAACATAAAATTGTAATCCATTACTGAATAAAAGTGGTCAAACGGGTATGGTGTTTTTATGGAAAGTGATGTACTGAGCCTGAAACATATATGGATAAGTAAAAATCTGAGAATGATCAATATATTTTGAGAAGAAAACCATGTGATGACTCTGCTAACTCTAATGATTGTGGAAACCTTGACGATGAGCCTCTTGGCTTTTCAGAAATTCCTCTTACCGGCTGTGCGATTTGCTGAAGCTAACTAATGATTTCTCCAAGTTAACCTGTATGATTGCCCTTTGTGGTATCTGGAAGTGCTAGTTGCGGTGATATTTTAATTGTGCTGAAATGTGATTTTATTTAATAAAGTTTGCATGGAGATCAGAGGTCATTAGCAAGCCAGGGACAGCAGTCAGACGGTGGTAGCCCATGACCTTAATCTGATCACATGGCAGGCAGAGTCTGTGTCCAAGGACACAGCCAAGCATGGTGACTCACACCTTTAATCCTAGTGCCAACAATAGAGACCCAGAGGTCTGTATAGACAGGCAGTGATGAGGAAATCATGTGGTTGGGTCTAGAGCCAATAAAAAGGCAGAACAGAAAGGCAATTAAAAAGACAGTCGCAGAGGAATAAAAGATCTCTCTCTCAGGGGAAAGACTGCAGTGAGTGGTAAGTTAAAGGCTATTTGCTAGTGCTCTGATCTCTTGGGCTTTTAACTCTGTATTTGACTCCGTGTTTCTTATTTAATAAGATCATTTAGAATTTCGTCTACAGCCAGCACACAGTGTACTCTGAAACAAAGGCCTTCTGCTGTGATTGTTGTGCCCAGATTGTGACCCGCAGAAAGACCGCTGAAGACGAGCATGCCAGAATGCAAAAGCAAGGTTTAATTCAGGATATATAAGACTAGGCAGGGACTTCGTCCAACAGATCTAACACAGCGGAGGCTGGAGGAAGTACCTACCTCTCTGCAAGCTCAGTTTTTAAGGCAAAACCCACAAAGTTACATCATTTAGGGGTGCTAGTACGGGTATAAATTACAGGGACCAATCCCTACCCAGGTCTCCATAACGTTGGAGGCACCAGTCAGAACAGCATCAATCTTCTTCCACCATCAGGCCCATTATGATCCTGTTTCCTGACTTCAGCACCAGCAGCTCCATCACAAGCTTCCCATTGACATAGGTCTCAGCTCCCTCACAAGGCTCCAATGTGACCATCACTTCTCCATCAGGCTAGGGATGCTTTGGAAGAGACAAGTGTTGCTCCCAGATGAACTGTCCAGTCAAATTGATGTCCACATCCACCTGGCCAACCCTGGTGACACCATCTTTGATATGGTAGAGAAGACACTCAGACATCAAGGGGTCCTCATTCAGATTTACCAGGTGGGGTCTCTCTCTCTCTCTCTCTCTCTCTCTCTCTCTCTCTCTCTCTCTCTCTCTCTTTGAGAGAAGACACCCACAGTACCACTATCCTCTTGAACAGCCATGCCCATCTCAGCCAGCAATGCTTCTCTCTTCATTCTCAGGGCTTCTGTCTTACATAGCTTCTCCTCCCAAGTCTCATTCAGCTTGGCAATAATTTTATCCATCTCCTATAGCCTCTCCACAGCCTCCTCAGGCCCAGTCTGGGGCTTAGCACTGGGGGAGAAGAAGGGCTCCATCTCCCCATTGTGTGGAGGAGGAGACTAGGGTGAAGCTGGGGTGGGAGGAGATGATGCAGCTGACAGAGCACCTCCAGGACTGCCCTCTTTTACCTTTAGATCTCCTAGAGCAGAGGCTGAGAGTCCTTGAGCCATCAGCAGCTCCTGCAAATGCGCCACCTCCTCCTTCAGCTCTCAGGTAAGCCAGGCATTGGGGCATCTTGCCCTGTGGTCAGTGTTGCCATAATCCAGGCAGAGATGTTGTGGTGCCTCATACGTAATCTTCTTTGGAGACCTTGGGTCACTGCTAGGATCTGGAAGCCTGGCTGATATAATAAGCTTTTAGATTAAATGTCATATTCTGCAGATCTCTGAAATATGAGGGCTGTCCAGGTATATTTGAACAGAAAAACTTTGTTTCTAGTTACTTGTTTCAAGCTCAATCCTGAAAACATATTCAAGGGACTGAGTAAATGAGTAAACTTATACCTGTATTTGTGGTGGTATTGTGTTGCCCAAAATATTGTGTACTCTAATAAATTTATCTGGGGTCAGAGAACAGACAGCCACTAGATACAAAGGCTAGAAAATGGTGGCACTCACACCTTTAATCCTAGCATTCCAGAGATAGAAATTCCTCTGGATCTCTGAGTTCAAGGCCACATTGGAAATAGCCAAGCATGGTGACACACGCCTTTAATCCCAGAAAGCCAGCCTTTAATCCCAGGGAGTGGTGGTAGAAAACAGAAAGATATATAAGGCGTGAGGACCAGAAACTAGAAGCTTTTGGCTGGTTAAGCATGTGGCTGGTTAAGCTTCAGGCTTTCCAGCAGCAGTTCAGCTGAGAGCCATTGGGATGAGGACACAGAAGCATCCAGTCTGAGGAGACAAGACCAGCTGAGGATCCGGCAAGGTGAGATAGCTGTGGCTTGTTCTGTCTCTCTGATCAACCAGCATGGACCCCAATAACTGGCCTCAGGTTTGATTTTATTAATAAGAACTTTTAAGATCCCTGCTACATGTATTATTACATCAGTACTTACTTACCCTATTTATGTTCTCTAACAGTCTACAATAAGTAGCCTAAAAACAATGCTTTTAAGAACAAACTTAGCAAACACAAGGAGACTAGACAACATTCTTAAGCTTGAATGTACCTTGGGTAAGGAGAAACATTTTTTAAGTCATTGGTTTTAACTATAGAAACTATTCTTAAAAGATTAAGATCTCTCAGATGTCTTCTGTAATATCAACAATAAAGTATCTTCTTTAATTCTAGGGGGAGAAAACATGGCATCACCACAATCTGTATAAAGTAAAATCAAGCTCCAAAGTGTAAACAATCCCAAAGTTCAATGTCTGGGATTCATTTATAATCTTTTTGGTTCTTTTACTTAGAGGCTTGGATGATTTCTTTGACCCTACCTTTGGCAGCACATACATAGCCTGCCTGCTCCATTTTGTTATGGCTGGTGCTTCCAGTGATCATCACCAGGCATTAGCATTTTTCAAAACTGCTAAGGTCCACCACTGCAACTAGACTCTTTTTGGAACTCTAGTCCTGTCATACATTTGCAAACCTCAGCTGTTTCCTATGATTACTTTATGTTACAAAGTTTAGCTGCCAGAGCAAGGTATATTCCTGTGTATAAAAGCATTGATGTGCCGCTTTAATATTTATCAAATACCTTATTTATTAAATATATGTTGCCATCTATTTAAATTCTCTAGAAACTTGCTGTTGAACACTTGGTAAAGACATAAGCACTTAGGTATTAACCTGAGTAGACTTTTATAACCTTAGTAAAAGATGGCTGTCAGCCACATGGCTGTCCATGAGGTCACCAGCCAAGATGGAGGAAGCCACGTGGTTGCTGTTTAAAGCACGTTTTTCTAAACAATAATTACTTGCACACATACACATAGTTGGATCCAAGCTACACACATACATACATACAGTTAAAGCTTGCTTACATTTTTAAGTCACATACCTGTACACATATACACACAAGCAGTTTGCAGAATCATTAGCCATTTTTAAAATGAAAACCAACCAGAATTAACTTTTAAATTCAGTATTTGCAGGTATAAGAAGCCATAACAAACAGTTTACATCACATCCCCTCTGACTTTCTACAACCTTTCATGTACCCTCAGTCTTGTTCCTTTGATCCCTCAAACATTTACTCCAGAAAAGTTCTGCTTTTTCTTTTCTTTTAAAACAGAAACTCTTACCAAAGTCTTTCTTGTGATTTCCCTCAGTAATCTAGTATGTATTGTAAAGTTACAATATTTTAAACAAGAACAGAAATACATGCATATATCATAACAAGAATAACTCTAAAATTGCATCAGCACTGTACCACAGACAAGAAACTGTTGGTGACATTCCATTCTTGAAGCCAGACCCTGATCAGGTTTTAGCCTGAGGGCAGGTCTTGGGAGCCCCACCCAACAGCATGGAAGAGGAATAGGACAGGGAAGGCATGCACCGTGGGGACAAAAGATTGCTGTTAACCTCAGATTTTCAAGTACTTGAGAACAGCAGACTGAAAGTGACTCCATGTCCTGGCTGGGCCCACAGACTTGTAGGTCACGCCTCAGCTGTGACCCTGGAGGGGCAGTTAGTTCTCCACCAGCCCCCACACTCTGAGCTCCTTGAGGCTCCTGCTGGCTCCTGCCAGCTCTGCCCCATGTCCACATGGGAGCCCAGCAGAACCTGCCGGCCATATCTGGGCCCCACAGTGCTCACAGCCCGCCCTAGCACACAGCCATGCCTAGTTCCCATGCAGCCAAGCCTCTACTCCACAGGTCTCTGAGCAAGCTGCCCCCCCCCCCCAACCCGCTGCATCTAGGCCCTGTGATGCTCACAGGCCACCTAGCCCTCTCAGCAGCACCCTGGGTCCCCAATGTAGCAACCGTGCAGCTGCTGCGCCAGTGAGCAAGGGTTAAGTCTAGGGGTGAGAAAGTCGATGATGAAAACCAACGAAGAGAGAAAACAACAAAGCCACAAACACAATAAGATACAAAAAGACACCAACAATTTCCCAAGACAACGTACAAGTTGGCACTCCCTCCTGAGGTGGGGCGAGGTACCCCAAAACACTCCTAATGGGTCGCTTAATGCTCAGGAGAGGCTCCTGATCACTTCCTGGAGGAGGCTGCTGAAACCAAATGGTCACCTCTGAGGTGGCCTCAAATGGCTTGGGACCAGAGGGTCCCTTGCCCAAATTGGGGAAGGAGGCATCCCTCTTTCCCTCCCAGGATCACTGTCCGGACACATCTGTCCCAGTGAAAGCCTGCAAAAGTGCAAATCATTCGACCAGTACAAAACGAAAGTAACAAGACAGAGACACAAACAAGATAGAGAGCGCTCTTACCGATCAGTGCAGATGGACCTCCGGAGTTCTTAGGGGTTCCAACAGGGGTCTCTGGGAATCCCAGCAAGCCACCAAATGTTGTGCCCAGATTGCAACCCCCAGAAAGACCACCAAAGATGGGCATGCCGGAATGCAAAAGCAAGGTTTAATTCAGGATATACAAGCCTAGGCAGGGACTTCATCCAACAGATCCAACACAGTGGAGGCTGGAGGAAGTGCCCACCTTTCTGCAAGCTCAGTTTTTAAAGGCAAAAAACACAAGGTTACATCATTTAGGGGTGCTAGTATGGGTACAATTCTGATTGTACTAGCCTCACTTCTAGGGGCTTTCTAGAAATCATGGCTTAGTCTTACTTCTAAGGGGGTAGAACTATTTCTCATTGGCTGCCCTCAGGTGGGGGCATTTTTGTCGTCAGTTACCCTGGAAACCAGGGTTGGAACATTCTTTGGTCAAACAGTTACCTAGGGAACCAGGGAGAGGACATTCCATAGTCCGGCAGTGGCTACCTTGTGACTCTGTACTTTTACACTTCCTGGTTTCTAGAATCTGGACTGACTGGTTTTAGTAACTTGTGGCCTATTCCAGTAACTCATGGCCTGTACCTAAAAGGAGAAATCTTAAGCCTTAGTTTTAGGGTGAAAGCATTTTGGTCTTATTTCTAAGATGGCTCATTTGGTCCCACTCCTTCCTACAGGTGGAATCTGCTGTGCAGTTTAAGTTTCTGGGCTAAAGCTGGGAAGAATCTGCCCAGGCTACATGCATGGTAGGGCTTCCAGCTCTGCCCCATCTGACTATTTCTATTCTCCGTGAGCTAAGGCAGTGTCAGGAAACAAAGTCACAAGAAATTAGTTCAGAAAACTTTAGCTGGCATTTATTTGTGACTCTTATCCACAGAACTTCATTCTCAAAAACAAAAGGCTTTCCAATGAGCCCAGCAGAGCCTGCTTGTCTGGATAGAGGTATATAGAGTGTGGTATTGCTTTTCCTGTAAGGATCAAGGCAGAGAGGGGTTAGATGTTGTCTCTCCTTCTGATTTCTTGGAAGGTTAGATTAACCAGTCAGTTTTCACTTAGTGATATGAAACTCCAGCGTGGATGACTCCATCCTGGCCTGGTCTCTGAAACTATTGCAAAGCACAATCCAAACCAAAGAACTTCATACATTTATTTAACATAGCAACAGAGTACAATATTAGCATGAATAGATAACAACCAATACAGCAAAATAAAACAGTGGGAAGAATATCAAAAAGCAAAATGTATACACAGAAATATATTTAGCCTCACCTACTCATCAGATGATGAAAATTAAACAGCATTCTGAGAATAACATGTGATATAAACAGCTGAAAAACATCTGATATTATTGGTTGAACACTAAATTTATGACATATTTGCTTTGTAGAGTTAAAGTAAATGACTAGCCAGGGCTGGGACTGTTGCTCAGGAAATTGTTTGCCTGGCATATATAAAGTCTGAGTTCAATCCCCTACATTGCAAATATAAATAACAAAGCAAGTAAATCACAAATTTAGATGTGCCAATATTCATAACATTAAAATGTTTAGTGCCTAATAACATACTTAATAATGCAGTTGTTAGAAGGGAAACTTTTATGAAATCTTTTAAATATACCTGTCAAAATAAATTATATTATTATTATTATTATTATATGCATAGGTCTCTTTATACATAACTGTGGCAGTTTTGAAGAAAATGCCCCCCAAAGGGAGTGGCTAAGAAATGTGGCCTTTTTTTTTTTTTGAGGAAATCTGTCACTGTTAGTGTGGGCTTTAAGGTCTCTTTTTCTCAGCTTCCCTTAATGTGACTTTCAGTCAACTCCCTATTGATTACACGATGTAGCACTCTCACCTCCAGCACCACATTTGCCTGCATGCTTCCATGATTCCCATCATGATGATCATGGACTGAACATCTGAAACTATAAGTGAACTCCCTCAATTAAATATTTTCCTTTATAAGAGTTGCCATGGAGATCCACAGCCAAACATTAGGCAGAACTCCAGGGGCTCAGTCAGAGAGAGAGGATTCTACAAGCAAGTGCATCAAGATCATGATAGGGAAACCTACAGAAACAACCAAACCAAACTAGTGAGAACTCATGAAATTTAGATCAATGGCTGTGGAGCCTGCATGGGACTGGGCTAGGCCCTCTGTATGGCTGGCTAGACAATTGTGTACTTGATCTGCTTGGGAGGGGTGAGTACCTGGTGGTAGGATCAGAATCCATCCCTGGTGCATGAGCAGGTTTTTTGGAGTCCACTACCTAGGGTGGGACACCTTGTGCAGTCTTGAGGCAGGGGGAGGGGCTTGAACTTGCCTCTACTGCATGTGCCTCCCCATGGGAGGCCTTGCCTTTTTGTAGGGAGGAGTGAAGGGGTAGGTTGGGAGGGGGAGGCTTAGGGGTGGGAGGAGGGAAGAGGGGGATCCTTGGTGTGTAAAATGAATGGAAAATATTTCTTATTAAAAAGAAAAAAGTAAGAGTTGCTGTGGTAATGGTGTCTCTTCATGGCAATAAAAACTCAAACTAAGAAAATAACATGTATGTAGAATGCTAATATTCTATGGAGGCTTCAGGAAGAGTACACACTGCTGAAGACTACTGACATCATATAAAGATGAGGTGATGGGTAGGAGACTGTGGAAGGCATGACAGGCTCAAGTATAGTTTTTGTTGTTTTGGAGAGTTTCTTCATTTCAAAATCATTTTTATTGGACTTTGAGTTTTCCAGGAAGAGTTATTAACATAGTTCATAGCTGTTAAAAACATCTTATTAGTATACATTCATTGCACAAAGCTATAGCTTCAAATGACATTTTGTTCAAGTATGCCATGCATTTTGACCATATTGAATGAAGATTTAAGTTAGTCTTCACTAAGACATAACTCACTTCAATCATCTCTTTTCTTATGGATAATCTTTAGTTTTCTTTTGTTTACAAATTTTTTTGAGAATTTAATACATATATGCAATGAAATATGATGACACACACTACTTATTTTTTCCTCCAACTCCCCCATATCATCTCCAACATATCCCTCTCTATACTTTATGCTTTTGGTTTTTTTTCTTTTTCTTTTATAGCATGCCTAAATCCAGGGAGTGCTGCCCATATGTATATATATGGAGCCATCAACCAGAGCATGGCATAAAACAGTAATGGTTGTATCTTCTATAAAGAATGAATCTCTCTTTTCCAGCAACTATCCACTACCTATGCTTATCAGTGTGCTCTGGAGGCTGGTAATCATATTCCCTATCTATGTTGAGATTTTGCCTGGCTGTGTTTAATAATGCCAGAAGGTACTATACACGCCTCTGGGGAAGAAAAGACATCAGTGAGTGATGTTACAAAATGCTGGACCCTCCATGCAGCAACACCAACTTGCCAAGCAACATGTGTACTGGTGCAGTAGTGATGTGGCTGTTATGGAGTAACTAACCAGTTAGGCCCCAGTTTTAATTTTGAACTTGGAAAAAATTTTTAGAAGTTGGATCAGGAAGATGGCTCAGCAGGTAAAAGTACTAGATTTACAAGCCTGACAATTGAGTATAATTCCAAGAATTATATGTGTAAGATGTTGGAGACAGTAAAACTCTTTTGGTAACCCCAGCACTCCATTTGGGAGGTGGAGACAAGAGAAACAAACAGAAGCTCAGAATAAATTGTGCATCAATAGCAGGAGAGACACTGACTTAACAAGATAGAAGGCAAAAACCAACTCCCAAAAGTAGTACTATGACCACATGCAAACTGTGGTGTGCATGGGCCCATATTCACATACACACACACACACACACACACACACACACACACACGCATACACACACACACACAGTAAAGTCAATAATTAAAATAAAATTAAAAGGTTATTACATTTTAATTTTAAAAAACTGATCAGAAAGAATAGAGAAAATGCATAACAGTGTTGAATCTAGGGTGAAATGTTTGGATATCTATTACATTGTTTCCTATACTTTTCTAAATATTTCAAATATTTCATAATAGAAAACAGACAAAACAGAAAATGGTATTCAGAATATGATACTTTAAACACTCTTATCAATATAGCCATTAAATTGACTTTTTATTTCTATTTTTAAGTAATTTTGACAATTATATTCTATATTTTAAAAGACTTGACCATTCAACTTCATTTCTTTCCTTTTACCTTCTGAGACAAGTAAGAGCGTAAGTTGATACTTTTGTTTAGAACATTTCAACTTCCCCTTACCTTTATTCCGCTTCTTCTTCTTTCCTTCATTCTTCTGCCTCCTCTGTCTTCATTTCCTATTTTCTTTCCTTCTATACTTTTCCATAGCAATAACTCTAATCTCAAATTCTACCAAATTCCTATTTTTAAATACAAAATGCCCAATTAAGTTTGAATTTAAGTTAATCACCAAATAGTATAATCACATCCCATAGATTGCATGGGACCTACTAAAATGTTTCTTCTTCTTCTTCTTCTTCTTCTTCTTATTATTATTATTAATCTGAAATTTAAACCAAAAGCCTCATGTTTTTATTTTCTGATGTGACAACTGTCTTAGGGTTTCTATTTCTGTGAAGAGACATCACAGCCATGGCAATCCTTACAAAGGAAAACACTTATTAGGGTGGCTTACAGTTTCAGAGGTTTAGTCTGTTATCATTAGGGTGTGACATAGTGGTATGCAGGTAGACATGGTGCTGGAGAAGGAGCTGAGAATTCTACATCTTTATCTAAAAACAACAGGAAGTGAACTGAGACACTTGGTGTATCTTGAACAAAAGAGACCTCAAAGCTTGTCCTCACAAAGATAGACTTCCTCCAACAATGCCACACCTCCTAATAATGCAACTCCCTATGAACTTATGGAGGCCAATTACATATGAACTTCCTCAGCAGCTATGCTAATGTTAATGTCTTATAATCGCAGTACATTGGCATATGTCATCTTTCTCATAGGTACCTCAATTCTTATATGTACACACAGAATAATCCAATAGTCTTTCCATTTTAAAGTCTATGAACATGGTTATTAGGGACTAACAAAATCAATCTTAAAAGGCACAGTATCCATTAATCAGTTTCAAAGATATTATCTTGACTGATTCCCAGTATTCTGGAGGCATGAGCTAGCTTTAGGTTCTGATACCTTTACAGAGAATTGTACAGAAACCTAAATTTTACTTCTTGGTCTTTGCTAATTAGATATTTATCTTTCCTTATGCGTGCGCTTCAGTTTCCTCTCAAAGCACTTCTTCCTCATATGTCATATTAATCTTGGGCTGATTTTTTTCTGTAAATAAAAATCTCACAAGGCCTTTGTACTGCATCGTGGTTTCCTTTTATTTCAGTCATTTAAATTCCAGAGTATAAGCTTTCACCACTTCCTCCTTGGTTCATTCTCCTGTCTTCCTAATCTAAAGTTTTCCTTCACCATTTCTATTAGCTTCATGGTCTTGAGGATGGTAGAAAAGAATTATGACTGAACAAGAACAATGGGATAGTTACTGGCTGGTTAACTGAACAAAGAAACAAATGATTCAAAGAATCAACATAATAATTGCCCTTAGAATTACTAAACATTTGCAAAGAAAATGATAGCAATCCTGTAAGAAGAAAATATAGCAATGAGATTTTCTGTTTTCCTTTTAAGTACATTCTTTCAGAGACCTTCTGTAAATGTTTTCTCAGGGTCACCTTTCCTTGGAGTAGCATTTGCTTTTAAATGGCCTGAAATTTAAGAAAGATGGAAAATAAGGAATGTAGAGATGACTCACCCATGAGGAGAACTTCCTGCTCTTCAAGAGGACCCCAGTTCTATCTCCATTGCCCACATCTAGTGGTCACAACTACCTGTACCTCCAACTCCAGAGGATCCAATTCCCTTTTCTGGCCTTCGGGGTATGTGTGTATATCATGTATTCACACAAACATCCAAACACATACATGAATAAAAGAAAATCTTTTAAAAGCTCCAAAAGGTAGAAATCACTATGTTATTCAGCAGGCTGTTTCTTTTATGCATTCTTAGCTCTGAAATATCTTTCTTTCATGCAACAAAGAATGTTATGGTCTGAATGTTTGCCCCTCCACAGGTATATGTATGTTGACATCCTAACTTTAAGGTGATGATTTAGAAAGTGGGATAATTGAGAGATGAGTAGGACATAAAGCTTTTATAATCAAGATTAGTCCTTAGAGAAAAAAGACCCCCAAAATTTAATTAAGCCCTTCTACCAGTGTGAATTTCTGAGAACCAGAAAGGGTAAACCCACTGGCACTGGTTCTCTGGCACCTTGATCCTCACTTCTCAGACACTAGAAATAGGCATCTATGTACCCAATTTTCTGTCACTCAGTTTGTGACATTCTGTTGTAGTAGCCCAAAGCAGCTAGTACACCAAATAAAATAACAGGCTTGGCACCATCTTTTCCTTTCAAATTGAATTTTATTTATGAGGATGAATATTCTGAGATAAGAACCATGTGTCATTATCCCTTATGTTCTGTCCATTACTCTTTCTGCTTTTACAAGTTTTAATATCTTATTATAAAATCAACTATATTTATTAATTAAAGAAAAGCAATCAGCCATGTATACATTTATAACATATATAAAATAAGAAATATTTATAAAGCCAAATACATAATGTTTGGAAATGTTCTCATATATGGGACACATTTTCCCTTCCTATTAAATATTCAATCACATTTTTCAATAGTTTCCCAGTACTGTATTATCTTTCAAAAATGAAAGCTTGACTTTTTATGAAAGTTTCTCATCTTTTGAAACTCTGAGCTTTTATCTATAAAATAGAGTTTGTGGAGAGAGAGGTAAGTCAGGCCAGGCTGTGATGGAGTGTCTATGAAAGAGTCTGCTCTTGTCTGTGTAACTAATTCTGCTGAGGACTGGAGGACAGGCACAATGTGGAACTGTGTTTTACAACTGCAGAGATGAAAACCAGCGAAAGGCAAGGTGAACAGGATGAAAGTCAATGTGGTGACACTGCTGAAGATTTGTCTCTGTGTGCCTTTGTGGGTGAGAACTCACTCTGCTGCCTGAAAGAGGGGAAAAGTGGACTCATTTCATTGCACTCATCTGTCAGAGATAATACCCTGCACAAAACGGGGGAAGAGTGGGGAACTTATAATCAGTCTGTATACACATACAATAGGAAGTCAGTCGGGAAACACAGCAGGCCTGGGAAATGAGTGGCTGTCACAGAGAGGACAGTGACATGCCACTGAGATCAGTGAGCATGAAGTTCCAAAGACAGGGGAAGGCCAACTTGATCTTTCTTTGTGTGCACACAGGTGGGAGTGCTACATGCACCTCCGGACTTGGTAGGGAGTCACAGTCCATTGCCAGACAAATGTAGCACACGCCACCGCCAACAGGCAGAGCCAACCTTTTATAGCCCTTTGAAGGCGTCCACAGAACACATATGCCCTGTGCAAGTGGTAGAGAAAGACTACTCTTGTCAACCAAAGGGTATTTTTTTTTTTTTTGCAAAACTGCTGAGATCAATACCTGTGTGTCATGCAAGCATTCAAAACAAAGTTTGAACAATTTGTGAAAAGATTAATACTGTAGGTAGTGCTTGTAGCATTTTAGCTTTAACAAGAGTCAAAGGACCCAAATGTTTTCCATATGCATCTACCTTGTTTCATCAGAGTCCCGAGAATTTCTAGGCTTTGGAGAACTATAGATGTTGCTCCACTCTCAAAGGGTTGTGTATTGTGTACATATACTAACTTTTACAGCATACAGTTGTGTGGGAAGCCCAGATACATGGCAGTGCCACATAAGAATACTCAGGAATCATCTCTTAAATGAAGTCGTGCTACATCTTCAATCTTTGAATCTTTTCATTCCCTCTGAGTGGTTGACTTTCAGCCTGTTTTTGTTGTTTGTTGGCTTGTTTCTTGTTTTGTTTTGCTTCGATATGGCCATCAAAAAGGACCTTAGGCCAGTGGACGAGTTGCTTCTCTCACCACTTTGGTAAAATACTTGACAATAGCAACTCAGAAGGGAGGGGTTTGTTTTGGCTAGTTTTTAGGGTCCAAGTCTTCATGGCAGGGCAGCCATGATGACAGGAACGTGAGGCAGGTGTTCATTTGCAGGCAGCAGACAGTGATGACTGCCAGCCTCACCTTCCAACATTTAGAGTGGGTCTTCCTAATTTAATTCATCCTCTGTATAAACTCTTACAGATACCCCCAATCAGAGGCTTATCTCTCACTCAATTCTGCATCTCACCAAGCTGACAATATGAACCATTACAGCTTAGTAATAGAAATTTATTGCTCACAGTACTGAAGGCCTGCATGTCCCACATGAAGATTCCAACTGATCCAGGATCTGGTAAATGCCTGCTCCTCATAGACAGTGTCTTCTTGTAACATCATCTTGTGACAAAAGGGGTGAATAAGCTCTTTTGAAAGGGCATGAATATCATTTATTTGAGCTCTGCCGTCATGACCTTATGCAGGTCCACCTTATAGCACTATTGTTTTGGTGATCAGATACTGACCTATGACTGTTGAGGAGAGCAACATTTCAGAACATAACATATTTCCTAATACATCACACAGCACTGTTCCTTAATGCTCCACTCTGCATAATTTTGACAAGCCAAGGCAGTATGATGGACTCTGGAGATCCTTTGCACTTGCTCCTTTCTTTGTGGAGTCCTCGCTAAGTGCATACAGCCGAAGGTGAGTGTCTGATGTACTTTGAAGAAGGAACAGTCTAACACTGTTTTATTCACTCCTTCACACTTTTGTGATGGGTAGAGATTCATTGCATCTCCCCGAAGAGGCATCTCCAATGAATCTTAGTATCCATCTCTGGGGCTGGGCAAGCATCATTTATACGGAAAAAACCCAGCTGACTTTGCAGAGCTGGACATTTTGTTTCACATGCTATTTCAATTGTCCTTGCCTAGATCTCAACAGATGTAGTGATGGTTTTGTGCCCCAAGTTAGTTCTTGACCTTCATGTATTACTCATAGGATCTCACAGCATCTGAATTCATACCATTTCAAACAATATGACAACTCACATATGATTTTCTTCTTTATTGTTTTTTATGAAAATGGTTAAAATTTCCAAAGAAAGAGGTTTAGGTAATGTGGGGATTATAAGCAGCAGAGGATACATTTATTCAACCCATTTTCAGGCAAGGACTCCTTAGAAAGGCTGGTGTGGAGTCAACTTTTCGATAAGGGAATGCATGACTTGTAGACAAGGATTAGAAAGCTACTTGGAGCATGAAGTGGTGCCGTTCCTTGACAGGAAGAAGAGGAAAGAAATAAGAAGGTGGCAAGGGTGAGTGGTTTCTGTGACCCCTTGGAGCACTCACTGCCCAGCTGACAAATTGTATCTATTGCATTTTTCCAAAGCTCTTCTCCAGGCTTAGGAAAACAACTGCAATCAACTCATATCATTGTATCTGTCACAAGATGAGCCTCCCTTTTGCCCTCAGATTGCATGATGTAGTTTATGAAAAAGTTAATTGACTGGTTGGGGAACTTGTACATTTCATATTTTATGTGTGCATTGTCCTTCTGAAGATGACATATGTTAAGTTGCATCCCATATAGGCCGCAAAACAAGCAAGGCTTGTTTTCAATGTATTGAATTTATAGTTCCAGTTCTAATATATACAGATAATACAAGCTTTGGCTATGTATTTGCTCTCTACCTCAGATTTCTTTTCTCTTTTTTCCTCTTTCTTTTCTTTTCTTTTTTTTTGGGGGGGGGTGGAATAAAGTTAGTTTTTGTTACAAATTTTGTGTATACTACATACAGTACAAATGTTTACTCAGTAGAGGAGCTCCAGTAGGAATTGCCAGTGTATAATGATGACCATGGTTTGAACACCATGATTTATGAGAAGTTGTTAAAATTTGTGTTATGCTGAAACATTTTGCTCAGCCTTGGTGTAGGGAGGAGGGGACTGGACCTGCCTCAACTGAATCTACCAGGCCGAGCTGAATCCCCAGGGGAGACCTTGCCTTGGAAGAGGTGGAAATGGGGGGAGGACTGGAGGGGAAGGCTGGGGGATGGGAGGAGGGAGGACAGAGGAATTCATGGCTGATATGTAAAATTAAATTAATTATTAAAAAAAATGTGTTACTTACTGGAAAGGGGACAATGTCAGAACCTACAGGATGAGCATGTACAAATGGGGAACAAAAACAACAAACCTAGAATCTGTAGAAATAGATACTTGGAGATTCTGGATTTTACATCTCTAGTGTGTTCTTTGATAATTTTACTATTATAAACCAAGAACCAATATGTTATCAGGCACTAACTGAACAATAGTGGTTTTGTGTCAAGATAGAGCATTTGGAGCAGTGGCTATGATCTGATAAATGGACCTCTCCGGCTCCTGATCACAGGAGTTCATGGAAGATGGCAGATGCTGTCTTATTATTTGCCAGATGCCTTGGGATCAGCCCTTGACCAGGAAAAAGTTATTACTGCTTAGTGAAGATGGATTTGGAAAGAGTATTTGGACAGTGTGGGCTTCATTAACACAAGTTTGGTTTTTAAATCCCCAAGTATTGCTTTACAAGTCTTCAGATTAAAAATTAATTACAACAATTATCAACAAATATAAAAAGTCAAAAAATAATGAAAGCCCATCTGCCTGCTTGGCTTTGGAAAGCACAATGCAGTGCTCACAGCTCAACCCTGCCATCTTGTATGGAGAATTCTAAAAGTCATTCAGGATGCAATCATTTCTACTTCCTTTATGTAAAATATATAAACTCTGTTTTTTAAAAAATCCATCTTCTTATCTCTTTAGCAGAAATTGATCAGGTGAGTCACAGAAATTAACCAGCACAAACATTTTTGAGATGGTGTATGTTATGTAATTTTTAATACTTCATTAAAATGTTCTTATGTGTAAGCTAAAAGTTTCTCAATGGGTAATTCTATTTCTATTAACTTGTAGGACATTTCAACTATATGTCCTGTTTTAGACATATATATGTGGCAGGAAGAATTTTGCTTCATGGTTAATTTGTATACTGTTAATTTCTATTACATTTAAAGGGATTAGTTCTTGATGTAGAATGATAACGTTGTTTCCAAATATGTTTTGTCTCTGGGTATCTTAGTAAGGGTTAACTATTGATATGATGAAATACCAGGACAAAAAGCAACTAGGAGAGAAAAGGGAATATTTGGCCTATACTTCCATATCACAGTTCATAATCAAAGGAAGTCAGGACAGGAACTCTAGCAAGCCAGGAACTTGAAGGCAGAAATTGATGCAGAAGCCATGGAAGGTTGCTGCTTACTGGCTTGTTCCTCATGCCTTGCTCAGCTTGCTTTCTTACAAAACCCAGAAACACCTGCCCAGGGATGGCACTACCCACAATCGGCTGGGTACTCCCCATCAATCTCTAATTAATAAATGTGCTATAGGCTTTCCTATATAACCCAATCTTATTGAAACAGTTTCTTAATTGAGGTGTTAAGATGACTTTAGCTTGTGTCAAGTTGACATAAAACTATCTAGAAAAGTGTCATATTTATATATGTATCAAATATGTAAAAATTATAAGGCCTAGAAATATAACTCAGTTTTAAAGTGCTCACCTAGCATGTGTGAAGCTCTAGGTTCAATTCTCAGCATGTGTATATATGGTTTAATTAAATAAAACACACTACAAAGAAACAAGTGGAAAATGAATCATTTTGGTCAGAGAAAAATTAAAACTTAAGTCCTTTGTTAAAATGGATTTTGTGTTTATTTTCTAGTTACAATCTCACCTCAAAGGAATTTTTCTCAGTAGTAAATATAATTTTAAAAAAAGAAAACTAAAAGTATATCGATACAATTTACTAATCATTTGTATGTATTTTAAGTTCTTACTAGAATATAAATTAACCTGCAAAATCAAGTTAAATTCCAATAAGATAAAAAAAATCTTCACAAAATAAAAAAATATTATTGGTTACTATTTCTCTTAATGTTTTAAGACAAGTTCTCATCATGTAGCCCTATAGCCCAGGCTGACCTGTAACTTTCTCTATAGGTCAGGCTAGACTAGAACTCAGAGAGATCCTCCTGTCTCTGCCTCCTTCCAAGTGCTCAGAATAAAGGCATGTATCAGTATACTCAGATTCTATCCATTATGTAGAAATATTTTTTACTTAACTTCTTTCTGAAATGTAAATATTGATTGATGTAACCAAGTTTACAAATTAGCTTAACTGTCAACTTGACACAGCCTAGAATCACCTGAGAAGAGAGTCCTAATTGAGTTATTGCCCAGATTGGCCTGTGCTCATATATGTAGAGAATTGTCTTGATTGTTAACTGACATAGGGTGGACTAGCCCACTATGGGCAGCACAGTCACAGGTGGTCCCAAGCTGCATGAAAAAGCAATCTAAGCATATGTCTGTGAGCAAGAGTGAGAGAGTAAGCCAACAAGCCGTCTTCTAACAGATTTCTACTTCAAGTTCTTGCATGAGGCCCTCTCTTGACTCCCCTCAGTGACAGACTGTAATCTGGAAGTATAAACCAAATCTACACTTTTCTTCCCTCAGGTGTTTTTGGCCAGATTGTTTTCTCACAGCACCAGAATAAAATTAGAAAACTGACTATGAAGGTTTGAGCACAGTGGTAAACATCTTTAATCTCAGCACTCAAGAGACAGAGGCAGAAAATCTCTGTGAGTTTGGAGCCAGCCTGATCTACATAGTGAATTCCAGGCTACAAAATGAGACCCTGTCTCCAAAAACAAGCAAACAAACAAAAAAAGAACACTAAATATGATATAATTTGTATGTCAAATGTATACTTCTGAATTTCTAATTGAGTTACCAAGACTGTTGCCTATAATTCAGTTTTAAAAATTAAATGGCTAAAATCAAAGAACCAATATAAAATTGAAGGCAGACTCTCAAAAGGTGAATTAGCTACTCAGAAGTTTCCACCAGCTAAGATGTAACCAGTGTTATGGGATATTTGTTTACACTGTGTGAAGATGTATCACTGTGACTGGTTTAATAAAGAGCTGAATGGTCAATAGTCAGGCAGGAGAGACTGGGGGGATTTCCTGGGGAGACAGAGGAACTTGAAATGAATCTAGATGCACAGGAGATGCCAGCAAGACACAGAGGGAGCTGGACATACAGAATAGAGAAGAGGTAAAGAGCCACATGGCAGAACATAGACTAAAAGAAACAGGTTAATTTAAGTTATAAGAGCTAGTTGGGAAGACACCTAAGCAAAAGGCCAAGCTTTCAAAATTAATAAGAAGTCTCTGTGTCATTATTTGGGAGCTGGAGGTCCAAAGAAAGTCTGATGAGAAGCCAGAGCTTAGATAAATTAAAATAAATGTAAATATTAATAAATTGCTAAATTTGTTAAACATAAAATAATTTGCCAAATAAGGAAGAGTAGCTAACTGAAACTACAGTGAAAAATCAGTAAACAATAGAGGTAAATAGACCAGTGAATTGTAAGGGAAATTTGACTCGTGGCTAAAGTCTTCATAAGCTCTGCCATCCATACCCCAAGTGAGATGAGGACAAAATTTCATGCTGCTGCATTAATCATAAAAGCATTAAAGAGAGCCTAGTGGTCCCACATCAGCACAGACTTTTAAACTTACAGAGTACAAAACTTCTCTAAAATAAAAGGTCTCCTCCTTTTCTGCCCTCAGAATTCCTGTAGCTAGAATTCCATAAGATATTAGTCACTATTGAAAATTCCATTAGCAAGCATAAGGATGTGTGTTCCTAAGTGATGAGCAAGAGAAATGAGCACGATAAAGCAAACAGTTTTCCTAGAACCCTGTTATTAGATTCAAAATAAAGCTACTATGCTATTATGTGACACACGTACAGAAAGAGAGATACAGAAGACTACATAAAAGAAGAGACAGGCTGCACCGTGGGTATCATGGGCTGGAGGGAAAAAAATGAGGCTATCAAATTTTTTCAAGGATTTTCAAAATGGAGCTTTTGGAAATGACAGCTATACCATTTGAAAATTTAACACATCATGTGCAAATTAAGACAAATGAGACATGATGACTAAGATACTTCCTTCACTTGCATGGAAAAAAGATAACACTGAGTAGAGAGAAAATGGGAGACATTAAAAGATGCAAAATATAGAAGAAGAAAATTGAACTTTCATGTTAAGATTCCAGATACAGAGATTTCAATTCTTGTATGTCAATGATGGCTACAATTTTTTGTTATAATTTCTACTGTTTATTAACTTAACTGATTCATGGATATAAAATTGTACTGACTTGTGATATATCATGTGATGTTTAACACTACATGTATATATATTTATCTTATTGATAATATTTATCAATCAGGGCACACATAGCCAACTTCTCAAGCATTTATTAATTTTTGTATTGAAAACATTCAAAAACCTTTATTTTAATATCTGAAATATACAGTACATTTTTTGTAGAGTTTATCACTAACATCATTTAAGCACACAGAAGGTACATTGTTGCTGGAGGGCTTCACTCCAGGTTACACAAAGCCCCACAGTCCCACAATCCACGTATAAAATAATCACTCAGATGCTTATATTACTTATAAACTGTATGGCCGTGGCAGGCTTCTTGTTAACTGTTCTTATATCTTAAATTAACCCATTTCTATAAATCTATACCTTGCCACGTCGCTTATGATTTACTGGTGTTTTTACATGTTGCTTGTCCTGGCAGTGGCTGGCAGTGTCTCCCCCTCCTTCTTCCTATTTCCCCAATTCTTCTCTCTCCTTGTCCTGCCTATACTTCCTGCCTGGTCACTGGCCATCAGTTTTTTATTTATATAGAGTGATATCCACAGCACTTCCCCTTTTCTTCTTTTTTTTTCTTTAAAAAGGAAGGTTTTAACTTTAACATGGTAAAATTACATATAACAAAACAATTATTGAGCAAGAATTATAGTTACAATATTAAAGAAGATATCCTATCTATCTTATATTTGTGAGTTTAAGGTTTTATATCTAACTTATTTTTTATCATAACTGAGGAAATTACAACTATCTAGTCTTCAACCACATCAAAGACTTCAGAAGGATATAATATTACCTGAGAAAGAGGAGAAAGATGTATGTAACTTTCAGGAGTCTTGCAGGGTAGACAGAGACAGCTGACAGCCTGGACAGTCACCTAATGTTCCTTTGTAAAGTTGGGGCATCTGTCTTCAGCTCACAGGGCTAGAGTCTCTCTGTCATTTTTTTTTTCAGTGTCCTGTAGAATGTCTGGCAGTTTTCTCTGTGAAGCAGGAACCTGAAGGACCATCGTGTCAAGCAAAGTTCAGTGGTCATCCTTCCAGGGGTCTTGCATGTCCAGTCGATCAAGCAGTATAGGCAAGAACAGTTTCTTGCCTGAATGGCTGTCTTTGCCAAGGCGAAGATAAACTCCATATGGAGTGTCTTCGATGCCCATCCTCCTCTCCGAAGTAAATCCAGTGCTGTCAGGAGCAGACATGTCTCACTGTCTAGAACATCTAAAATTTTAAACATTTTAAATGCCATATTCTGCAGGTCTTTGACGTGTTTGAAGGCTACCTATCTATCTGAAATATATCTATGTATACCTAGAAAACTTAACTAACATGGCTATAAATATGATTATCATAGATGACTAATTATTAATCTATTTCTTAATTATCCATTACAATTTTAAATGAGTTACATAAACATAATACCTCAAACAAGAATAGAAATATATATACAGTATAACAAAATTAACTTTAAGTTTATATCAATAAACTAAAATCTATACCAATGTAAAACATTTTAAACAAGTTGTTCTTTAAAAGTAGGTTCATTAATCTATCCTTTTCTCTTATCATCTCTATATCTTATATATCTATATCATATCCCCTTTTCTTTTTTAGAAAGAGATCACATTTATATCAACCTGTTTTAAATAAAAATATTGTTTTTTCTATGTCCCACACCAGAGGGCTCTTCTGATTTAGGACACAAGAATCTCTTAGCCATTTTTTTAAAGCAATATGTCTGGGTTTAGAGAGGGAGTGAATCAATTCCACCTCTAAAGCCAGCTTGGTATATTTGGGAATTTGGGCATAGCATCTCTTACTACTTCCTGTTGGAGGGGGGTGGGCACTGTATCTTATGGGGATGCAAAGAAAATTTTAGGCTTATGGGGTAGTCTGTGGGACTGTATTGTGTGAACCAGTTGCCTTGAAACAGCTCTGGATCTTAGATTATCTGGGCCATGGTGTCATCGGAGACCTTTCAGGGGGTCTTGGCTGATGAAACCTGATGTATCTTAATCTGGAACAAATCCATAGCCTCTGGCTTTCTGTGGAAACAAAAGCAGAACCTCTTTTCCAAAGCAACACATCCTTACATCCAAATTTTGAAGTCAAGGTACCTTTAAAATACACATATTGGTTTAATTCAACATCTTTTTTGATCAAATGTTGGGTTTTTTTTTGTTTTTTTGTTGTTGGTGTTTTTTTTTTTTTTTTTCAGTTAAAAATCCCAAAGACAGCCGGGCGGTGGTGGCGCATGCCTTTAATCCCAGCACTCAAAAGGCAGAGCCAGGTGGATCTCTGTGAGTTGGAGGCCAGCCTGGACTACCAAGTGAGTTCCAGGAAAAGGCGCAAAGCTACACAGAGAAACCCTGTCTCGAAAAACCAAAAAAAACAAAAACAACAAAAAAAAAAAATCCCAAAGACAACACAATACAGATTTTCTGTGTAATATTCATCTTTACGTGGCTTTTTTTTTATATTAATTTATCTTTTTTTGTTCCTTTCAAGCCTATGTATATTTTACACACATTGTAAACGATTTTATCTGAATCAATCTTATTGTGAGCCTATTGCTTTAAACTGCAGCATTCTAAGACTGAAATGGCACTGTGGCTGCTGGCTCCGCCCACTTCAGCTTCCCAACATGGCGGTGGTATGTTTTCTGCCAGTTCTGTGAGCCATCAAGTCTCAGAAACAGGGGGTCTATGCTTTTATCAAAGCAGCGTGTAGCCCAGAAACCTTTTTTTTTTAAATACTAGTAAAGACTAAATCTACCACACAGCATAATGTGCTGCTGGCAGATGCCTCATTACTGCCATACTGCCGGTCAAATGCACACGCCAGGAACCTGCCAGTGTTCAAACCCGCATTTTGCAGCATCTAGCTGCCGGTATGAGACATGAAGCAGGAACCTGGTTTTGGCTCTGTTTAGAATTGGTTATTAAATATTCTCAGGTTTAAGGTGGAAACTCGAGTCATTGGGCACCATTTGTTGCTGGAGGGCTTCTCTCCAGGTTCCATCAAGCCCTGCAGTATATCATGTACCAAGATATATGGCTGTTGTTGGGGGGTTTGCTCTTTTACTCTTTTGGGGGTCCTACCACCCAGCTCCCAAATAACTTAACACTTCTTGTGTGTTTTCTTGAGTTTCCATGAGTTCGATATGCTTTTCATTCTCTGATACTTTAAAAACATATGTGTTTAGTCAAAATAGAATTACAACATTGACCCACTCTTCCTTGCTCCTGCCCCTCCCAGCTAACCTCCTGAAAACTCCTTCCATGCCCCTTTTTTCTTTCAATATTATTGTTGCACACATATATATATGAATATCTGAATTAGTACAACTGCTGAGTCTGTTTTTGTTGTTTGTGAGTACATGATCCCAAAGCTTACTATTGTGCATTCGACAACCAATAAAGGGACTTATCCTAGGGAAAAGTTAATTCTCCCTCTCTCAGTTTTCATTAGTAGCTAGTAGCTCTTTGTTTAGGGGTGGGGCTCTATGAAATTTTCTCCCTTCCATGTTAACATGTCCATTGATATTGCCATTGTTCAAGCCATGTTTATCTAACCATAGACAAACAAAAATACATACCAGGCATGAGAAACCTCCTTTTGAACAGTTGCTCAGTGCAGTCCAAGTAACTCACAAAGAATACAGATTATCAATGTAGCCTTTCATTGTTTTTCATGGGTTAAATGTAGGCCCCCATTGCTGAAAATACTGCTTACTTAGAACACAGGACTCAGATTATTTGAGCTAGATCTGACCAGAAAGTCTCCATAGTTTTGGAAAATACTATATAAGCTGCCAAGGGAGGAAAGCAATTAAACAGTCCCATCCAGCTGCAGCATCTGTGAACCACAACAATAATCAGCATGGCAAGATACTCCTAAAGGTGCAGTAAGTGGCACCCACATGGTGGTGGCAACCAACAGCCATATAATTGCCCTAGAGGGCCTACTCACCTGGAAGGAAATCATGCCTGGTACTGGAAATCCAGCCATACTCAAGAGATTAGTGAGGTCATGGACCTTAGAAAATAATCTACTACTGCCAGTTTACTAAATCAGCATAATTTTTTTACTGCATTTCAAATCTGCTTCTCATACCCTAAGTGTAACTACCACTCCTTATCAGAGAAGCTGATTTTTACAGCAAATGGACGGCATCACTGAAAACTACAACTGGACATAGTGCAGAGATCAATGGACTAAGAGGAGCCCAGCCCTAACAGCTCCATCTACATCAGAACTCCTGCATTAGTGACTCAGGGAACTTGATAAACAAAGGGGCTGAATGACCATAAGAGCCAGAATACCAGGAAGTCGACTAGGGAACATTTCCCTATATTTTTTATTACAGGAGAAAGGGAACAAAACCAGCAGACTGAAGTAGTGACTTCTTGTATCTTTGATTAGCTGGTGGACTGGAGCAACTTCTCTTCTGAGCCTTCATTTGTTGTTATTTTCTATTCCCTTTCGTTTTTTTAAAATTTAAACATCATACAGGTATATACTTTACATTGAACACATTTCCCCCATATCTCTTCCTCTTCCTGATTGACCTCTTTGTTCCCCTAGACAGTTTCATTTCTACTTTCATTATATGTATGCATATGTGATCTCATTTAACTATATGAAATCTAGGAACTATGAATGAGAGGAAATATATATTATTATCTTTCTGAGAATTACTTGCTTTACTTAATATAATTCCCACAAATTGCATCCAGCTTCATGAAAACAGCACAACTTCATGCTTTATGGCAGAAAAAATTCCATTGTGAACATATAACACATTGTCTATCCATTCCTCTGTTGTTGGATACCTAGGTTAGTTCTATATGTTATTTATTGTAAATAACACTAGAATGAACTTTGATATCCGGGTATCTCTGTGGTATGTTGGCTTGGTGTACTTTGAATAAATACTGGTAGTGGTATGGCTGAATCTCATGAAAAATCTAATTTCAGTTTTCTAGAAAGCTCCATACTGACATACATAGTCTCTAGACTACTTTACATCCCCCTTAGCAGTGTGTAAGGGTTCTCTTTTGTTCATACTCTCACTATCATTATGTTACTTGTTTTCTTGGTGAATGACTTCCTTTTGTAATATAGGGTAATAAATAAGATAAGCATTAAGTATTGCATTTGTGTCTTATGACATCCACTAACAGCTAGTAGTTATACTGTTTTATACTTGAAGTCAGTTCATTGTATTAAAATAAAATACATATAAAATCTTTTAAAATCATAAATATCTTAGAAGTTAAATAGGTCAAAATAAAACACCCTAAACGCAGAGTAAGAAGTATACTGCTTATGGACTGTACCTAAGGATGGTATTTTGTGGCTAATTCAATATCAGTTGTGTAGATACAATAGTTAATATTACATATTTGTCTTCTAAATACTTGATAAGAATTAAACCAAAAATTGCTCAACATAATCTTAGAAGGCAAGTACTATTAATATCTTTCTTTACCTATAAGGAAAGTGAATACCAAAATGTTAAATGATCTACCCCATATCCCATGGCTTATGAAAATCTGCACTGGATTCCAACACAGAGAGACTGATGTTAATCAGTAAACCATTAGGTCACATGCCTTTCTGTGTATTTTTCCTACTGTAAGTTAGGCTCATCTGGATGTTATACACATAGAATAATCATACCTTTGGTAGTCTTAAACTGGAGGGAGTAAATCTAAAAATAGAGCTGTTGCTTATGTCATGTTATTCAGTGACAAAATCCACAACAATCTACCTACATTTCAATTTCAATTTCTAGCAAATGCCACGTTTAATAAACACAAAGCATATGCTATATGCCTGTTGGCATATGAAGTTTGGAGGTTCCCCAGACAGTTGATGATAAAGAATAAAACAGGACGCCAGATACCTGCTAGTAGGAACAGATGTTCTGGAGAGAAATGAAAGCATAAGTGCTTTCCCAAGTTTCCATGAGACACGGAAAATTCCCAAGAGGCTCCAATAAAGATCATCCTAACTTTGAATTGCAAGCCTACAGGAGAATTTTTAATTTCAGGATGAAACATCAGCAGATCCACTTACAGATTCTGGAGTTTGAAGAAGTCCGGGTTGTAAAGAGGTTTTCCCACCAATTCCCCTTGGTAGAATCGAAGGTGGTGTTGAGTAGAAAGATGGGCTGTTGGGCTCATTAAGAAGGAATATAATGCCCACTCAGTGCCCTGTGCCATCCATACAGAATTAGGGAATGCCAGCTTAGTTGTCATGTGTTTTCTCCAGTTAATTAAGAAAACTTTTCTTACATACTTCCTGCCATTGACCAACACACAGAAATTTACATATATGAAAATAAGAAAGGGAAAATATTTACCACCAGAATGTTCTTCAAATGAAGCCCTCATCTGAAATTCAAACCCAAATGTCTCTCACTTAATTTCCGGTGTAAGGTCAGCTAAGGTTTAATGGCCTCCATTTATACAACAGAAAATGGGAAATGTGTTTTACTTCTGTTTGATTCTTTTCTTACTGCAGGTGGATTGCAACAGAACACTTGTGGCTACTCTTGTCAACCTGCTTGAATCAACAGAAGCCTAGGACTGAACTAAGGTGAAACTCTGTGTATTTCTGCAAAAGCATTTCCAAAAACAACTGAAACTTGTGGGTGCAGCTGGGTCTCCAGGGGGTGCCTTTGAAGGTATACTTGGCCCTGCCTTCCTGTAACTGTTGCTTCATTCATGGTTTACATGAGGTGAACATCTTCAGACACAGAATCTACCACAATAATATTCTGCCTTACCTTAGGCCCAAAGCTCTGAGTTCAACTGACCTTGTACTAAAACCTCTAAAACCTTTCTAATATTTAAGAGTTTGAAATTAATTAAGTTCCTTTGAAGTCTTTGGGGAATTGATACTATCTCCTGACATTAAGTAAAAGCAGATTAGTAGCTGAACATGGCAGGTAGATTTCTGTAAGGTGGAGACCAGTCTGGCCTACATAGTGAGTACCAGGTCCAACAGGGCTACAGAGTGAGACCCTGTCTTAAAAAATAAAACACACAAACAAAACTCATACCAGATTTGCCTTCATAGTTTCAAGTTGAGTTTGGTGATTTGTTTGAGGACCTGGGGAGGTTATTAGTAGGAAAGACTATAGAAAAATTGATACAGTATTGAACCCATTTTGGTCAAAATGGCAATGGAACAAGAGTTGAAGGCGTAAGAAATAGTTCTGGCTCCAGGCACTGTGGTACATTCAGGAAGGTAGAGATTACAAGAGTGGGATCGTGCTGAGCTTCACAGTAAGTCAGGGCCAGCCTGGGCTACACAGGAAGATATCTCAAAACAAGCAACAAAGAAAAATGAGGAGAAGGATTTAATAGCTCTCTCTCTCTCACCCTCTCTCCCTCCCTCCCTCCCTCCCTCTCTCTCTCTCTCTCTCTCTCTCTCTTCTCTCTCTCTCTCTCTCTCTCTCTCTCTCTCTCTCTCTCTCTCTCTCTCTCTCTCTGTGTGTGTGTGTGTGTGTGTGTATGTGTGTTACACTAAGACAAAAAAAAATCAGTGTTTTGCTAACTCTTTGTAGCTGTACTATACACCTGAATACAGGATAATCTAAAAGGAGGAAAGATTGATTTCAGTTCATCATTTCAGTCTAAGGTGAATAGGACTCAAGCAGACTATCATGGCAGTGGACCCTGTGTAAGAAGCTGTTTATCTCACAGAAGTCGGCAATCAAACAGCAGTAACATGGAAGAGCAGAGTGAAATATACCCTCCAAAGGCACCCCCCAAGAGACAATTCCACCACCAAGGCTTCAATTGTCTCTGGAAATGCTCTCACAGAAATACCCAGAATGTGCTTTCCTAATGTCCTAAGGTTCTCATCAATCAATCAAGTAGCCACAAGTGTCCAGGGAGGTTTTATTTGACTACTGTCCTGCATGAAACTGTTCACAGGATATCTAGTCTGGACACCGGTTCCCATTGGACCCTCACAGACACTGTGCCAGTAAACAAAGCCGAATGTGTGAAGAACAGCAATCAGATTGCTCTTACTGTTATTTGAGCACATCAGCTCTTCCAAAAGAAGGTATTTGCTTCTCTGGCTTTCTCAAGATGAGACAACAAAGCCACTGTTGTTTTTTATGGGCAAGATCACTTAACACCTAGCTGCCCTGCTCCCATCAGCCATCAGATAAAGATTCCCCAAAGGAATACAAACCATCTTTGATCAAAGTCTCCTTTCTGATGGGCCACTGCACAAGAAGGGCAAGAAAAATTTTAAATAAACTTTGACCCATTGTTCACAAAAACATAATTTAATGACTTGGTAGTCCTTTTATCATTTAGAACCATCATTAAAAATGAGAAACTCATTTTGACTAAGGGTACTGGGTTGGGAGATTACTGGTAAAACCACACTGTCCTCCTTCTCTAAAGATTCCAAATGAACAACAGGTATTAATACTCCTTCAGTACAGCTGTGTTGTGGCTCTTGGAACATAGTTGTTCAATGGACTGGAGAGATGAGCAGCTGTGTTTTCGGAAACAGAAACTCAGGTAGTGCCTTGTTTATATGATATTTTTTAGTTCAAACATCTTTGGATTCACAGTTGGGTTATAATGCCATGCTAAATATCTCTGAATAAGCTAAATTATATTACAGTAAGTTAAATTAAAGCAAAACAAAAACCAACAAAACAATCTGGCCTTGGACAATTGACCAATTGATAGCATAATGATAATTTTAGGAAAGCAGGATGGTCAGTCATTGTCTGTAGTATGGTTAGTCCTGTTCATTCTAAACTGTATTTATAATATAGGGTATGCAGAGAAAATTGAACAATTATCCATCTGATTTGATTGTTGTAGACAGCCAAACCAGTTAATTCAGTGGGGAGATTAAGCTAAGACTAGCTACACTGATCAAATAAAAAAAAATAACTGCCAACTCACCCTTCACTTTATGCCGAGTAGATGCTGCCTTAGGGAAATGGCTTAAATCCAAAGGCTCTGACTATTTGAAGTCCCCCAAAAGTCTGTTTTGTGGAGCAGTTTGGACAGCTAAAAATGTCTCACATAACATAAATTCAGCTACTTTAAAATGCTAGAATATGTGCTCATAATAAATAAAAATCATAATAACCCAATTTTCTATTAAACAAAAGTGAAAACAAACTTGTAGTTAAGTTTCTGAGTTACCCTTTAATCTTTCAAAGCAGCTAAGAAATGTGGGCGAAAGTATTTCAATTCAACCTAGAATCAGCTAAGTCCTTCCAGGGTCAGGTACACTACAACAGTCAGCCACAAGGTCTGTCAATGGCAACAATGGAGAGTAAAGATGACTACCTTGGTACCATGGTCTAATTATACCCATGAAATTTTAATTTATATTAATATATATGAATAATTAATATATTATCATGGATGCAGCTAATTTCACTTCCTAAAAGTTATCACTTTCATAAAATAATAAGATGGAGTGAACAGATAATTTTGAAGAAAAGATGTTCAGGGTCAATGAAAGTAACAAGCAAAATCTAATATTATAGTTGAAGGACCGGACTATCTGTCCTGGTTTATTATCAAGAGTAGCCCTTTTTAAATGTAAAACAAAGATATTAATCAAGATTGATTAAACTTGTGTATATATGGATGGTGAAACACACACACACACACACACACACACACACACACACACACACACACAATCTACTATAGTATTTTGTGTCCTTAATTCTTTCCAAAAGATTTCTTGGGAAAGGGGATAATTAATTTTGATATAAGCTTTTCCTTATGATTGCTAATGTGCTAACAGAGATTCCCCCACATATGAAGTTTGAATCACACCACTCTACACAATCTTTTGAAGGCTCATTCAGCTCTTTGATGCCCAGAAAAGTTAGATCTTTCCATTGTCTTTGATGAACCAGTGAAATAAAACAACTAGAAGTCTTTATTCATTGGCGGCCTTGCTGATTATCTTCAAGGGGATGTCGGACTAAGTTGACTTCACCAAGAATCTGAAAGTAGTTTGGAGTTATTGGCAGAGTCCTTGCTGTCAAAAGAAGTAGAAGAAGTAGCAAGTGGAACTGAGAAGACATGCCAATGAAAGGAGGGAAGGAGAGGAGTATGGGAGAAAGAAAGAAAGAAAGAAAGAAAGAAAGAAAGAAAGAAAGAAAGAAAGAAAGAAAGAAAGAAAGAAAAAAAAAAAAAAAAAAAAAAAAAAAAAAAAAAAAAAAAAAAAAAAAAAAAAAAAAAAAAAAAAAAAAAAAAAAAAAGAAAGAAAGAAAGGAAAAGAAAACCTTCAGAGAACAATCTCTTCCTGGGAGTGAATACTTTATGCTTTCATTTCACTTAATTCTTATTGATTGTTCATTAAAAGTCAGCATTAAGGATGTGAAAATGCAAAAATAAAAAAGTACAACTCCTGCCTGCCTGGGTAGAACTCAGTAGCTGAAGCATTTCATTCATTAGCACAGCAATCCAGTGGATTGACCATTATCACTGTTACCATTTCTTAAATGAGAAATATTCAGATCATGGATGTGAAAGAATTTGTTTAATGAAGTTGCTTGTCAAGGTGGAAAAATATATCTGTACTTCTTAGAATTTTCGCAAAGACTGAATCAGAAAATCAACTAATAAATCTGTCACTTGGAAACGTGCTGCTATGAATGAATCATGAGTAATTGACAATAAGCTTATAGAGATAGGAAAGATCAAGAAAGGTGGACAAGAAAAATAAATGTCTGGGAATTGAATATTCAATAAATAATATGGGAATATTTTCAGTAAAGGGAAAATACTTTGAATCAGTTATTCTCAACTAATGGTTTGTGACCCTTTTGGCAAACCTCTATGTTCAAAAATATTTACATTATTATTCATAACAGTAGCAAAATTACAGTTATGAAGTACCAGTAAAAATAGTTGGGGTCACCAAAACATGAGAAACTGCATTAAAGGGTCACAGCAATAGGAATATTGAGAACTACTGCTTTGAATAGAAGTATGAACAATTTAAAATTTGAGGGCTTGCAAAAGTTTCCTGGGAGCAGACTGTAAAAAAGAGTGATGGGTGAAGGATTCTGTGCTTATGTGTCTAGGTGACAGAGCCTGACAAGCTGGCCTACAGAATGGTCATGAAGAAAATGCAGTTATATGTATGATTAAAGAAAAAGCAAGTAGAAATAGAGGGATTTCTTAAGAGACTGCTTGGAAATGTAGATCGTCCTATCCCCTCCTGCAAAGCAGAAATCCCCCCCGTCTGTCTGTCTGTCTGTCTGTCTGTCTGTCTGTCTGTCTCTCTCTCTCTCTCTCTCTCTCTCTCTCTCTCTCTCTCTCTCTCTCTCTCTCTGTGTGTGTGTGTGTGTGTGTGTGCATGTGCATGAAATGTGAATTAAGATGATTCAAATATGTCAAAGTCACAGAATAATTATAAAATTAGAAGTCCACAGAATGAGAATGCTCTACCTATTATACAATCAAACAAAATTCTCAAAGGAAGAAGAGGCTAGTAAACACTTAAAAAGTACTCAACACCCTTAGCCACTAGGGACATGCAATTAAAACCACTTGGAAATTCGTCTTAGCTCAATCAGCATATTGATTATCAAGTGTACCAATACAGCAAATGCTGGCTTGGATAGGAATGTTAGCTATGCTAAAATAAATGCAGCATGTAGATGTACAGGCTACTTCAGCATTGCTAACCTTAAAGAGACATTTTGGAAATAATTCTGGAGGCTTCTCCAAAAATTATATTAAAGATACCATGCAACACATCTAAATCACTCCCAAGCATATATTCAAATAACTCTATACCCTACAAGAGGGATATTTGTACAAGCATGCTAAGTGTTGCATTATTCACTATAGCTTGGAAATGCAAGCAGCCCAGATCCCCAAATACTGGTGAACAGACAATGAAGATGTGGTACACAATGAACTATTATTCATCCATAAAAAATAATAAAACTATGAAATTCACAGGGAAATATGTGGTATTAGAAAAACATTATTTTCTGTGGCATAATCACAGGCCCCAAAGAACAAATGCTACATATTCTCTTTCATATGAGGACCATAGCTTTGACTCAGCGATTCATTGTTTCTAACCTGGAGTGTCTCAGGAAAGCAGGAGAGGAATGGAATGGTTAACTTAACACAGGTTAGTAGAGCATAGGTTTTAAAAGAGTAAAGAACGGAAATACTGGTGGTGGAAAAGTTTATCTAGGGAAGAAGGAAAAGGAATTGGGGAGATAAGAGTATGAGATGGGGAGATTAACTGTGAAGGGAATGGAAAGAAACCATATGGAAAGCAAGCTATGCCTATCCATGAAATAGCAGCTTCTTTGCTGTGAGAGTAATCAACTGCCCACTGGTTGTATTTGAAGACCACTTCATGGTAAAGGTATATTCAGAGTAGTGCCTGGCACTATGAGCCTAGCAAACAACCCAGGTCTGAGGAGGTAGTATGCTCATGTGAGCCGTGTATTTCTGGTGGTTAATCAAACAGGTACAGTAACAAAAAGCTTTCCTCTAAGGACTTATCGCTTATACCTGTAGACAAAAGCAGCCACAGCCTTAATCATAGAAGTGTCTCTTTAGGAAGAATGGTGGTGAATGCAGAGTCATGGTGGCCTAAGATGAACTAGTAGTGGTGTGAGTTCATCTTTAAACAAGTTGCTTACATGCCCTTCTGCCCCAGTTTGGTTTCGGTTGCTGTGATCAAAAACAACTAGGGAAGAAAGAGTCTATTTGGCCTATGTTTTCATGTCACAGTCCATTGTGAAGGGAAGCAAGGGCAGGAATGCCAGGAAGGAACCTGGAGACAGGAACTGAAGCAAAGTCCATTGTGGAGGCCCACAAAGGTTTCTTAGTGAGATCTGAGCTTGCTTTACCCAGCAAGGCTGCATTTAGAGGATTGCTTGACCATATCATGTTTACTAGGTGATTGGAAGGGTCTACACTTGGCTGAGCTAGGGGGAGGTCTTTTGCTCCACCCCTTTGTAGCATGAATTTTAAAAGTTCTTATTAATAAAATCAAACCCGAGGTGAGTTATTGCGGTCCATGCTGGTAGATCAGAGAGACAGAACAAGCCACAGCTATCTCACCTTGCCATTTCCTCAGCTGGTCCTGTTTCCTCAGACTGGAAGCCTCTGAATCCTCATCCAGAATGAATCTCAGCTGAACTGTGTTGCTCCATAGCCTGAAAGCTTAACCAGGCCAAAATCCTAACCAGCCAAAATGCTTCTAGTTTCTCACCCTCACGCCTTATATATCTTCCTGCTTTCTACCACCACTCCCTGGGATTAAAGGCTGGCTTTCTGGGATTAAAGGCGTGTCACCATGCTTGGCTATTTCCAATGTGGCCTTGAACTCACAGAGATCCAGAGGGATTTCTATCTCTGGAAATGCTAGGATTAAAGGTGTGAGTTATCACTGACTAACTAGTGGCTTGTCTGTTCTCTGACCCCAGGTAAGTTTATTAAGGTACACAATATTTTGGTGAACACAATACCACCACATCTCCTCTCTTTTTGTCTAAAATTAAAAAAGCTTATAACTAATAAAAGAAAAACTATCCAATAAGCATATACAATATATACAGCCAAAATTACATTAATGATGTCTAGTCCATTAACATTTTTCAGATAAAAAACTCCATTATATATATTAACAATGTCCAGTCCAGTAACATCTGATAAACTCAGACCAAAAAATTTTCATTACTTATCTTATTTAAAACAAGTAGTTCCTTTTTAAAAGTAGATTCCATAATCTCCCTTTTTATCTTATCATATCCATATTCTCTTTTTTCTTTTCATAATACATTCAGTAGTCTACCTTTTGTCATTTTTATATCTTCCCCTTTTTCTTCAGTGTAGATTCAATGATCTACCTATTTATCCTATTATTTCTTTATCTTTTTTCTCAGAGTAGATTCAATGATCTATCTCATATCTATATTCTCTTTTTCTTTTTGCTTTCTAGGGGTGAAGATATCTTTAGGGAATCTTGAAAAGAAAATTTTGGGGTTAATTGTCAAGTCCTGTATCATTTGTCCATTCTCTGCATAAAAGGAAAGTTCAGGGCTTGTTTCAAGTCCTTGTTTGAGTAGTCTGTCAGGCTGGATCATCTCAGCTAGCCATCTCAAAATTGTCCTAACCAGTTTGTAGTCCAAAGACGATTTTTCCATGGTGTTAATCAGCTTAATGGCTTTATCATAGTCCATGTGGAATCATCGTTGTAGGATCCTGTCATCTTTTTGAAGATTTCAAAGTCACTGTTAGGCATGGTCATGGTTTCCTGCAGACTCTCTCTCTTTTTTTTTTTTTTTTTTTTTTTTTTTTTTTTGCCTCCTCTGTGGTTTGAAGCAATCACAGTGTGATAAATGTCTGTCTCTCGGAACCATGAACATTCTTCCCTAGAACAGAAAATCTTCACAGCAATTTCTCCCCACCATTTGTCTTGCCAAACTTTTCCAAACTGACCTTTGCCGATGCTTTCTTGATGCTTTCTTGTAACATGATGGTCCTGGCAATTCTTCTCTGAACCAGCAGCAGTAAACCCTTCGTCCCAGGTAGCAGCATCACCGCAGTCACCAATATGATGAGAAGGAGTTGGCAACGTGGAACAGTAGCCACTGCTTCCATGGTCCCACCACTGTTTGTGGTTCAGCCCGGGCCAAAGCTTCTCCCAAGCCTCCTAGGCCGGCCTCAAACTCGGGATCCTCCTGCCTCTGCCTCCTTCAGCAAATCCTACCGGCGTGCCCCACCACAACTGGCTGAGTATAGCTTGGGCCTGAGCTGGGGCTCACAAGGCCACAGGCAAACAGCTTTTTCATGAATTCGTAACACGAACGTTGGGCGCCAGATATAGCATGAATTTTAAAAGTTCTTATTAATAAAATCAAACCCGAGGTGAGTTATTGCGGTCCATGCTGGTAGATCAGAGAGACAGAACAAGCCACAGCTATCTCACCTTGCCATTTCCTCAGCTGGTCCTGTTTCCTCAGACTGGAAGCCTCTGAATCCTCATCCAGAATGAATCTCAGCTGAACTGTGTTGCTCCATAGCCTGAAAGCTTAACCAGGCCAAAATCCTAACCAGCCAAAATGCTTCTAGTTTCTCACCCTCACGCCTTATATATCTTCCTGCTTTCTACCACCACTCCCTGGGATTAAAGGCTGGCTTTCTGGGATTAAAGGCGTGTCACCATGCTTGGCTATTTCCAATGTGGCCTTGAACTCACAGAGATCCAGAGGGATTTCTATCTCTGGAAATGCTAGGATTAAAGGTGTGAGTTATCACTGACTAACTAGTGGCTTGTCTGTTCTCTGACCCCAGGTAAGTTTATTAAGGTACACAATATTTTGGTGAACACAATACCACCACATCCCTTGACATTCTTATAAATAGCCCTTTAGAAAAGACAGAAGGGACCAGTGGATAATGATCCAGGTTCTCCTGAGGCTATTCTGTGTTTCTATCTGTTTCTCCCCCCTCTATCTTTCTACCTAATTATATCTCTTATCTCTCTCTCCTCAAGACTACCCTGGGGAAAAAGTGGGGGTGCGCTCCCCCACAGATGGTGCCTGAACAGGGATAGGGGACTTGCCAAAAGGAGAGAGGAGAAGTTGTAGGTGAAAGGGGGCTACCCAATAAGGAATTAAAAATAAAGGCAATAGTATTTTATTCTCAGGATTGAAAGAAAAGTGCCTGAAAGAAATGCCAAAGTGAAAAGTGAGGCTGCAGTGAATATCTCTCTTTATCTATGTTTCTTTCTTTTTTTCTCTGCCGTAACTTCTATCAATAAAAATTAAGGAAAAAATATAAGGTAGAATATAGAAATATAGTAAAGAAAAAACTTAGGGTAAGAAAAGCAACAAGATAGAGGAACTATGTCCCTGATTTTCCAACTATGGGACTAAGAACACAAACTCCTGGGGAAGAATCAGAGACATGAAAAAATACTCTGAGGAAAACAAGCAGAAAAAGATTCCCGTGGAAGCATTTGTCCTGTGAATAGCCTAGCTTTAAGCACTGAGTGGCGGGCAAAGAATTTTCCCTGAGGTGGATGTGAATGAAATAAAACTCTTCACTCCATTGACATTGCCACTGTATGAAAACATTGTACCATCAGAATTAGTTTCCTTGGCCATGAAGCTAAGTTTAGAGAACAGAAGTCTTAGGAAAAACTTAATAATCTCTCTCTCTTAAAAACTGGAAGCTTTTCAGATTTTTACTTCTCAGATTTTTTGTTGTTGTTCATATAAGAGCAAATTTAGATTCACCTGGATATAACCTCTATCAGAATGGGAAAATCACCTGTAATAGCCCCGGGGAAAAAAAACGCTTGGAACATGGCAAATTCTCTCTGCTAGTCCTATCTCCCCTTCAAGATAGTATTAAATTTGGCCATATAGAACTGGGGACATAAGCCCCTACCCCCAGAACAGAAAACAGAGTGCTGGACTGATGGCCAAGGCATCAAGGACTGTATCTTGGGGAAAGGAACAAGCAGAGACAAGCAGAACATCTATTGGGGAAAAAAATCTTTCTAAAAAAGCTGTTTTTTAAAGTACTCTTTTTACTTTTTTACTGACCCAGTAAGGCAGGGGAGCAAAGGGTTACCAAACACCTGGCTGAGTGTGCATGGGAGGGTGGATATAATCAGCTCTGGAAACAGTGTCAGGTGAAGAATCTGACTAGAGAGGTATATCTGTCAAATATTAATACAGCCATCTTAATGCAAACTTAGGGAAGATAAAAATCTCCCATGGTAAAAGCAGAAGCTTGATTTTGACTTCAGCATGAATACAGACTGTGTGAACGTAAGGTTTTTCCTGGACACAGAAAGGCAGCATGGGAAATGTAGTTTGTTTGTAATAACATGATGATATAGAGGCAGCTTGGGAAATATAGTCTGTAACAGAGATGCAGGTACTGCACTGTTCAAAAAAATTCTGCTTTTTTTCAGCTCAAAACATTGATTTTTCCAAAGTGCTGCTAGAAAGCTTAGCTTTACTTTCTGAAAATGAAAAAGAGTTGATGTCTGTCAGGAGACAATTAAAATGCTAATGATGCTTTTCAAATCATTTTGAAACCCTTGACAAATGAGGATAATCAAAAAAGTTCTTTGCCTTTTGAACAGCAGCCTGTAGTGAGTGATTCCTTTGCAAATCTAATGGGGAACAAGGAAGCATGAATTCAGAAAGGAGTGACTGCTTTGTAGATGTGGACCAAGCTCCAGAAAATCTAGTTATCCTACAAAATAGAGTCACTTCACTTTAAAGTTCCTTACAAAAAAAAAAAAATACTAAATTAGAATGCTTGCTTGATGAATGCACTGATGTTTGTGAGAATAGGAAAAATGTGCCAAGTACTGAGGATTGAAATGTTATAACTACAGTCTGAGCTGAATAACTCATGATCAAAGTGTATTACAGCTACTAGTAAAATGGTATCAGGGTTTGAGCAGTTAGTTAATGAAGCGAAAATACTAAATCATGAAAATGTTCTTCCTCAGAGTAAGCTAATGAAAAAAACTAAGAAAAAAATTCATGATAAATAAAACAACACATCGATGTTCTTGGCTCCATTGAACAGTAGCATTTTCTGTGAACAAATAACCTTATCAGAAATATTGGGCTAATAAAATTCTATCAAACACAAGGCATCATTGAAAGAGCTCATGGCATCTATAAAAAGCAGCTTTAAAAAATTAAGAAGAGGGAATTTTACTCTCAGTCAACCTTAGAGCTACTGATGAATTAGGCTCTGACTTCAAACTCTCAAGAAAACTTTCAGAATGATATCAAAGCTGACTATAAACTCCAAACTTTAGAAATTATTTGTGTACTTCCTATCTTGTTGAAGGAAAATATAATAGTTATTTTAAGATATCACTTCTAGATAAAGTTTGTAAAATAGTTCTAAAGAATTTCCTTTTGAATATAAGTTTGTAAAATTATAAGTATAGTGATATCCATGTTAGTTGTAAATATGTTAAGAGATTCTTCTGAATAAGTTTGTAAAGTTCTATAGCATTTCCTTTTGAATTTAAGTTCATAAAAAGTATAAATAAGTAAATGTTGAATATGTTCGTAAAAAGTATAAATATTGAATGTAAGCTTGTAAAAAGTATAAATGTTGAATGTAAGTTTGTATAGTGATGTTCATATTAGAAGTGTTTTTATTATTTCATCAACATCTGTCTAATGTGGACAAATTAGGTAACATTAATTTTTGAAGGATAAACCAAATCAAACATTAGCAGCATCTTGAAATTTTTATTACTTTCTTACTTTAAGATGTATTTGAACACTTTTTACAACAGCTCAAAACATAATTTTATGGTCTCAGTGGCCCCTGGAAAACTTAAGGTGTCATAATTAAGGGAGCTTTACTGTCTTCTTCCTAGAAGTTTCCACTCCTTTTGTTTCTGTTTAGAAAGGGGTAGGCCCCCCACAAAGGGGTAGGCCTCCCACAATTGAGATAGCTTGTACAGAAAGTCTACTGCTGTGGTAAGAACACATGTATATATGGACTTCTTAAACACCTAAAAGTGTTTTTATAATTAGGATGGGTTTTTGTTTACTTGAGTGGATACTTTGAAGTATTTTGAGATGACTGTTTTCTCCTGGGAATCAAAATAACCTCTTGAAAATTTTATTTAACATCTGTTAGGAGAGAGTTTTAATTTAGAAAAAGGCTTGGTGCAGCTAAGACTGCTGTAGTCATCTTAGACCCATTCCAAAAAGGATATTATTGATGTAACCAACCGTCTTACTAAATAAGAAACACAGAAACAATGTAAAAGAGAAAGCCGAGAGGTCAGAGCTCAGAGCTAAAATCTCACCCTTCCGCCTGCGGTGTCCCAGCTTCCCGAAAGAGACCTATTTCCTGTCTGTTCGTCTATTTATAGTATTTTGTTCTGCCTTCTCATTGGTTGTAAACCAAACACATGACTGCCTCATCACTGTCTGTATGTACAGCCCCCTAGGTCTTAAAGGCATATGTCTCCAATGCTGGCTGTATCCCTGAACACACAGAGATCTATGGGATTAAAGGCGTGTGCCACCACCGCCACACTCTGTCTATGGCTCTAATAGCTCTGACCCCCGGGCAACTTTATTTATTAACATACAATCAAAATCACATCTCAGTACAATTAGAATACCACCACATTCACCCTTTTCTATTTTAATAAAAGGAAAAAAAAAGCAAAAGGTTATAACTAACAAAAGAAAAACTATATACAAAAGTACAATAACTATATACAATATATACAAGTAATAAATACCTAAACAGGTATTTGACAAATCAGAGAAAATAATTCCATTATCTATCCTATTTTGGTAAATCCAAGATGTATCTAATGCACTTTCTATCCTAATTAATTTTCAACTATAACTAACTAATTTTCAACCATAACTAACTAATCTTCAACTCCCTCAGAGACCCAAGAAGGAAATAATATTAGCTAACAAAAATAAAAAACAGGAAGTGCATGCAAGCAACTTCCAAAAAATTTTGTGAGTTGACAGAAACAGCCAGCTGCCTGGGCAGTCACCTGAGGTTTCTCCGCAGTGTTGGGGCATCATCTTCAGCCTATAGGCTTAGTGTATCTGACAGACTCATTTGTGAAGTAGGATGTACACAAGGTCAACAGTTCAACCTCACATTGGGTGAGAGCAGTCCATGTACCAGAAACACCTGAATTCCACTAGTGTCCTGTCATGATTCAGGATTTTAAATTCTGGAAATTGTTGACAGTTTTTAAATTCAGCTGTCCATTCTTCTTGGCTGTGTATATATGGCTTCCTCTCAGCATCCCCTTCTTCTCCACATCCCTCTATTAAATGCCAGTCTACTTTTGAGAGGCGTGAGCTTTCAGTTGCTGTTCCATTGCACAACAGAAGCCATAGGCCCTTTGCCTGTTAAGCTGCCTTCGAAGAAAAGGGCACCGTACCTTTTCCAGATTGTGAAGGCCACTTCAGGGATAGTGCCATATTGTCCTGGCCTCAGAAGATGCCTTTTGATAAAGCCATAACCACACTTGTTTTGGCAGGAATCGGTAGTCCTATGTCTCATGTTCTGTCTGTCCATTTTGTCCTGTTGATTCGAGGATACTTTGTTGTCCAGTGGCTAACTTTTGCCACAATGAAAGTTGACTCCATATGCAGTTTCTTCAATGCCCATATTTTCTCTGAAGTAGATTGGTACTGCCAGGAGCCGACATGTCTCAAAAAAGAAATATTTTGTCTGGATCTGTCAAATGTTAATGGACTAGACATTGTTAATGTAATCTTAACTGTATATTGCATATACTTATTGAAGATAGTTTTTCTTGTATTAGTTATAAGCTTTTTTAATTTTAGACAAAAAGAGAGGAAATGTGGTGGTATTGTGTTCCCCAAAATATTGTGTACTCTAATAAATTTATCTGGGGTCAGAGAACAGACAGCCACTAGATACAAAGGCTAGAAAATGGTGGCACTCACACCTTTAATCCTAGCATTCCAGAGATAGAAATCCCTCTGGATCTCTGTGAGTTCAAGGCCACATTGGAAATAGCCAAGCATGGTGACACACGCCTTTAATCCCAGAAAGCCAGCCTTTAATCCCAGGGAGTGGTGGTAGAAAGCAGAAAGATATATAAGGCGTGAGGGCCAGAAACTAGAAGATTTTGGCTGGTTTTGAGCAGTAATTCAGCTGAGACCCATTCCGGATGAGGACTCAGAGGCCTCCAGTCTGAGGAGACAAGATCAGCTGAGGATCCGGCGAGGTGAGATAGCTGTGGCTTGTTCTGTCTCTCTGATCTACCAGCATGGACCCCAATAACTGGCCTCAGGTTTGATTTTATTAATAAGAACTTTTAAGATTCCTACTACAGGATATTCCAACTTTATTATCTTCTACTCCTTTACTGGGAGGTGTGGCAGCTGTGAAGATCATTGTAACTACTTGCAAACTCATAGTAGGAACCTGAGTCAGAGCTGAGTTAAGCTCTATACCCCATCCTGCCAGAAGCTAGCAGTCAAAGATGGGCAAATTTCTTCTTGATAGCTTCCAACCTAAGGAAGAGTATGCTTGATGGAAAGTATATCTCCATGATGGGTAAGGAAGATTATTCAAGAAGGATGACCCTTAGACAGGCACAGTCTATCTGAGGGGCCTGGGGCGGGGGGCTTTATTATATTAAGAAGGGGGAAATGTGTAGGCTCACAAAGATTTCCTAGTTAGATCTGTGCTTGCTTTACCTAGCAGGGCTGCATTTAGAGGATTGCTTGACCATGTGTATATTTACTAGGTAATTGGAAGGGTCTACACTTGGCTAAGCTAGGGGGAGGTCTTTTTTGCTCTACCCATTGGCATTCCTATAAACAGCCCTTTAGAAGAGACAGAAGGGGATGGTGGATATTGATCCAGGCCTTCCTGAGGCTATTCTGTGTTTCTGTTTCTCTCCCCTATATCTTTCTACCTAATATCTCTCATCTCTCTCTCCTTAAGAGTACCCTGGGGAAAAAGTGGGGGCAGGTTTCCCCGAAGTCCATGAGGGAACTCTGCTTATGGGCTAGTTCTTGGTCACTTGTGTTCAACTGCCTTTTTTATACAGCCCAGATCTACCTGCCCAAGGGTGGCACCACCCACAGTGGACTGGGCTTACTCACATCAATCAACAATCAAGAAAATGCCCTACAGACATACTCACATGACAATTTCACAGGGCCAATACTTCATTTGAACTTTCTTCTTCCCATTTGTGTCAAGTTGACAATGAAGATTACTTACCACATCCTCTAAGTCTCAGGGTACATTAAGGAAGAGGGTTGTGAAGAATGTAAGAGCCAGAAGAAAGGGTAAAGACCTGTAAAGTACCATTCTCTAGATTCACTGCCACCAGTATAGTCATTAACTCTCAACTATAATTACCTGTGCTGGGCCAAAGCAAAATCAGCCATATCAACAATCATTCAAGGAGGGAGTAAATGCAGAAACCCACAATGAGTCAAAATATAAAGAACAGATGTCTATGGAGTACTCAGCCATAAATGGGATATCTATATCATACCACTTCCTGCTCAAGGTTCAGTGACTATTGCAGAAGAGGGGCCTGAAAGACAGTAAGGTCTAGAGGTCTGGAAGATTAGACAGGAACAGTGTTTTCTGGATATGATAGGACTGTCATATCCCTCTGCCTCTGAACTATTGGGTATTGATAGATCCTGGAGGGAGGAATCACTCCTTCAGTGTGTATTCACTTCTGAGCTCATCAGGCTACAACAGCAGTTCAAACATTACATAATTGTATTAATTGTTCTTGTTATTATTAATAATAATTATCAACATTATTAAACAAACACCAAATTCAGAAAGGCTCTAAAAATTTGGAGAATTACAACAGAACATAAGTCATCAGCAAAGGATGTGAGTAAATGCAGAATAAAAACCCAAAACATACATAACCACATAAATGACAGAGAGGAACAGCAGGAGCTTTAATGCAAAGCCCATAGAAGAATGATGTCCTTTCACCAAAGGAATTAACAGACAGAGATAATATAATGAGAGGCAGAGGCAGAGGAGGATGTTTTCTGACACACAGAAAGATGAAGTGGGTTTTCAAGAGAAGCCTTGAGAATTGTGTCAGTCAAGACATACATGTAAGGTGAGCTTGTTCAAGAAATATACCTGCTGTGAGAAGGCCTATACTTGCAGGACACAACAGGAATGTCAAAGGATCATCCATAACTCTAATATGTGTTTGCACACTAGTTAAGTGAAAAATAAAAATAATAATGGCCTTGCTGATTTCATATTCATTAATTCTTTGGGGACTGTATATACCCATATACAGTATTTTGAGAATGTATATCACTACTACTCTATCTAATTGCTCCCAGATCATTTCCAGTCCTCCATAAGTCCCTCCCAACTTTATGTTCTCTTTTTTGCTTGTTTGTTTTAATAATCCATAGAGTTCAATTTCTTCTGCCTGTATTCACATTAGTATGGTGGAATGGAACAAGGTAAAGCATAGGAGAGGCTAGATCCCTAAAGGAAACTTATTCTTCCCTCAGGAGCCATCATCTGTTAATACTTCCTTAGTAAGGAGGAGGGATAGTAAGATCTTCCCCTCTCTGTGCTGTAATGTTGAGTGGCTTGATGTTGTACAGGTCTTGTGCAGGCAACCATAGCTATTATGAGTTCATATATGCAACAATCCTATCATATCCAGAAGACACTGTTCCTGTCTAGTCTTTCCAGACCTCTAGACCTTACTGTCTTTCAGACCCCTCTTCTGTAATCATCACTGAACCTTGAAGAGGAAGTGGTATGATATAGATATCCCATTTATGGCTGAGTACTCCATAGACATCTATTCTTCTCATTTTGACTCATTGTGAGTTTCTGCATTAACCCCTTGATAGCATGTTTATATCTCCTAGAAAAATGAGTGCTCCCAAAAACATGTAGTTATTTTCCCAATACCTATATTACCTGTTAAATTAATTCCACTCTTTCAAAGTCTAAAGCATGCCCCCTCTCTCTTTTGCTACTGAATAAGGAAAAGGGGTCTCTCTCTCTCTCTCTCTCTCTCTCTCTCTCTCTCTCTCTCTCTCTCTCTCTCTCTTTTCTCACATGCACAAACTCTCATGCACCCTTCTTTGCCAGGAACTCTCAGATAGTTATTTTCCACATTACCAGCCTTTCCCATGCTCATAGATGCTGTAGTAGTTTTTCACAAGTTAAGTTTTAGGCTTGAAGAGGTAGGAAGATTCTTCTTCCTATTAAGTAAATTGTGATTAGTATATTGCCATCTGCATTCAAATTCTTCTTGCAATGATAAGATTATTAACATTTGTACAGTGCATATCATAACTCTCACATAATACATCAATAGAAGCCTGTTATGGAGTTTCTAGCATTATTCTTCTGAGGAGTTCAATTGTCACTCCCTAATTAGCTTTTTTACTTATTGTATTTTTATATTAAATCAATGCCATTCAAATCTAGCTAACAAATCCATCCCATTGGCTTCTTTTTCTCTCACTGTTTTGTTTCCCTTATTCTGTAACTCAGATATTTCACTCATTCTTCCTCCAGTACCCCTCCACCACTATGCATGCTGTTATTTACAAGCTTCATTTCTCAGCACTTCTGAATGTTCAACTTAATGTTTTAATGTGATCATTTCTATTTTTCTGGTTTCTGTAGTAACCATACTATTATCTCTGCTTCTTTGAGTTCCAGATCCCCTTCCCATGCAATTTACTGAACACATCAATGCGGATTTCATGAAGGGAACCGCTCACTGTAGCAAATCAGTGCAGAACTTATACCTTATTATGGACATTTTTAGGGTAGTTTCATGAGGTTCCTAAAGTGGGAGTGCTGGGTGTAGTTTAGACTTCTCTTTGTCTCTCAATTTTATGATTCTAATCAGTCAACAAATCTCAAGATTTCTGAACCATGTGTTTCCTGAATTTGTCCTTATTATACTCTTTCTTCCTGCTTGTCTACATTGAGACCTTTGTTTTTTGACAATAAAATGTATACCATAAGGTAATAGGATGTGACTCTGAGGCACTGCTGATGTTGCTGAGGTGTTCTCCTTGGGGAGCTCTAATAAAGCCATGTTACACCCACATTAACAAAGCTGTAAAATCTTGTTGTAAAAATCTTCAATTTTTTTACCCCAAGAGCCAGAAATGTTGAGTGTGATAAAGCCAGGTTTATTTCATTTGATAGCCCTTACTTCGCCCAGTGCTCTGAAATGATCACAGCCACAACTTTCACTGTGTCATTCCACAATCAATCAAGATCAGGAGGCATATGTTAACCAGCAGCTGTTTCCTGTGAACAAAGCAATAAAGCACTTTTATTCATACAGCAATATCCTCCATTCCTGCTGGTATAGTGCTTCTGTATCATAGCCCCCGAAGATTGTGTAATGGCACAAAATGCATTCTCATGTGCAAAAAGAAGTCATCGAACACAGTTTCTTGCCTCTTACATACATATGTGAGAAAATAACTCTGAGTATCACAGCATACCCACCACCAAAATTACCCAAGGGACACTTAAAGGAAAACTCAGACAATGAGAGGGACATATGAATTCAAAGTACAATGCACAAATAAAGCAAAGACTTTGAATAAACAGGAAAGAGTTCAATGGGCCCAGATACTATTCCATGGAATGAGGGATAAGACATAGATTTAAGGAAGAAGACAAAGACTCTTAGGCCACTTTGTCAATGGAAGAGATGTAGTATTTCTGAGTAATGTATATGAAGGATGTTGTGTTGCACAACTGACATTTAAAAAAGGCTCCTCTGTCTGCATTGGAGATGGTATGGATAACAGAGGGTTGAGTAAGAAATAATAACTAGAAGAGTGATACGAAGACTAGTTTATGATAAAACTAAGAGAGATCATGAAAAATTTTTCGATTCAGAACACTTTTTAAAAATGGCATCACATTTGATAAGTTGTGTGTTTATTTGGGGAAGAAACTATGTCAAGAATATTTCTTAGGCCTTAATCTCATGCCCAAATATTTCACAAAATCTCAATGCCAGTGTCTGAACAATAGCTACTATGTTTCTCAAACATGTTCTTCCTGCTATATTAAACTCCAGAAAGGGGTCAATTAAAGGATCCATCTACTCCAACTACAAAGCTGAGGTACGTATTTGATACATTGATTATCCTGGACATTAGTGTCCAAAATGCAATCAACAATTAAACCCTGTCAAATCACTTTCTAAAATGTCTTGACTGACACCATCTCATATTTCTATTAATAGCAATCTGGTCTAAATTTCAATTATCCCTTTCTCAGAAATTTATAGCAAATAGTTTATGTGCATCTTCATGTAGATTGCCTAGTACTCAGAATGTCTAGTTAAAAGTTAAGCCTAATTTCAAATAAAATCCTTCAATAATATACCCATTTTTTAGGATAATATACAAACACTTTAAAATTTTTCAGGCTCTGTCTACTATCTATCTCCTCAGTGGTGCCTCATAGAATTATCCATCAAAATTCCAATATTGCAGCCACAAGGACCTTATTTCAGTGATTGAAGAGACCTTTATCCATCCTGCCTCAGCACCTATCTGCCTCAACACTTCACTGCTCTGATTCTCCCACAAGAACCCAGGTTTAATATTATTTCTACAAGGAAAAAATCTGTTATCATTTTCTCTAATCCACATTAAATGCCTGTCTTGTCTTATTATACCTCAAATGATTGTGATTATTTTTGTGACTATCTGTTGAATACTATTGCATCTCAAACATTTTAAGCCCTTTGAGGACAGGAATGCCTATGGTTAATTCTCTCTTTCTTTATTAACGTTTCTATAAGAGCATGATGACAATACTCGATTTTACACAAAATTAAAGTCATTGATATTTTAAACTAGGAAATAATGTAATCTGATGTGTTTGTTTTGTCTGTGTTTAGATACAGAATTCTCCAGATGCTCTATGGAGAACAACAAGATAAAGCAGCAGAAATATGATGATAGAGAAATTAGAGGCTTAGGGTATCCAAAGCAAAGAGCTTAGGTAGATATAAGTAGGAACAAGTACATTCAAAGAAGAAAGGGAAATGTAGAGGAAACAGTGGAGAGACCTGAAATTTTTTGCTAACAATCTCATTTTTTTTTCCACTAGAGCACTGTCACTAACAGTAGTAGTTCAAAAAATACAATATTAAAGGTGACTGTAAAGTCATTAGACAGTACTTTCTGACATTTTAGGGATAGCTTATATAGAAAGAAAGATTGTCAAAGCAAGGGCCCAAAAGGGTAGTATAGAAAGCAAGTACCTAAAAGGAGTCAGAAAAGATAGAACCCAGATGCCAGTAAGATGGATTTTTAATGGAGTGAGCAGAGCAAGCTTTCATTACTAGGAGTAAGAGGATGATGGTGGACATTGACAGCTACATTTTAGTGATAGAGAAGTCATTTTCGTTTGATGGCTTCTAATTTCTCAATTTGATGCAACTAGAAATCACCAAGTGGAAATGAGAAGTTATATGGGGTATGGGAGCTTTGAAGAAACATAGAAATAGATAATACCAAAAGTGGGACAGTAAACTTACTAGAGAAATTTAGTTGGAATTCAGGAAGAGTTGAATGACTGAGCACTATAACAGAAATATGAAATGAAACTACTTAGTAAATAATTTTCTTTCTAGCAAGATTTTACTGTTTGGGAACAGGTAGAATGACTGTTAAATACACGCAGTTGCTGTGGATAGAGCTCTGTATAAATAAATGCTGATTGGCCAGTAGCCAGACAGGAAGCATAGGCGAGACAAACAAAGAAGAAAATTCTGGGAACAAAAAGGCTGAGTTGGGAGACGCTGCCAGCGGCAGCCATGAGTACCAACATGTAAGATACTGGTAATTATTATAAGGGACAAGTATTATGAAGACACAGTAGGAGCATGAGAAACTGATTCATCCCTGAACCAGAAGCCCCAGTGATGTGATGTTGAGCAGAAATCCTAAGAGTAATTTGAGAGATGAGAGGGTGTGATGGATATTCTTTGTTTTCTAACTTCTTTATTTTATATTATTTTTTATTCTTCTCTCATACATTACATCCTGACTGCAATTCCCTCTCCCTCCATTCCTCCCAGGTTCTCCATCTACCTCCCTGCCCCCTCATCCCTGCCCCAGATCTACTCCTTTTCTATTTTCCTTAAACAAAAGAGAGAGAGAGAGAGAGAGAGAGAGAGAGAGAGAGAGAGAGAGAGAGAGAGAGAGAGAACAAGCCTTTCAAGGATATCCACCAAACATGGCCTAACAAGATCCAATATGACTAGGCATAAACCCTCATATCAAGGATGGACGAGGCAACTCAATAGGAGGAAAAGTGTGCCAAGTGCAGGCAAAGAGTCAGAGACAGCCCCCAGTCCCACAAGATCACCAACTATAAAACCATAAGGTATATGCAAAGGTCCTAGCTCAGACCCATAGCAGTCAGTGTTTTTCTCTTCAGTCTCTGTGAACCTCTATGAGACTTGCTTAGTTGATTCTCTGGGCTGTGTTCTCTGGCTCCTATAATCTCTCCTCCTTCTGTTCTGTGGAGTTCCTCTGGTTCTGCTTAGTGATGGTTGTCAGTCTCTCCAGCTCTGCCTAATATTTCCCTATGGGTCTCTGCTCCTGTCAGTCGCTGGATGACACCTCTCTGATGAAAATGGGGCTAGGCACTGATCTATGAATATAGCAGAATATCATTAGGAATCCTTGCACTGACCTGTTTTGCAGTCATGTTTGGTTCTACATTGGTCTCTAGGCTGTCTTACCTCTGGTTCATGGCCAGCCAGGTAGTGTCAGGCATGGGCTCCCTTTCATGGGATGGGCCTCAAGTTAGATCAGTCATTGGTTGGCCACCCCAAGTTCTGCACTACCATTACACCAGCAGATATTGCAGGCAGGACAGATTACAGGCTGAAGTTTTGTGGTTGGGTTGATGCCCCAGTCCCACTGATAGGAGCCTTGCTTGGTTATAGAAGGTCAGATCAGGCTCCATATCCCCCGTTATGAAGAGACTTCTCTAGGGTCACTCGCATAGGTTCCAGGGAGTTTCCATTGCACTACATTTTTATATTGCCCCCCAAGCTCCCCCCAATTCCAGTCATCTCTTTCAGTACTCTCTCCCTCCATCCCTCCTACCCCCATCCCTCCTATTCCTATACCCACCCACCCCAAGTTCATGTGCAAACTCTGTTCTATTTCTTCTTCCTAAAGAGATCCATGCATCCTCCCAGAGACTTCCCTGTTACTTAGCCTCTCTGGGTCTGTGGATTGTAGCATAATTACCACTTACTAATAGCTTATAAGTGAGTAAATACCACGTTTGTCTTTTGGGGGCTGGGTTACCTCAGTCAGGATGATCCTTTCTAGCTCCACCCATTTGCCTGCAAATTTCATGATGTCATTGTTATTAATAGCTGTGCAATACTCCATTCTGTGAATGTATCACAATTTCTTTATCCATTCTTCAGTTGAAGGACATCTAAGTTATTTCCAGTTTCTGAATCTTATGAATAAAGCAACAATGAACATGGTGGATCAAGTGTCCTTGTGGTAGGATAGAGAGTACTTTGGGTATATGCCCAAAAGTAGTATAGCTGGGTCTTGAGGTAGATTAATTTCCAATTTTGTGAGGAACTGCCATATTGACTTCCATAGTAACTATACTAGATTGTACTCCTACCAGCAATGGAGGAGTGTTCTCCTTGCTCCACATCTTCACCAACATAAGCTGTCACTTGTGTTCTTGATCTTAGCAATTTGACAGTTGTAAGGTGAAATATCAAAGTAGTTTTGATTTTCATTTCCCTGATGGCTACTGATGCTGAATATTTCTTGAGTGTTTCTGAGCCATTTGAGATTCCTCTATTGAGAATTCTCTATTTAGAGCTACACCCCATTTTTAAATTGGATTATTTGGTTTTTGATGTCTAGTTTCTTGAGTTCTTTATATATATATTGGATATTAGACCTCGATTGGATGTGGGGTTAATGAAAAACTTTTCCCATTCAATAAGCTGCTGATTTTTTCCTATTGATAGTGTCCTTTGCCTTACAGAAGATTTTCAGTTTCATGAGGTGCATTTATTGATTGTTGTTCTTAGAGTCCATGCTACTAGTGTTCTGCTCAAAAAGTTGTCTACTGTGCCAATGCATTCAAGGCTATTCTGTGTTTTCTCTTCTATCAAGTTCAGTGGATCTGAATTTATGTTGAGATCTTTGATCCACTTGGACTTGAGTTTTATACAGGATGATAGATATGAATCAGTTTGAATTCTTCTACATGAAGACATCCAGTTATACCAGCACCATTTGTCTAGGATGCTTTCTTTTTTCCATTGTTTATTTCTGGCTTCTTTATTAATAATCAGGTAACCATAGGTGTATTGTTTTTACATCCAGGTCTTGAATCAATTCTATTGATTAACCTGTCTGTTGTTATTCCAATATGATGCAGTTTTTCTTACTATACCTCTGCAGTACAGCTTGAAATTAGGGATGGTGATACCTCTGGATATTCTCTTATTATACAGAATTGTTTTAGCTATCCTGGGTTTTTTATTTTCCCATATGAATTTCAGTATTGTCCTTTTAAGGTTTGCTAATAATTGTATTGGAATTTTCATGGGAATTGTGTTGAATCTGTAGATTGCTTTTGGTACAATGGCCATTATTACTATGTTAATCCTACCAATCCTTGAGCATGGGAGATCTTTCCATCTTCTGATATCTTCTCCAATTTATTTTTTCAAAGACTTGAAGTTTTTGTCATACAGGTCTTTCACTTGCTTGGTTAGAATTACCCCAAGATATTTTATATTATTTGTGACTATTGTGTGGGGGTCTTATTTCCTTGATTTCTTTCTCATCCCTTTTGTCACGTGTGTTTAAGATAGCTACTGATTTTTTTAGTTAATCTTGTATCCAATGAAGGCTACTCTTGGTTGTCAATTTGACTACATCTGTAATTAACTAAAACCCCCAAATGGCTGGGCACATCTCTGATGGATTTTTTTCTACAATGTGGATCTTTGTGGTGGTACAATACACCTCTAATATCAACCACACCTTCTGCGGGCCATCTATATAAATGATATGGAAGAAAGAAGTTTTCTCTCTCTTTGGTGCTTACTCTCACGCTCCCTACCAAGTCCAAACTACTTTTTCAGGATTCCCATGTATACAGAAGAACAGCCGAGACACACATCCTTGTGAACTGAACAACAAATGAATTCTTGAACCTTCTTTTGGAAGATAGTCATTGTTGGTCTAGTTGAACCACAACCTATAAGCCATTCTAATAAATTCCTTATATATATATATATATAATAATAATAATTTCTGTTCTGCAAAAGAACCCTAATACAGGGGACAATTAATGATGGAAGAAAAAGCTGGCCATACAGAAATATTTAGAGTGATCTACATAAGAAAATAAAATGTCTTGTTAATTAAAGGAAAATTTGAGGGCATTGATAATAACAGATGTGGTGGACCAAAGATAGAGCTATCATGAGAAAATGAGTTAGTCCAAAGACTAAGGCAGAGGTTTCATTGGAAGTCAGAGTGCCAGAAGTGACAGGATTATTGGAGATGAGGTTACGGTATGAAGAGTGGAATAATACTTGCTGGAAATGCAACAGAGGTCTTCATAAAAATCAAGGCCATGTACCTACCAGTGGTTGTAAAAATGAAGTCATTAAACAAATCAAACTGTGTGTGTTGATGTTATGGTGAACTATGAAACTTAATGATAGTAGTCCAGGGCCAAACAAAGTCTTTTGTAAGCTTGAGGATATTGATAGGAAATCAAGGCAAAAAGGAGGGAGCAAGATAACCCCCTTGTTTTCAGGTGATAGGATGTAAACTATATAAACATATGAGTTGTGGGTTTCAGTTTAATGATATTTTAAGTGAAAAAACAAATAAACCCTGCATTGAATAGTTTTCAGAAAATAGATGTAATATGAAATTTCTAGCAGAATACCCAGTACGTAATGAAAACAACGGCATCAACTGTCACTAGTACTCATTAGCCTAGTAGTTGCTGCATATATCACTGATCAATTATAGATTTCTCCTTTATGTAGAAGCCTTGTGAATAGAGAATTGCTACATATGCAAGTATATGAAGAAGAAAATGATCATGGGAATAGTGTGTAACCTGTAGACACTCATCAGTGTCTAAGAATGTAGGTTATAGAAGACTAATACTCCAACAGAGAGGGTCAGGCAGGTACAACTTAGGGAAGGGAGTGCTCATGCTCCTCTGAAAGGCACATTTTGGAAAGGTTTACCACCCAGCAAACAGCATTTTCTAGTTAAGGAGTCTAAAGCACAAAGAGGTTTCAAACAAAGCCACCGACAAAGACCAGATACCCACAGTCCTAGCTGCCCACTTCATTGCTGTGTGCGCGGCACCATACTGCTGCCTTATACTATTTAACCATTGCATATGGCTTCACTTGTACTCATAGCCTGAGTAGGTAGAATTGCTGTTATTCCTTGGTCAAGACATAGCAAATACTACATATCCTGAGGTTCTTTCCCACAATGTTCAATGTTTGTGAGTTAAGTGAAGGATTGTAGCCACGGCACAAACAGTGCTCAAGAAGCCTTTCTGATGTACTGAAATCAGACATGGCTCATCCCTGGCTCCCCTACCAGGGACTGTGAAAGTCCCATGGGAATTTCAGTGGATATCAGTCACGGTGACAAACCCCTGTCTCTCAAATGGACCATTAGGAACCATGATTCACAGCTAGCCTGTAAGATAGCACTCTTCCTCTTCCTTGGAATCCCACTTAAGTCTGAGAATAGTGGCGCTCTGAAGGCAGTGTGCACTCCTCCTGTCTGTGATATCCTTAGCTATTATCACAGTGAGTAGTGCACTTAGGGGGTAGCCCACTGATAGAGTCGAACTTGACTCTAAAATGTACAGTAATGAAGTACAGCAGCTGCAGTGCGCTAATCAAAGACTCCCAGCACAGGCACGGGATGGGAAGGCTAGTGAAGCCTCTCTGTAAGATTCTTTGCCAGGCAGCCTGTCTGCTACCTTAGAAGTAAAATCCTATTATACCTGGGAAACCCCACTGTGAGGGGCAGAGTCAGACAACCACCACAAAGCAACTTGGGCAAATTCCTGGGACGCCAGGCCACTAAGCGGGACTTTCAAGGGACAGCAGTGGTCTCATTTGCTGAATCTCTTGAAAAACACTGGAGAAGTTCAGGTCAGGGCTGAAGCCCTGGGAGGGCACCACCGCTCTCTGGGATAGCCCTGAGGTTCAATCAGAACTGCAAAGCTAGGCACTGCACAGAAAAGTCCAGCTTCTAGCTTTGCTAAAGGAATACATAGAAAGCAATCTTTTGGAAGACTGGAGAAGATTTTTGGAAATGGCTGAGAATTCTACTGAGTTTGTAACACAATCCCTGTAGAGTAATGAAGAGAGGAAATTTAGAACGGTATAAAAGGAGAGAAAGTAAAATTACTATTATCGACACTTGGGGAGCCTTGACTGTATTAATACAAACTCATTTTAAAGGTTCCTAAATTATTTATGTAGCTGGGGAACTTGGAAGCTCCTCTGTCCTCCTAAGAGCATCTCCTCGTTAGGGTTATCTGAAAAGCAAAGGCAGACTAAACAGAGAGAACTGGGTCAGAGCTTCTGCTTACTAACTGGCTACCAGGTGTTAATTTATGAATTGACAACAAAGAACAGAAGCATCCCGAGGAGGGTGACTCAGGGAGCATTGAGATTAAAAATTTCATGCTACTTTTTCTATGATGTCCCTTTGGAATTTGCAGTGTTCTGGAGTGCAGTCGGATGAGAACACCAGGACTGAGGTGGATTCGTCAGATGCCCGTCGCCAGGCAGGAGAACAGGATGAAGAGGTCATTCCGCAAGCTGCTCGCAGAAATCTTGTTCCTCACAGAATGAGGGCTGTGAAATTATTTCACAGAAATATTACTTCCCTAAGGACTGGAATAATCTCACCTGGAGTGGTGTGGTGAGAGCGGGACAGACCTCGCTCCTCAGTAGTGTTAAATCCTCTCTCTTTCTTTCCTTCTTGGGCTTAAAAACCCTGAAAATAATTGGTTCCTATATCTACATGTGGAAATTCCCAATTAAAAGTATGATTTATGTCCTATTACCACCTTAAAAACTGGGTAGGGCGTGTGTTTCCTGACTCTCCTACCCTTATCACAGGGATTATGTTGATAAAGTTCATGGAATGAGCAAGCTGGTGCCATAACGTCTCCAGGAACAAACTAACCACTGATCCATATATTACTTGAAACAAACACTTTATTTAAAAATACCAGACCCAGTTCAGGCATGGTGGTGCATGTTCTATTATCTCATCTCAAAAATACCAAAGTGAATCCCAAACCATCCAGGTTATGGTATCCAGTTATGGCCTATAGTATCTAGGGCAACCTAGGTTCTCTGAGAAAACATTCTGAGTTATCTTCTCACAGCCAGTCTGCCATCTGACTACATTGAATTCACATTTCTAAACCATTTTTAGTGTAATACCCTTGCCAAGTAAATGTTAAGCCTGCTTATCATCATTTTTATTTTAGCTTAACAATCAGTTATTTAGTTCATCTCATGATATTATATTTTTTAGTACATTGTATTATTCAAAGATACGTCATCTTTCCATTTCTAGTTGTTCAAAGCCATCATGTCATGCTTCTATAATGCTGAGTTGTTCAAATTATACATTCTTTGTATGTTGACTACAGTGTAATGATGCCTTTTTAAAAAAGTAATGTCAGAAGGAAAACTTTGGAGAATTCACATCCTATTATTTCTTTGTTATTCGGTTTGCATAGTTCTCAAGCTGATAAAATGAGAAAGGCTAATTTTCTTCTTGAGCAATAGACTGAAAAACAGCATTCTTATAAATTGTTATCTTGGTTATACACTATCAGAAATTTAAAATATAATCAGTCTTTATGCTGAGAAAGTGGGTCACTCTAATTTTAAGTATATCACAATTTCCTCTGGAAGAACATTTGAGTAGTCCATGTAAGCCATTACCACTGAGCGCCCTCCAAGATTCATGATTGGCTAAAAACCATTTCCACCCAGACAATGGTACACCAATTAGGAGGACTCTGTGACTCAGCTGTCCACCTCATGGGCCAGTGGCCTAACCCAGTAACTAGTCTCCAAGTTATAGTTGATAACATCAGATACCAAACAAAATTCAAATTAAAAAAAATCACAAACATGGGCTTAGCACATTCTAATTGTTAAACAACTAAAATAATGTAAAAAGATATAAATCAAGTGTTCTGGCTCCCCACCCTGTCCCAATGTTCTCCTGTCTCTCTCATGTGCTTTCTCCTGATCAATGTGATCATTGTTTCTTGAATACCTTTCCTGTGCTTTCCTTAAACCAATATAAACAGATATGTTTCAGGCACACACGCAATAGCATATTATGAATAATAATAAAAACGCCTTTGCTTTTTCAGTTGATATTATGTTCTGGGGAATTTTTCGTTTGGGCTATTGGGGAATCATTCATATTCAATTCCTTCCTTGAATAGTGACCAGTTCAGCCAGTGACAGGTCACCAGATGTGTGGAAAGGCAGATTTGATTCAGGAGGTTCCAACTTGGAGTCTCAGTCACCCTTAATTCCTGTTAGTTAAGATGTTTACAGAAATGGTGCTTCTTTTCTGGAAATGTTTCTTTTATCATAGCTCATGCAAAGGTCAGCTTCAGGAAGATAATCTAGAAACTTCAAAAAGGGGATGAACTGATGTTAGATCCTTTAGTCGTTTTTAAGGAGACATTTTTTTTTTTTTCTCACTGGTCTCTTCGTGGTTCACAACAGCAGGAAGACAAGCTAAATGCACTTTCCCCATACTTGCTAATTTGCACATATTATAGGGAAGTGTGATGGGTAAGTGGTGATGTGGGTGGTGACAGTTCCTCCAAAGAATCAAGGACACTGTGGTTCTTTATTCCCCCACAAAGCAGCTGGCATGTTGAAGTTATCAGACCATATCGGGCTTAAGGGACATTAAATGTCAGGAGAGCAGACCTGCTATAGAAAGCTGATGGGAGCTGCGGGAACCTTTAGTATCAAATGTTCTCCTGTATAATAATAGACAGCAGCATCAATCTCAGGAATGCTGCTACAAATGTCAAAGAAAGCCTTCCCTATACAGATTAAAGTTGCAGATAGAAACAGAGGACCAAATCAAAGCCCCGGCGTTCCTCTTTTGAAACCACCCTGCCAAAAATGCAATTTCTGAGTTATCAAAAAATGGAATCTCTCAAACAGCATTCATAAAGTCTCACATTTTGGTGTTATCACAGAGGCTTATATTGAGAAAATGCTATTTCTTCCTTCCCTCCCCTTCAAGGTTGAAGCAGCATCCTATCTTTTCTAACAAACAGTGTTTGCTTCAGGACGGCAAGCTGGGAGACAAAGAACACTGTGTCTGCTGAGCCAGAGCGCCACATGCCAACACACAGTGGCCATTTCCTAGGAAACTCCTCTTTTCAAAGGGACCCAGAAAATAAAATTTTCAAGTGACCTTAAGAAGCCAACATTGGTGACTTCTGAAGCAAATTTCATTTGGAGGAGCAATTTAGACATCACAAATACAGTGGAGTATCCGTTGAGAAATCTGAGTGCAAAAATTGAGTTTGCGTTCAGAAAGCTTCTTTACAGTGTGACAGTCAAACATTTAGTGTTAGGAATTTGATCTAGTAGAAAGGTAGTCAGAAGGGTTTTTTTTCTTACTGTGGGCATGAAACAATATTGCAAATAAATAAATAAATAGATTCCATCATCATTGCTTCAGGCACATGCACATCCACCCTTATGCATGCACACATGTTTAAGCAGCTGCTGCATCACTAGGTACCTATGGAATTATTTTAGCAATTTTCTTCAGATTCCAGAGAGAAGGAATTCTGGGAATGTCAGTAACTCTGTTCCTTTTATTCATTTACCAGCTTAAAATGACACGGATGTGCTTTCCTGATACCCTTCTGCATTATATCAACCCCCATTCCCCTTTGTCACTTTCAAGAATGTCTTCCTGAAACAGGTATGTTTTTATGATTTTAGTGCTTGGAAAGTCAAGTCAGGAAGATCGGGAGTTTGAGACTGCCTTTGGCTATGCAGCAAGCATCAGGTCAGCCTATTCCACATGAGACCTTATCCCCCCAAATTAAATAAATACACAAGAATATCTTGTTGGTACACTATGACCCAGCTGTGAAAGGACAGCATCACCTGAACAATGGGATAGCCTAAAATGCTTACTATAGAAAACACAGTTTCAGTTCGTGAAGTAGAAAAGACATTACATTTTGAGATTTGTACTTGACTTTCTTATGTTTCCCTAAGCTATGCTATGTTTATGAAAACAAAAGTATATTTAATGAAATATTTGAAAAACTGGAGTTTCCAATTAGGGAGAGGATAGAGATTAATACAGAGGAATCAGGGGGAGGTAAAAATAACATCTAGCAAACAACTCCTGTAACCTAAGGCTCAGGGAAAATTGCTGAAGAGGGGTCAGAAAGATCGCTAGAGCAAGTAAGTTTGCTGTGATATTGTGTCTTCTAGGAATGTTAAGAAATACACCCATAAACTCTCACCAACATGATTACATAAATATGACCTGAACAAGACAACAGCAATAGATAAGCCAAAGTGGACAAAGGGCCTCAACCCTACACAAAGAACTGTAGTCAACTACTGACTGGGGGATATAGTCTTCCCCAGGAAAGAGCACACCAACTGGTTATCCAATACCACACGGTCAGCCCTGAAAACATACATACAAGTAACAAAAATATTGAGCAGGTTATACTTAGGAATATAATATATATGTACAGGTGTATATATATAACATATTTATTATATATACATATACTTGCAATAATAATTAATGGAAAAAGGCCTTTAATTTTAAAGAGAGCAAGCAGGGGTCTATGGGACAATTTGGAGAAAAGAAAGGGAAGGAGAATGACACAATTGTGTTATAATCTCAAAAATATAATAACATTTTGTGAAGCACTGGCAAGAAGAAAGTGAGAAAATGTCCCAATACTGACCTACACTAGTCACAGTTTTTAAAATCTATATGTTTCCTAAAAATAAACTGCTGAAATCATTGAGATGGCTCAGTGGGCAAAAGTACTTGTTGCCAAGCTAGAGTTCATTTCCCAGAACCCAGAAGGATAGAACCGAGTCTTGAACATTGTCCCCAACCTCTTCTCCAAGCATGTGAAGACATATGCTCACTAAAGTAAGAAAGCAAAAGAAAATTGTTGAAATCCATGTCATGCATTAGCTGCATGTTCTACCTGAGGCTCAGCGGAATCTCACAGAATTTAATTAAGTAATCTCCAGTAAACACAAGACAGGTGTGTCACACGGCTTTCCAGAAAGATTTATTGTGACTCATGGATTCTGAGATTTCAGAGCACAGGGGCAAGGCCCTGCCTGCTTGGGTTTGTGGCAAAACGGAACACCCTGGAACACTGTGGAACAAAGCTGCTCACGTCAGGGTAGCTGGGAAGAGACAGGCTCAGTGGCCTTGTGGTGACAGGGTCCTCGTATGTTCTTCAAAGGCACATCCTAGATGACCAGCTTCCTTCAACTAGGTCCCAATTCTGACATTTCTATCATCTCCTCTCCAGATATTGCAAAGAGCTGGATACCAAACCTTCAACACATGAACTTTTAGTCAACATTTAAGAGCCAAATGATAACAATGTGTCCCCAAGGCAGGTATAATAGAATAGTCTATGTCATACTCATTAGAGTGTTATAAAGTAAATTTGTACGTTTTTTTTTTAACATATAGAAGTGGTTTCTTCCTACAAAGCTAGCTCTGCTATAGATGTTGATTGCTTATAGAGACCCAGATATACATAAACATTTTAAAATAATCAAAGATTAGAGTCAGCTCAAATATCAAACTCAGGCAAATGTCAATTCCCTTCTCCTTTGCTTCAACTGAAAATCAAAAGGGACCAATTTAACCGGTATCAAGAACATTCCCCGTCCTCAATAACCCCATGTGACCAAGGACAAATCAAATGCAGTATTTGCTTTTACATCAAAAACAAAGTGAACTTTTATAAATCAGATTTTATGCAGTCTATAGTGTAAAGAACCAGTGAGAGATTTATCTCAAAATCCATAAATTGAACACAAACTCACAAAATAAATTAAATCAACTATGAAAGAAAATCAACATCTAGGTTTATGGAACAATAAATATGTAAAAAGGTTGAAGAATAACCCAGCAGGGCAATCGAAAGCTAAGGCACAAAGGGTAGCAAAGGGGAGGTCATGCAGAGAAAAACAAAGAAATGAGAAAGAAGGATGCTCAAGCAATTTCCACCGTGAGCTCAGCAGCCTGGTGCAGCTGGGAATATTGCACCAGGGGTGATTTCTTTTCTGAGCAGTGACATTGTTTCTATTGATATGTGGCAGGTACTCCTTCTGTCCTTAGCAAAAGAAGCTTGCTAGGGCTAATTTCATGACTAATCATCTCAAAAGTATATTTGCCAAAATGCTACCGTTAAAAAAAAAAAAAAAAAAAAAAAGAAGCCTTTCCAGAGGAAGGAAGCGATTCTGTTGGCAGGGCACGTATTACCAAAGTTGTGAATTGTCATACCATCACCTTGACAGACTCAGCTGAAGCATGTCTCCTCATCCATGAAAAAATTGTCATTATCTCCTGAATTACTTTAATGTGGTAAATTTCAAGGGATATATGTTAGTCATGGTGCTGCAGATGAGGTGGATGGTATTGAAGACAAAAGAGGAATGTGGATTTTAGTTTTCAGGACAGGAGGACAAAGATAAATTTGAGCAGTCATAGGTACTGCCTTCCTATTATCGTTTCGCTATGGCATTTCAAATTAAGAGTACTAGTTCAGTATTCCTAAGTACTGTTAGTTCAGAAGCCCACATCAACATTCACCAAATGCTTCGACACCCTTCACCTGATGTAACATGGATAAGCATTTATGAACATTTTTATACCTGATTCTCAAAGCAAAACCACAAGGTATAACTATGGATGAAGAAGTTAAGTCAGCTGTTGATTGCCCATACTCACAGAGCTAATAAGTAGAAGATTCATATTTTAAAAAATCTCTATTTTTACCACTATAATACACTAGACTAATAATTCTTATATATATTTTTTTGTGAGAAGAGGCTCATATTAATCCATATAAATAGTAAACTCTTCCAAAACAATAAATAGTTGAGTATTGTATTAGCTTTATGTTCTTTTTTGTTTAAAGAAATACTTTTTTAAAAAGATTACTGCTGTGGGATGGTCTGTATGTCAAATCTGTTGCTCTGATTGGTCAATAAAAAAACACTGATGCATGCAACAGAATAGGGAAAGAAGAGAAAACTGGAAGCAAAAGCAGAGAAACTGCAGCCGCCATGACACAGCATGTGAAGACGCGTAACCACAGCACGTGCAAGTAAGATTATAAAATGACTAATTAAGCTATAAAACAGTAGCAAGAAGCTCACGCATAAGTTTATAAGCAATATAAGTCTGTGTACTGTGGGCTGAGGACTGTGGACTAGCGGTGACAAAGAGTGACTGTGGCAAGCAGGAAAACTCAGCAAGATTACACTTGTGTGCAACCTGTCAGACTCACCATGCTGTTAGAGCTGTACTCTGTAAAATGCAGTTTGGAGAGCATTGGAGACCTGCCATCAACAGATCAGGTAGTCAAATCAAGCAGCTTTCCAAAGCAATTCTATTAATTAACGGTTAGATCCTCATTTAAGGGGAAGAATGTCATACTGTCAATTCAGTCATGAATGAATAAAACAACAGTTTATGAGATGTCTCCCTCAATTCTTTTCATTGTAGTCATTTTTAATATGCTTATATTTATTCCTCATCTCAGAGTCTAACTTAATCTCTTCAGCTTCTCATAAACATGCCCATTCCCATTGAACCTTTTAAAAACAGAAACAGCTCACAATGATTAGCGTATTTCAAAGGGCTTCATTTCAAAAGGCTTACTTTGAATTGTAAGCCTTCTGTACTCTGAGACATTGTTTCAAGTTGACCTCAGATACCAACATGAGGTATTTCTGTTTATATTTTATTTCCCTAATGAGTGATATCTCAAGAGGCTCTGTTAAATATTTTTAAATTGCATATTTTTATTAACTGTATAGACTTTCTTACAAATAAATATAAAAATTTTCTTACAGATAAATATAAAAGTTACACATGAAAAATCAACCAGACCCCAAATCTATACAACTCAATGGAATTTTATACAGTTAGAATAGAATACAGAATGGAGGTTGTGAAGATTGGAATTAAGCTTGACATTAAGTCATACACTTTCATATGACATAATGTTTTGAAAACATTTAAGAATGAGTTGGGGTTTAGATATTTTACCCAATATTATGATAGTGCATTAATGAAAATTATTCTGAACTCCACATCATTGGATGTAGGAAAAAATAAGAGTAAAAATGTCAGGTAATTCTAAATAGTTATTTAAAATTCTTGCCTGCTTAAACTTAATCAAATAAATATGCAGTAAATTAAAAATGGCACAATTTCCTTTGTGACCAAACAACAGAAAGAAAGAGCTAATATTTAGAACAAAATTCTAATGTAAATATTTTAGACAGAAGTAATTATATATATGAGCCTATGGAGGAAGTACCAGCTTCAGTATAAGCATCCAGGTAACATGGGCTGCAGAGTCACACAAGTTTCATCACTGTGGGGAGCAGACGAAGTCTTGAGTGAATGCGAATTGTTAACACGGGCACAGCACAGCAATGTCAGGACTCTAACACCTGAATTTGCGGAAATGGCAAGTCTTACCCAGATGGGCCTCAGAGAAATGGCAAGGCCTTCCCCTGATCCAAGCTAAATACATAACTAAATAACTGTTTATATTTGTATGGATGCACAGATCACAATGTAAAAATAATTTACCATTTGTGAAGTTCGATTATGAGTCTTGCGAGATGATTACTGAGATGTCTAAGCAAGTAAGACATTTTAGAGTACGTTTTCATATGTAGCAAGAGAGGCAGAAGCGAGACACTGCAACAACTTCCGAGGAAGCCGAGTTGGATCCAGTGAAGACTGGGGACATCTGATTGTTAGAAATTAACACAAAATCTTTTACAAATCTGAACAGAATCTAGAGGAAAAGAGTTCTGGTTAGCTTTTTTTTTTTTTTTTTTTTTTTTTTTTTTTTTTTTTTTTGTCATCTTGACACAAACTAGCGCCATCTGTTAGGAGGGAACACCAATTGAAGAACTGCCTCCATCATATTGGCCTGTTGGCTTACCTGTGACATTTTACTGATTTTTGATTGGTTTGGGATGGCTCTGCTCACTGTGGTCAGTGCCACTCTTGGGTAAGTGGCCCGAGGAGGTAAAAGAAAGTTAGCTGAACATGATCTAGAAAAAGCAAGCCAGTAAGCAGTATTCCTTCATGGCATCTGCTTCAGTTCCTGCATCCCGGTGCCTGGCCCACCTTGGCTTCCCTTAATGATCGTGACATGTATGCCAAATTAATCCTTTCTCTCCACTTGGCTTTGGTAATGGCATACAAGTACAGCATATGAGTACAGTAAGTTATATATCAGTACACGTGTTAGTTGGAAAATTATTGGAAAAATTCTGAACAATGCCCAAGCTCTGGATACCATTTTAGCTTTGCCCCCCTCCCATTTGAAAGTTGTCTTGCAGCTAGACAACTAGGTTCATCTGCATATGGCAAATTAACAGCCCAGCTTCTCCCAGATCTCTCTCTTTTTTATTAATTAATTTTTCCAGCCTTATCACAGTTTCCAATCCCTCCTTCCTCTCCTCCTCAGTACCTCTCTCAACTTCCAGCCCCATCCCCTCCCCCTCCTTCCTCTTCAGAAATGGGCAGGCCCCTGTGTCTAACAGCCAGCCATGGTACATCAAGTTGGAGTAAGACTAGGTACCTCCTCTCCTATTAAGGATGGACGAGGCAACTTAGTAGAAGGAAGGGTCCCAAGAGCAGGTAACAGAGTCAGAGACAGCTTCTGATCCCACTGTTATGAGTCCCATGAGAAGATCAAGCCACACAACTGTGACATATGTGCAGAGGGCCTAGGTCAGTCCCATACAGGATCTCTGATTGTCTGCTCAGTCTCTGTGAGCCCCTATGAGCTCAGGTTAGTTGGTCCTGTGGGTTTTCTTTTGGTGTCTTTGACCTCTCTGGCTCCCACAGTCCTTCCTCCCCATCTTCCACCTGATTCCCTGAGCTCTGGCTCATGCTTGCCTCTGGGTCTCTGCATCTATTTCCACCAGTTTCCGGTGAAGCCTCTCTGATGATAATAGGGCTAGGCAACAATCTATGAGTATAGCAGAATATCATTAGGAATCATTTTGTTTACTTTTTAAAATTTCAGTTCATGTTTGATTCTTTCCTAGGTCTCTGGTCTGTCCAGCCTCTGGCTCCTGGCCCTGCAGGCAGTGTCAGGGGTGGGTTCCGTCTCATTGTATAGGTCTCAAGCTTGATCGGTCACTGATTTGCCACTCCATAATTTCCACAGCCACCTTTCCTATGGCACATCTCATAGGCGGGGCAAATTGTAGGTCACAGATTATGTGGCTGGGTTGGGGTTCCAATCCTTCCAATGAAAATCCTGCCTGGTTACAGGAGATGGATGGTTCAGACTCCATACCCCTCATTGCTAAGAGGCTTAGCTAGGATCACCTTCATAGATTCCTGGGAGTTTCCATTGCACTAGGTTTCTAGCTCATGCTAAAGATTCCAGTTGTCTCTTCCAGTATTTACTCCATCTGTCCTCTCCTGACCTGATCCCTCCTGTTCCCATGCCCAGTCCTCTGTATCCAAACTTTTCATGCCTGTCCAACTGTGATGTCTATTCTCTGTCCCCTTCTCAGTGAGATTCAAGTGTCCCCCACTGGAGCCTTCCTTGTCACTTAGCTTCTTTGTGTCTGTGTATTGTAGTATTGTTATCGTTTACTTTACGGCTAATAGCAAAACCCAAAGAAGAGAAATACACACACACACACACACACACACACACACACACACACACACACACACAAAACCACTACCACTACCACCTAATGGGATTATATCGCCAGCAATCCAAAAAGCCTCCTTAATGATCAAAAGAATTTATTTGGGGGTTGACTCACAAGACCGAATAAATGAATTTGTCGCAGGATACTGGAAGAGTGAGTCACGGTCCAATGCAGTTCTCTGGCAAGTTCTGCCCTGGGTCATACCAGCATCCAAAATCATGAAGTTGGGGGGGGAAGCATACATGCATTCTCAGTCTTAAGGGTCCCCAGCAGCCATGCCCCAGGGGAAGGTACCTCAAGGCCATAGGCAGGTGTAACAGCTATCTGCTACCTCACTAGGGCCAGTGGTTCAGGGCATGGCTCAAACAGCCACCCACTACAACCAATACCACAAAATAACAGGAACTAACAATTACTGGTAATTAATATCTCTCAATATCATTGGACTCAATTCACCAACAAAAAGACACGCGCTAATAGAATGGATAGGAAAACAGACTCCATCCTTCTGCTGCATACAAGAAAAATACAACACCAAAGATAGAGTAATGAGTTTGGGAAAACATTTTCCAAGCAATGAACCTAGGAACTAAGCTGGTGTATCTATTCTAATAGCTAAAAAAAAATAGACCTCGAACCAAAATTAATCAAAAGTGATGGAGAAGGACATTTCATACTCATCAAAAGAAAAATTCACCAAGAGAACATTGCAATTCTTAAAAATCTATGCCCCTAATGCAAGGACAACCACATTTGTAAAAAAAAACATTACTAGATCTTAAATCACACATAAAACCTCAGACATTAATAGTAGGAGATTTCTACACCCTACTTTCCCCAATGGACAGGTATGCCAGACAGAAACAGAGAAATAAGGGAACTAACAGATGTTATGACTCAAATGGACTTAACAGACATTTATAGAACATTTCAGCTAAACATAAAAGAATATACCTTCTTCTTAGCACCTCATAGAACCTTCTTTAAAATTGACCACATACTTGGTGACAAAGCCAGTCTCAACAGATACAAAAAAACTGTAAAAACTCCCTCTGCCTTGTCAGACCATCATGGATTAAAGCTGAATTTTAACAACAGAAACAACAGAAAACCTACAATCTTGTGGAAACTGAACAACTTCCTACTGAATTACCACTGAGTCAAATAAAGAAATAAGAAAGGAATTAAAAACTTCCCAGAATTCAATGAAAATAAATGCACAACATACCCAAACTTGGTGAGTACAGGAATGTTCATAAAGAAATTAAAGAGATCTCATACTAGCTACTTAACAGCACACCTGGAAGCTCCAGGGCAAAAGGAAGCAAATACACCCATGAGGAGTAGATGACAGGAAATAATCAAAGTGAGGGCTGAAATCAATAAAATAGAAACAAAGAGAACAGTGCAAAGAGTCAGTGAAACAAAGAGTTGATTCTTTGAGAAAATCAACAAGATAGACAAACTAACTAAAAGGCAGAGAGAGAATATCCAAATTAACAAAAACAAAATGAAAGGAGATATAATCCAGAGAATCATTAGGTCATACTTCAAAAACCTGTACTCCACTAAATTGGAAAATCTAAAAAAAATGGACAGTTTTCTCGATAGATACCACTTACCAAAGTTAAATCAAAATCAGATCTTGCAATAATAAAGAATACTGACATATTTCAAGACTCAAAGAAATCTAAGAAGCATTTGTTGGAGTTGAACTCTGCAAAGCAAACAGCAGGGACTGACACACAGTTGCCTTGAAATCTTATCCTCATTTTTCAAAGTCCTCTGATTCTTTCAAGAAAAGGAAGAAAGTAGTAATTAATAACAAGTTAGGAGGTAGTAGGCCAAAGACCAAGTAAATCTTTTCAGATTTTCAACTTGACCTACAACTGATTTCATGTTACGTTTTCACAGAGCCAATTCATTTTCTGAGTCCTGAGCTCCAGGGAGTCCACTCCCTAAACAATTTTCTTAGAAATATGCCTATATTCTGAAAGGAAGTCTTCTGGGATGACAGTTAAGAAAATAAAAGAGAAAGCATGAATCAAAAGCTTTAAAAGAGCATAAGAGAATCAAAAAATAAAAAGAGAATCAAACAAGCAAAACAACTAAAGTCTAGAAACCAGGAAAGCCCAAGTTGGAAGTGCTCTTTGCCAATTTGAAATGAAACCCCCAAGGCTGGTTCCAAGACTCAGACATGAGTATTACATCGGAGGCAAGGAATGCAGCATTATTAAAATTTTAATATTCTAACACAATTTCTCTCTTCTTCCAGAATGCCTAATTCCCATTTCCCTTATTATCTGCATTTGAGAAATGTGTTTTTTCTAAGTCAATTTACATTTTTATAAAAATTATATAAAATACCTTTCTTTAAATATTTATAAGGAAGAAGTTTCATAGAAGGAGTTTTGAGGTAAAAAACTGTTATTATACTAAATCACAAATTTCCTTTTCAAATGAATAGATAATGTGCTAGGGTATCTGCTGGCCATTAAATCATAATAGTTAAAATGATGAGAGAGACTTTAAAGAAAGATGGCGTGTTTGATTTTTCTGCTTGTTAGGTACATGACCCCAGATCCTCCTAATATTTCAGTTTGCTGTTTCTAGAAGTTGGAATAATAATAGAACACTCTCATTTTCAGGTTTAAATGAAGTAATAATTGCATGGTACCTGCTAAGTAATAAGTTCACAGTAAGTGCTAGATATTAATATGGTTATTCCTATTATTTTATGATTAGTATTATTGATATAGTAAGATAGACTTTCCTATAAAAAGCCATAATAAGTTATCACTTTCTCTGATTCCCCATGTTCATCAGTTCACCACTGTTTCCACTTCAGAGACCACAGTCAGAATGACAAAACCTGGTATCAGAATGAGGAAACCAATTCATCCAGCAAATGTTTTACTAATTCAAGAAGTCTAAATTTATTTTTATTTTACATGTAGGACAAAGCCATTGAGATTGAGAGCACTTTAAAATATTAAATGTTTTTTAACATTAGGAAACTTCCACAGAGTGAGACATGCCTATAATGAATCATCCCCCATTAAAAGATTTCTATCACTGTGCTACTACAATATTGATGTTAAAAAGAACCCAACTCCCCAATACTGAACATTTTAAATCACACTGAGGATATTCTCAATAGAGATGTTTTGCCCGGTAAAGTAAGAAATACTACATGGGCCTCTAACTGAATAAACCCTTTGCTCACATTTGCCTATAAAACTGGTATCTTGAACTTGTGACACTTCATAGTCTATTGTCACTATGACTATTGTCACATAGACACATAGTCAGGTGTCTATGCCTGAACAACTCTTCTTAATAGTTTAAAACTAATAAAGATTATATAGAGAGCTACAAAATGAAACTAAAAGAAGAGGATAACTTATTTGAGAACAAAGGCAGAAAAGCAGAATATGGCTTTATAAAAAGAGTCCAAATGAGAAGAAAGACTGAAGTTAGAAGTGTAGAAGAATAATTGATTTAGGCTCAGGTGGCACAGGCTAAGGTAAGAGTTCTAAGCCCTCCTGTAGGCATATCACAGATATGGTAAAGGAAATTTTTTAATTCCTATAACTCTAACACACATAAGTACTATGCTCAAGCCACGTAGTTTCAGATGCAAGATACACTTCCAGAAATATCTTTTCCTGAACAAAGCAACTACTAAGAGCTTTCCATTTTTACATCTTCTTTTAACAGTTTCTCATTTTGTTTTGTTTTTTAAAGAATGTGGGTTAAGAAGACAGCTATATGAGAACAGCTGCATGAATCCAGTTCTTGTAGTGATCTACATTTTTCTACTAACTATCATAATTCTTAGTATTACATGGAATGAAAGGAAAATAAAAAGAACAAGCAAGCACGGGACAGATTTGATGAAAAAATTCATCAAAATGGACTACATTTCTGTGTTTTGCTTTTTTTTTTCATTTTTTTGTGTGCTTTTAAGAAAATTTGGCTTCTTTTTTTCAGAAAAATAATATGAAGTGGAAGTGGAGTGGGTAGGAGGAGGATACCTGGGAGGAGTTGGGGAAGGGAAAATACTATGACCAAAATATATTGTATGAAGTTTTTGCATTATTATATCAAGGTCTCATTCTTTATTCCTTTTTATAATTAAAATGAACTGAGAACAGTTCTAATGAGTCATCAAACTTCAGTCATTTTACAATCTACAGTTCCACACATTAAGAACCATGAGAACAACAAATGACGAACGGAAGGGACTTGTAAATGGGAAAAAGTTGCACATCTCAAGGATCATTTGACAAAGCATTGACTGAAAAATGCTTAAAATGCTCCTTCTCCACATCACGGCCAAGTTCCTTCCTAATGCACAAGTTCCCTGCTGGCGATGTTCTGAACTGGACTTTTCCTCTAAAATCCATGTGTTGAGTCTTTGCCCCCAGTTAATTCTGACTGTGATTCTCTTGCAGATAGAGTCTCACAGACATAACTGAGAAAACAGTCATTAGGGGAGTATTCTAAGACAACCTACATGATGTCCTTATAGCAAGAACTGTTTAGCAGAGACATTTTCAGAGGGGAAGCCCTTAAAATACTTATGAGGAAAAAAGGTACCTATAAGCTAAAATCAGAGGATTCAAGCAAAACTGATCTGCAGATGCTCAGCCCTGTGCTCAGAGCACTATCCTCTAGAACTTTGGGAAATAATTTCTGTTGTTCCTACCTTCTCATTTATAGTCCTTTGCCAGTGTAGCCCTAGTAGACGAGTAACAACAAAAAAATTAGAGCAATCGGTTCCTGATTTCTTAAGAGCCAGCAGTTCAGAGGTTATCCATCTTCTTCATCTTTCTATATCTATTTTTTCCTTAATATCATCTTCAGAGTTAATAGGATTTAGAAGAAAACTAAGTTTGGTGTGAGACTTTTGGGTCAGACACAGTTTAAGCAAGACAGCTCTGTCTTTTGTCTCCTTGAATCTTCCCAGAGAAAGTTCACTTTTGTCTGTGGCCTTTCTATGACACTTAGGTTGTTAAACTACTGTTCTTTTCTAATAGTGGACACTTTAAAAGTGAAAGGTATTCTTGTTTTGTATCTCTGTAGATTCTCTCACAGTATTCAGGACTGAAGGTCTCCAGAGCCTCATGCAGCACTCACATACACCAGGCACCTAGGAAATGTGATAGCTGCGCAGAGGAACAATTTGTGAGCCAACAATCATGACAGTTAGCTTTTCTCGATTTTTTAACTGTGGGTAAAACCAGTTTAAGTGATTTTTTCTGAGATTACGTTAATTTGTCTTTGAAAGTGCTCCCCAAAAGCCAGATCCTCTCTTCCTGAGCACCAAGCTATTAAAAGACACAAAAGAGTCTAAAAATAGAAACCAGAAACTCTTCTTTCTCATGAAGACAAAATGGAAGAGCAAGACAATAGTGTCTGTGAACTCAAGGCTTCACAGCACAGAATACTAAAAGTTAGAGAGTTGTTCCTAGCCAGTCACAGGCAACATCAGAGTGTCTGGATGTCACAACACACATTATGAACTATGAGGGGAAGAGGATACGGTGACATCAAAACTCATGACTTAGATAGGGTTCTGTACATAATATGTACTTTGGTGAGCAGACAGCCATTTGTCTAGTGAAGTCCCATCTATGGAGAAGGAAACACCAAGAGCTTGGAGTAAGTCTGCCCAGGCCTTTGCTTTCCAGGGACTCTGGCTTTCAGACTCATGTCTTCTCACACCTCCTTAGCTGTTTTCTTCTTATAATGACTTAGAAATGCCATAGATTAAAGAAAGAGCCACACAACCTGAGCCTCAGTGTGAGGTAGGATTGTGCCTCGGGGGCCATGAGTCCTTAACAAGCTGTACTGCTGCTCCCACATGAGGCTCATATTAGAAACACCACATATGGTAAATGGGGGTCTCATATAAATACAAAACAAAAAGCTGGAAGCTATGAGTTGGAGAGATGGCACGGCAGTTAAGAAGACCCAGGTTTGATCTCCAGCACTCACAAGACAGCTCACAACCATCTGTGACTCCAATTCCGAGGGAGCTCATGATGTCTTCTGACTTCTGCAGGAGCTACACAGACATACATGCAGACAAATCACCCATATACATAAACTAAAATTGATGTAAGTTAATTTTTAAAGAAAAATCTTGGAGCTTTTCTAACCTGGCTTAGATTGGAAAGAAAAGAGATTTTAAAATCAGGGTCGACTGCAGATGGAACCGAAAAGGAAAACCCTTTTCACTTGGATTTTTGCAACTGCTTACCATTTTAAGAGACAAAATGCACAAAGATTTGGTTCTTGGAGCTGCCAACTAATCCTTCCTATTAGTCTCCATTGTAACAGTAAGCAGATTTGCCTGCTACTCAGGAGCACAATTGGCGGCTGGGATAGAGGAGTCCACGGTCAGTAGAATCTGGTATAAATACACAAATGACCAATGACCACCCTTTGTAAGTGAGCACCCTCTGTAAGTCCCTACAGACGTCAGCTCTGGAAGGTCAGTATGGGATGTGTCCAGTATAATACTGACAACAAACAATGCCTGGAGCTGAGTGCTCCATTGAATGTTCTAGTTTGTAAAGAAAAAGTAAGGGTAAGACACTGTGGAGCCCACCAAGTTCCCCAGACAGACGTAGATCTCTGTGTTTGTTTGGATAATGGATTGAATTCTGAGTGTTAAGGTTGAGGACTAGATCTGGGGTTGTAATGGAAGCAATTTTACTTTTTTCTGTTATGTTTTATTTTCAGACAATTGAAATAGGGAAACAGCTTTCAAACAAAATAGGAGCTACAGCGACACAGAATCTAGCTTTGCCCACCGACTGTCTAATCCTAGTGACTAAGATCTTAATTATGATTTATCAACAATGCATATGATTGTGAATACCAAGAAGAATGTGACAAAACTGCCCCTGTAATGAGTAGAAATAATATACTTCACATATTCACCAGCCACATCCAGAGTCATAAAATTAGGCATTTATATCTAATGCACATAAAGTGAGTAAATATATAAAGGGCTTATACATACGCACAGAGAAACTATTTTAATACTGCTTGTTTGGGCTCTAATTAAGGTAATTGTGGATCTCTTTGTGGGTACACAGTGATTTTTCTTAGGCCTTGAGTAATTAATTAGATGCTGCCAATGTCTGCCTGTGTCTGAGTACAATAGAGATGGCCAGAAATACATTAAGATTGGGAAACCTCAGATACTAAAAAAGACTGCACATGCTGTTACAGATTGAGCAGTAGGAGGAGGAACCAGAATACAAATGTTTTAGCATTCGTGAGCCCTTGTTTACTAGGATACTTGTTGAAATTTTCTTTGGGCTGCCAACCAGCTCCCAAATAAAGATGCAGAGACTTATTAATTATGAGTGCTCGGCCTTACCTTAGGCTTGTCCCACTAACTCTTTTAGCTTCATTTAATCTGTTTCTATTCATCTACGCTTTGCCTCAAAGCTTTTTACCTTTCTTTCATTCTGTATGTCCTGCTTTCCTGCTTCATCCGTGGCTGGCCCCTGGCATCTCCCTGTTGTTTCCTTTTCTTTCTTCCCCTAGCCCAAATTCCTCCCTCTACTTACTCTCCCTGTCTGCAAGTCCCACCTATACCTCCTCCATCACTATTGGTCATTCAGCATTTTATTAGACCAAGCAGGCCCCTTAGGCTTGCAAGATAAAACAGAACAAGTCTTTACAAAATGAAACAAACATAACACATCTTTAAAATATTCCCCAACAAAAACAAATGCAACACATCCTTGCATAGTTAAACAAATATTCTGCAACAGATACTACTACTGTACTTGATCAGAAAGAATACACACATGACGTGAAGTAAGAAATGCTTTCCTGAAAAGTGAAAAACTTTTGTTCTCCCCCCCTCCCCCACTCCTTCTCTCTTCCTTCCTTTTCCTCCTCCCTCTTCTTCTCCCCTTATCTCTTCTAGCTTAGATTATGTTCGATGAGGTGCCCTTCTTTGGGTATCCTTAAATTTAAACTTCATTACATAGTCTTATGCCATAAGATTTATGGTATCATTCTATTCATGGGAGTGTCTGCCTAACATCACTTTATTGCATATATCCCTTACAAAATGAACTCATTAGAGATCTTCTGTATCATTAGGAGGATTTCTTTAGGAATCTGTGTCAGAATATTTTAAAAGAGTATTGTCTGGTTCTTTGAGTCACATACTCACAAAGTCATGGCTCTGTCTTGGCTTACAATAGCTGTAGCAAGTAATACATTCTGACTCTTGTTACTACTTTGCAACTTGATAGTAATAATTATGTTTTGATGTGATAATTGTGATTTTTTTAAATATGAAAATTTTGGTTTCACCATGTAAATGTGCTGGGACCATAGCAATAGCTCAACAGTTACAAATGCTCAATATGTTAAGATCTGTATTCCTAATGCCTAGCACAGTTAGCATACAACTAGGTTAAATATATGATGTGATAATCCTCTAGTAGTCTACTTGTAAAACTCCAACAACCTATTATAGCATGTCGGTTATGCCACCACAGGGTGGCAAAAGAGAAGGAGGTCTGAGTGTCTTGGAAAGGTTCTGCTTCTTTTGGGTGAGATTTGCTGCAGTGACTCAACTCAAGCCCTGTGTCTCATAGGCTCCTGCTCTATCACTGAGCTATATCCTCAGCTCACTTGGGAGATTTTGAAGAGACAAATCCTGCCTACCTATTGTCACTCCAGGGTGTCAGCACTACCCAGAATTTCAATGCTGCTGGTTGTTTTCTCAATCTTCTCAAGAAAGAATAAATTACCCACTAAATAAAGCAAATTTTTACCTAGCATTTTGCTTGTAATAGAATGGAGCTTCTGTTAAAGCCTCAGTATTGCATTCTTTCCACAATTGCTAATATTTGCATTATAACAGAACTGTGTAACTGACTCAAATATTTTTCCACATTTTATTAGTACTTTGAGAATTTTGTACAATGTATTTTGATCAAATTCACTTTCCCGCTCTATGCCTCCAAGATCCATTTTACCCTCCACACCCACCCAACTTTGTGTCCTTTTCTAAAGGGCAGGTGTGATATAGAGGTTCCATTTATGACTGAGCATTCTATAGTCTCTTGTTCTTTGCACCTTGATCAGTTGTGGGTATCTGTATTAATCTGCATCTACTGCTAAAAGAAGTTTCTCTGATGAGGACTGACTTATGCATTAATCTACGAGTATAAAGATAAGTCATTAGGAGCTGATTTAATGCTGTCTATTTAACAGAGTGATAGTAGTAGGTTCTTCCCTAGGGCCAGGTATGAGTTTCAATTTGTGGAATGGACCTTAAATCTAATTTTAAAAAGTGGTTGGTTGCTCCCAGGGCATTCATGCCACTATTGCACTAATGGGAATGTCTTGCCAGGCTAGCCAATGGAATCACTCCCTAATGAAACAGCAATCCACCTTCTAGACACCAATAGATAACAAAAATCCCAGTGCCAGGAATGGGTTACTTTTCTTGGAGTTGTTTGCAAAAATGAGGTCCCACAGACTCCAAAGACTGAAGGCTATTGCTATTTCTCATTATTAACTTTCAGAACTGGATAGTAAGACCCAAATGTTGCAGATACTGTATACTCGAGTCATACAGAACATGGAAAGATCAAGCTGATATTCACCTAGAAGTTTCATCCTTGCTGGCTAGCTTTCATAGTGCTAGAAGGTGTTCTGCATGCTACTAGTGAAGAAAAGAAATTATAAATCTCACCCAGCTATGAACTCTGGGAATTACAATACTGAATCACAAATTTGTTTAAGTCTCATCATTTTTTACTTTTACATAAATACCTCTATCGGTTTTCTACCTTCAGATAATTTCTGGAAGTGTGTGTGTGTGTGTGTGTGTGTGTGTGTGTGTGTATGTTTTATGTCCACATTTCTAATATTTTAACCTTCCTCTTAGGTACATTGTTTATTCCTCTAAGCTATGGTCATCTGTGCCAACACAAAGATTGATAGCTCCTCTTGAGAATACTTAGCTTGTTAAACTCAAGGCCCATTTTATAACCTATACACTGTGGATCAACATCACTCCTGTGAGGAGCTAATGTGGTCCTTGGGTTTCTTTTGTTCTGAGAAGTTCTGCTCTATTATTAAATTTTCTGATATAGCCATTTCCCTCCATATGGTAGGATTTTTTAGCTTGGCCTCGGTATTTTTCTTCATTAATGTTTTCCCCTACACTTCTGGTTTAAAGTATTTAAATCAGAAAAGTATTCTCCTGCCAAACACAATCTTTTTCTAATTCCATTGTCTGAGAACTCTAAAGGATCATGCCAAATATAAAATTCTGCTGTTTTCTGCTATTCTCAATATTCTTATTTATTTACCAAAGTTGCATCCTGAAAATGAAAATGGAGAGAAATCAAAGTTACAGCATGACTCTGTCTAGCCCTTACCTTTCTAACAGGACTTCAGATTTGCCAGTAGGATAAATGAGAGAAGTCTTGATGAAACATGTAAGTCATTCCACCTAGCTACTTTTCTATGAGTTTTGTAAATTTCATCAGGCTCCAGTGAACCCCAAGAACTACCGTGCTTACATTTTAATAAGTCATTCAATGTCTAGCTGTAGCAACTCATGTCTGTCTCTGCAGAGAAGACATCTTCTGTCTGTCATTCATCCTGACATGCTTGTATCCCTAGTGAGCCACATTCACCGAACTCTGCTTCTAGAGGCAAACCAATGACCTTGAGCCTGGCTTCCTTTTCTTTAGACATATTCTTCTATCCAGCAGTAGCTTACTTCTGGCCTTCAGTCTTTTTCTTCTTTCCTGAGAATGTTGCTTAGAAGTTCTACTACTTGTACTGTGTGTATGAAGTATGGTTCTTCTTCCTGCTACCTGCTTAACTAGCTGCCAGGTGTGCTCATATTAACCATGGAGTAATTATTGATCATCTCAGGCAGAAACCCCAGAGCTCCTAAACCACTGGACACCATACTTAAGCAGTGCATACTTTTGAAAAGTCCCTTCCCACTCTTCCCCACACCCAAACAATCATATTATGCAAACAGTATGAAGCATTTGATGTTCACCAAATATTGGACCCATTCAGTAAGGGAAATGGAATTTATACCCCTAAAGACTGGTCACTTAAAAAATAGATAAGCTGTTAGGCTGTGTAGTTTATCACTGGCACACAGCCTGGAACCTAAGAGAGATAGTGTGTGGACAAGTAACACTTCATTAAAAATTGAAAACATATTCCTTGCCTCAGCAGCATGCTCCTTTCGGTTGCTAGCACTCGGTGTGTAATCTCTGACAGTGATCCCAAGGAAGAAGATTGGGCTGCACTTTTCAGAGCAAGGGAATTACATAAGCTTTTGCTGGTATTTTCCCCCAAATTATTTATAAGGTAATGATAGCCAGGAATTCGAAGCAATGTTTGCAAGGCATACTTAAGGCTCACATGAGAGCCAGACTGGCTAGTTGTTGGGCCAGTCCTTCATTTGCAGATGCTGGTTGTCTGACCCCGGTTTCAAGGGAGGCTTTCTGTTCACGGACATCCTTTTCCAGAGATGCGATTTTCTCTGGACTTTTCTAGGCTAGTGATTTGGAGTTTCTATTTGGCAGGATCTAATCTGAAATTAGCCAGAAAGACTACTGCAGAGAAAAATTTCGTACTATGAGCCCCACGCCAAACATAAAAACCATAGCAAAGGCTCAGGGCTGTTTTCTCTGAGATCTATTGGGCCTTAAACTGGAACCAGTCAAAAAGAGCGCGGCAAACGGTTTTGATTTGTGAACAAAAGCAAAGGGAGCTCCCCTTTGTTCTCCCCTTTGTAGAGCCGGTGAACTGGACAGGATCCTACCCTACCTGTGGATACCCACCGGAAAGCAGTACCGTCATGCATAGTGTGATGCCAGCGTAGGGACCAGGACACTTGCTTTGATTTACTTCTCATTTCGCAGTGTTAATGAACAGCCTCCAAAAGAAGATGAAAAAGAAAGAAAAATTTCCAGACTACAAAGCTTTCAAAAAGTGATTTCCCCAAAACCTAAAACCGTATTTTGGAGTTGATTTCTGTGGTATTTCTAAAATTATCCACACACCTGAGGAATTTTAGAAATAGATTACAAAGGGTTATCGTAATATATACAGTGAGAGACCAGTATTGAATTTGAAGTCATAATTCCAGAAAAACTGAAACAATAAAAAAAAAAAAAAAAAAACATGCTTGTGGTGATCTTCAGTAAAGCAAAGTATGACTTTGGAAAAGCAAAACAGTAAGCAAACAAGCAAATTTGTTTGGACATTGTCTACTTACTATGTGCCTTATGGTTGAAGAGAGCTCATCTAGAATTTTAGAGAAAACACTGTCTTCATTCTATTATCTGGTTAACTAATAAACAGTAGCATGTCCTCAATGATTAACTTGAGCTCTACTTCAAATATGAGAAAATGTATTTAACTGTGACACCACACAACTATAATTTATATAAAAAAAGGCAAGAGGACTTAATAGATAAAGTTTACAAGAAGAAATTTATGACAGAAATTAGTGATCTGCACCTACACATCAACTCAGTGCTTGTTGCCATGACAAAGGTCATCAAGGTACTGCCTATTTGAATCTTTGCTACATTAGGCATATAGAAAAGCCAGATACACATCTTGTGTTTTGGCATATTTTAGTCCAATTCTGTGGTTCTGCTGTGATATCCATCAAGACCCAATCAGATGAGATTATTGACACCTGTTATTTTAGCTGGAAAATGAAGTATAAACAAATTTTGCCTGGCTGCTAGAAAACTGCCAAGTCAGGAAGAAAACATTAAGGCTTTAAGTGTTGTGCCCAGATTCTGACCCCCAGAGAGACCACCAAAGACAAGCATACCAGAATGCAAAAGCAAGGTCTAATTCAGGAGATCCAAAGAGCAATACCAGCCTAGGCAGGGACTTCGTCCAATACATCCAACACAGTAGAGGCTGGAGGAAGTGCCCACCTCTCTGCAAGCTCAGTTTTTATAGGCAAAACCACAAGGTTACATCATTTAGGGGTGCTAGTACAGGAACAGTTCTGATTGGCTTGCTTCTAGGGATTTTCTAGAAATCATGGCTTAATCTTATTTCTAAGGGGGTGGTTGCCTGCCACCATTGCTCATTGGCTGCCCTCAGGTAGGGACATTTTTATGGTCAGTTACCCTGGAAACCAGGGTTGGAACATTCTTTGGTCAAACAGCTACCTAGGGAAGCAGGGCGAGGACATTCCATAGTCTGGCAGTCATTAATTACCTCGTGACTACTTTGTGACTCTGTACTTTTATACTTCCTGGTTTCTGGAATCTGAAATGACTGGTTGCAGCAACTCATGGCCTATTCCGGTAACTCATGGCCTGTACCTAAAAGGAGAAATCTTAGGCCTTAGTTTTAGGGTGAAAGCATATTTCTAAGACGGCTCATTTTGGTCTCACATTAGCAGTCTGCAACTACAGGAAGCAACTCCGGCCAAACAGGTTCTTAAATGATTATGTTATGTGGTCATGTATTGTGTCCCCCAATATACTGTGTCTTCCAATAAAATTTACCTGATGATTAGAAAAAGCCAGCCACTATATTAACATAGAAGTCAGGCAATGTTAGCACACACCTTTAATCCTATCACTTGGGAGGCAGGGATCTGTCAGAATCTCTGTGAGTTCAAGGACACACTGGGAACAAAGCCAGGCATGGTGATACATGCCTTTAATCCCAGCACTAACCATAGAGGTCTGGAGGTCTGTACAGACAGACAGGAAGTGATGGAGCTGAGCAGGAAGAGGAAGTGATGTAGCCAGGCTGAGAGCCCAAATGAGAGAACAGAACAGAAAGGTAGACAGGCAGTAGCTCACTTAGGAAGCTGCAGAGCTGGTGAGGTGAAGTTAGCTGTGGCTTTTCATATTCCTCTGATCTCTCTCAGGTTTTAATCCCAATTTCTGTCTTGAAGGGTTTTTTTTTGTTTTGTTTTTTAGTTTTTTTTTTTTTTTGTTTTTTTTTGTTTTTAGTTTTTTTAATTAATAAGACCATTTAGCAATTCATCTACAATGTTAGAAGCTGAGAAGACCAGGGTTGGGAATATGATTTTGGGGACAACTCTAAACAGCTGGTGCTGATACTGCCAATGATCGGAAGAGAGATTTATATACCTGAACCTCAGACTGTGAGAGAAGTCTCCCACATGGTGTGCTGACCTCTTGGGGTGTGTGTAGGGGGAACTGCAATGCTTTGAGGGGAAAGTATTTGAAAACCAAAAACATGAAATCCTGTATAAATAGAAAAAGGTGTGCTGTTGGTGTGGAAATATTGCTAAGGTAACAATGAAAGAAAGAAAACAAAAACCATAAATAGAGAAAAAGTAAAAGGAATCCATTCTTTCTGTTCTTGTCTTCTGGACTCTTGCTAGTGCCTCCTTTAGGCCAAGACCAACATGAAGTCAACGAGCAAAACAAAACTTCTGTTTACAGACTCCCAGCCCCAGCATCTCCAAACCTGAATTTCACTGCATGGATATGATTCTGTAAGCAATTGCTTAATAACTAACACTGTCAAAGAAACTCAGTAAAATGCTCACTAAACTATTTCCCTATGTCACACACTTCAGAAAATTTTTAGACATAGTTATCGCTAGCATCTCTAACAGATTGATTCTACCAGTACTCCACTTGATTGTATTTTTTCAGATATAATGGAATAATTCATCATAATGAATTTGGAACTATGGTATAAAATATAATAACATCACTGAATTTTTCAATGAAGAGTTCTTTTCTACCCAAATTGTTCTTCAACATTAAGTCCATTGGATACTCCATTGTTTTTCATTGCTAAACATATCAACAGTCGATGGAACCAGTCACTAAATATCTACAGACTTACTTACAGTCACTATAGTCTCAGATTCTGGAGAGATTCAGAGTCATTGAGCATGAATCATACTTAAACTTTCCATGATGTCCCTGAGCATGTAAACCTCTGTATATGACTGTATGGTCAAGCATCTGCTTTATCCTTTCAAGATAGCTTTAATCTGCCAGCAAATATGCATATCAAACAGACAATCTTACAACTCTAGATAAAGTAATATTAAGCACAGAAAATTCTAAAATAATTCTGTAATTTCTGCCTATATTTCCACCTAAGGCTCTTTAAAACTTTGTTCTCTTTCTTAAATATAATGAAACTAAATCTCAGTCATCTGGTAACCATTTTAATGAAAAGGTAAGATTTTATCTAATTTTTATGAACTTAAACTACAGCAAGAATTGCTGTTTTAAAGTTTTCGAGGGCCCAAAAGGCTGGGATTCAGCTCAGGCTTTCCTCTAGGTTGTAGACAATTGTGTTCCTGGTGTTCACATATGATAGAGAACAAATTTGCTCTTTGAAGGAATGAATTTTACTCATGAGGGTTTTACTCTCATGTCTTAATTACTTCAGGAGGGACTATATTTTTACAAGAACTTTTGGAAAACAAGAATATCAAGAGGTAATAGAACCAAATATCATTCTTGTTGATGTTTTAAAAGTTCAATAATTAGACATACCACTTCTGAGTAAACCAATGAAAGGTTCTTTGAGAAATTGTTTATATATACTGCTAAAAATCTACAGATCATATATCAGTTATATACATCACCACATTGTCATACAAATCCAAAGAACATCCCAAATATTTGAAATTGGTGTATTTCAGGATTCAGAAGCTTGTTGGCTTTAGAAAGGCAATATAAATGTAACGTCGAGATACATAAGATTGAAAGAGCGTAGTCTTTTTTTTTATTTTACAATCCTATTCAGTTCTACATAATAGCCACAGATTCCTTTGTTCTCTCCCTTCCTGCCCCCATCCCCTTAACCCCAGCCCACCCCTCATTCCCACCTCCTCCAGATCAAGGTCTCCCCCGAGGACTGGGATCGACCTGATAGACTCAGTCCAGGCAGGTCCAGTCCCCTGCTCCCAGATTGAGCCAAGCGTCCCTGCACAAGTCCCAGGTTTCAAACAGCTAACTCATGCAACGAGCCCAGGACCTGGTACCACTGCCTAGATGCTTCCCAAACAGATCAAGCCAATCGACTGTCTCACCTATTCAGAGGGCCTGATCCAGTTGGGGGCCCCTAAGCCTTTGGTTCATAGTTCATGTGTTTCCATTCATTTGGTTATTTGTCCCTGTGCTTTATCCAACCTTGGTTTCAACAATTCTCGCTCATATAAACCCTCCTGAAAGAACGTAGTCTTATATCCACACACTAAATCAGAATTCAGTAACATATGCTGTAGGATGAACTACAAGGACTTTTTTTTTTTAAATATTTAGAACATGTAAGTCTGTAGAATTAAGAACAAAGAATTATAGGCTTCTATAGTATTGACATTGTCATAAATAAAATAATTGCATGTCTAAAATAAATCAGTAATTCCAATTATCTAACCTCTAATTATGACATCAAAGAAAGACTTATAAATGTGATGTTTAAGTAGAAAATACTTAAATATGTTTGTGTATGAAAGGAGAGAAATTAGTTGAAAATTAAAGGCACAAATACTAACAGATGTGCTAAGAGCTGGGAAATCCAAAGAGAAGGTTTATTCACTACCTCCTCCTTTACCCAGTATTTGCTAAGAACATTATTGATGCTATAGCTATGTCAGGCTTGAAAATGCAAATATGGACATATGAGACCCAATCTCTGCCATCTTCAAGCCTTTAATATAGCCAATGAAATTCAATAAGCTAAAAAAAGAAAAATAGTTGTAGTGTAGAAATCCCTAGAAGTACAGTGGAAGGGAAAGGAGGTTATAATTGCTTCTTTTGAGAGAGAAGGGAATCCAAATAACTCCTTAAGATTATTTATGGAAACTATTTTTTTATCCTATAGTTTGAGGGAAGGAAGAGAGAGAAGAGAACTTCACAGAGGAATGCTGTTATCAGAAATGATATCAATGACATGGAAGAGATTATTTTAACTTAATATCTATGCAAACATAAACCACTATGTGCTTCTTCTATGCCATACCATATTACAGTAACCACAGGGTGGCTATCATTTTATTTAAATAAAATGTTTATTTCACTGAAAATTATTTTTTGCTCAGAATTACATATAATAACAAACATTGCACAGTATCAGATAAATAATTTTTATTTTGTCTTTTTTTTCCCTCTGAGCTGAGGACTGAACCCAGGGCCTTGCACTTGCTAGGCAAGGGCTCTACCACTGAGGTAAATCTCCAACCCCAAACAATTTTCATTAAAATTATATTTTTAAACCATCTAAAGAGTTCTACTCTAGGATCACTTTTAGGATTCTGAGTCACTCATGGAATTCCTACTAACTCAAACTTTTCCAAAGAACTTCCTTTAGATTCTTGGTGTTTGAAACCTGGGACTTATGCAGGGACTCTTGGCTCAATCTGGGAGGAGGGGACTGGACCTGCCTGGACTGAGTCTATCAGGTCGATCTCAGTCCTTAGGGGAGGCCTTGCTCTGGAGGAGGTGGGAACGGGGGTGGGCTGGGGTTAAGGGGAGGGGGGCAGGAAGGGGGAGAACAAGGGAATCTGTGGCTGTTATGTAGAACTGAATAGTATTGTAAAATAAAATAAAATAATAATAAAAAATAGATTCTTGGTGTGGTCACTTCCAAAGGCAAGTGGCTGTTTTCCTGTCTTCTCTGGTGCAATACTTGATATAGTGGGGTATACCAAGCACAATAACTAGGCAAGATTCAAGTATTTGTGTTATGTTTTAATGCTTTGGGGAATCAGGATCAAGATATACTTGATTTGAAAAACGAAGCAAAACAAAAATAAAACCCTGCTTGGTTTATTTACCCAGGAATCTCTTGAAGACAGTACTTTATTTAGCAAGTGTCTTGCTCAAAATTCCCATCTCAAAGCTTTCTTCTGTGGAATTCAATCCAAGAATACAGATTAAATATGATATGTTTAATAAATATTCAAGGGTGATACCTCCAGCAGTACTTTTACATTCAGGATTATTTTAATTATTTTGGACTTTTTTGGTTTTTCCAAATGATGTTGAGAATTGTCCTTTCAAGTCTGTAAAGAATTGTGTTGGAATTTTCATGGGGATTGTGCTGAATCTGTAGATTGCTTTTTACTATGTTAATACTACCAATCCATGAGCATGGGAGATCTTTCCATCTTCTGATATCTTCTCCAATTTCTTTCTTCAAAGACTTGAAGTTTTTTTGTCATACGAATCTTTCACTTGTTTGGTTAGATAGCCCAAGATACTTTATATTATTTTAGGCTATTGGGAAGAATATTGTTTCACTAATTTCTTATTCAGCTTGTTTGTCATTTGTATAGAGGAGGGCTACTGATCTTATTAGTCAATATTGAAGTCCCTCACTTTGCTGAAGATGTTAATCAGATGTAGGAGTTCTTTAGTAGAATTTTTAGGGTCAGTTATGTATATATCATCTGCAAATAACAATATTTTGACTTTTTTCTTTCCAATTTGTATCCCCTTGATCTCCTTCAGTTTTCTGATTGCTCTACCTAAAAGTTCAAGGACTATGTTGAATAGAAATGGAGAGAGTGGAAAGCCTCTCTTTGTTTCTGATTTTAGTGGAAATGCTTTGAGTTTTTCTCTATTTAATTTGGTGTTGACTATAGGTTTTCTATAAATAGCCTTTTTATGTTTAGGTGTATCCCTAATATCTCCAAGACTTTTATCAGGAAGGTGTGTTGGATTATGTCAAAGGCTTTTTCGGCATCTAGTGAGATGATCATGTGGTGTTTTCTTTCACTTTGTTTATATGGTGGATTATATTTTTCAATTAAAGTATATTGAACCATTCCTGCATTTCTGGGATGAAGCCCACTTCATCATGGTGGATGATCTTTTGGATATATTCTTGGATTCTGTTTGCAAGTATTTTGTTGAGAATTTTTGCATCTATGGCCATAAAGGAAATTGGTATGTAATTTCCTTTCTTTGTTTGGTCTTTATGTGGTTTGGGTATATGCTTAACTGTACCCTCATGAATTGAGTTTGGCCGTGTTCCTTCTCTTTCTGTATTTTGGAACCATTTGAGGAGCACTGGCATTAACACTGTTTTGAAAGTCTGGCAGAATTAGGCATTAAACCATCTGGCCCTGGGTTTTTTTTTGCTTGGGAGACATTTAATGGCTGTTTTATTTCACTAGGGGTTATAGGTCTGTTTAAACTGTTAATCTGACCTTGATTTATCTTTAGTAAGTGGTATCTATCCAGAAAAAGTATCCATTTCTTTTAGATTTTCCAATGTGGTAGAGTACAAAGTATGCCCTTATGATTGTCTGGATTTCCTCTGTGTCTGTTGTTATGTCCCCCCTTTTGTTTCTGATTTTAGTCAGTTTAGATAAGGATTTGTCTAGCTTGTTATTTTCTCAAAGAACCAACTCTTTGTTTCACTGATTCTCTCTATTGTTCTCTTTGTCTCTAATTTACTGGTTTCAGTCTTCAATTTCATAATTACTTGCCATCCATTTCTCCTGGGTGTGCATACTTCCTCATGCTCTGGAGCCTTCAGGTGTGCTGTCAGCTGCTATTCTGAGATCTCTCCATTTTTTTTATGTAGGCACATAGTGCTATGGACTTTCCTCTTAGCACCACTTTCACTGTATCTCAAAAGTTGAGGTATGTTGTGTATTCATTAACATTCAGTATAGAGTTGTTCGGTTTCTGTGAGTTGCTAAGCTTTCTGTTGCCTTTGCTGTGGTTGATTCCCAGCTTTAATCAGTTAGTTCCAGCTTTTCTCTGTTTAGTTTTTTTCCTAGAGGACCTGTCCATTGGTGAGAGTGGAGTATGGAAGTCTCCAACTATCAGTCGTGAAGGTCACCATAAGAGGTAATCTGAAGAAGTGTTTCTTTTATAAATATGGTGCCCTTGTATTTGGAGCACAGATGTTAAGAACTGAAATGTCATCTTGGTGGATCTTTCCTTTGATGGATATGTAGTGTCCTTCTTCATTCCTTTTGATTAATTTTGGCTTGAAGTTTATTTTGTTAAACATTAAAATGGCTGTACCAGCTTGTTTCTTAGGTCCATTTGCTTGAAATATCTTTTTACACTTTACCCTGAAGTAATGTCTATCCTCTGTGTTGATATGTGTTTCTTGTGTCCATTTTGTTAATCTATGTCTTTTTACTGACGAATTGATAGCAGTGAAAAAGGATTGTTAATCCCTGTTATTTTGCTGTTTTTGTGGCTATTGCTGTTGTTGGTGGTGGTGATGTGTGTGTGTGTGTGTGTGTGTGCGCGCGCGCGCGCGCGCATGCATGCATGCATGAGTTTACTTCCTTTCTTTTGGTTTTGCTGATGTGAGATTATTTCCTTTGCTTTCATGTATGTAGTTAACCTCCTTGGTTTGTATTTTTTCTTCTAGCACCTTCTATAAGGCTGGATTTGTGATAGATAGTGTTTAAATATGACTTTATTGGATTTTTTGTTGTTGTTGGGTATATATAGTAGTCTAGGTCACATCTGTGGTCTCTTGGAGTCTGCAGCAGATCTGTCCAGGCCTTTCTGGATTTTAGAGTCTCCATTGAGAAGTCACATATAATTCTAATAGGTCTGCCTTTATATGTTGCTTGGTCTTTTTCCTTTCCAGCTTTGAGTATTCTTTCTTTGTTCTCTATATTTAGTGTTTTGATTATTATGTGGCAAGGGGACTTTATTCTCTGGTCCAAGCTATTTGGTATTCTGTATGCTTCTTGTACCTTTATAGGCATGTCCTTCTTTAGGTTAGGAATTTTTTTCTATAATTTTTTTCTGATTTTCTGGGCCTTTGAGCTGGTATTCTTCTCCCTCCTCTATTCCTATTATTCATAGATTTGGTCTTTTCATAGTATACCAGATTTTCTGGATGTTTGTGTCAGCAAATTTTTTTTTATATTTAACATTCCCTTTGACTGATATATCCATTTCTTCCATAATATCTTCAACACCTGAGATTCCTTCTTCCATCTCTTGTATTTTATTTGTGAATCTTGCTTCCGTAGTATCTGTTTGAATTATTCAATTTTCATTTCCAGAATTCCCTCAGTTTGTGTTTTCTTTATTGCTTTTACTTCCATTTTCAGGTCTTAAAAAGTTTTGTTTTTAGTTGTTGGTTTGTTGGCTTTTTTATTGGGTTTATTCATTTCTTCAATTTTTTGTTTTCCTGGCTTTCTTTAAGGGATTTATTATTAATTTCTTCCAACTATTTGTGTTTTCCTGAATTTGTTTAAGAGGGTTACTCATTTCATCTTTAAGGGTCTCTATCATCTTCTTATAGTTGGTTTTAAGGTCTTTTTCTTATGCTTCAGCTATGTTGTAATATTCAGGATCTGCTGTGGTAGGATAGCTGAGTTCTAGTGGAGACATATTGCCCTGGCTATTATTGACCATATTTTTATGCTGTGTCTAGGCAAGTGGGTTTAGGTTGATTATTTGTCTTGGTTGGTTTGCAGTTTTGTTCCTGGGTTTCTGTTTCCTCTCTGGATTTTCATAGAGTGTGTAGGCTGAAGGTTCCCTGTTTTACTTGTCTGCTCGGCTGGTGTGTTCAAAGGGGAATGCTTGATGATGTTCCAGGAGGGTCTTTGGGTAGGTGTGGCCTGTGGTTGAGCAGGGCCTATCCACTGAAGTAGAGGATGACCTGTAGGATCCACAGGAGACATAGAGAGGCAGAGAAGACACTGCAGCTGGTGTTCTGTTGCTTACTAGGTGCCACACTGGGAATTGAGTCTGCTGTAACAGAAAAAGGATAAGGTTTGCGAGCAGCCTACCTGGTCTTCGGGCAGGTGTGGCCTGTGGTTGAACAAGGACTATCTGCCTGAGTTGGCAGCTGAAACACAGCAATGAACCAGGAAGGGCAGGGCAGCAGGAGACAGATGTTCTGTGGGATCCACAGAAGGCATGAGGGGGGGGGGAGGTGATTTTGTGAGACCCTTAAAGATGGGAGTGGGTGTCTCTCTCTGACTCTTTTGCTTGCTCTTGAGACTCCTTTTATTCTTTCAGTTTGTCCGGCCTTGATGTGCAGGGTTTTTCTTTGTTTTATTGTATCTTGTTTTTTTCCTATTTGGCTGTCACGTCTTAGAGGCCTGCTCTTTTCTGAAGAGGAAATGGAGGGAGAGTGAATCTGGGGAGAGAGGAGTTGGGGAGAATCTAGGAAGGAGTAAAGGGAGGGGAAACTGTGGTTGGAAGGGATTGTATGAGAGAAAAATCTATTTTTAATAAATGAAATGTTCAAGGGAAGATCTTAAAGAGCTGAATCTTAAACTGCTCAGAGAAGAGGCCTACGAGACAGACATGAGTAAGAGGGTCAAGTTCTTAAAGGACAGCATTTAGGAAATTATGGAGAGACAGATTATCAAAAGAGAAGACCAGCATGAATCCACTTGGAAGACAACAGGTCAGGAAGAAGGGCTAACAAATTAGAGTGAGGAGTGGCCAAAGAAATGGGTACAGGACCAAAAGGCAGTAGAATAAGGAAATGAAAGGGAATATTTCCAAAAATAAGGTGTGGTAAATATCACAAACGCAGGTGGATGATCAGACAACTGAATAGGAGATAACATAGGCAACAGAGACCAAGGAAGTCACCATTCACTAGGAGACATGCAGGCATTTTCATAGAAAGTTTGATTGAACTGTTAAAACCTGAATGAGTGGAGACCATATTGGGAAGAAGAGTGATAATATATTTAAAGAAAATATAGTTTGAAAGAAAAGCTCTGGGAGGAGTCTGAGCAAGATGAGAAAGGGAGATATGAGATGGCCTTGAGAGAAAAGTAAGCCGAAGGTGAAAAGAATAGGATCTATATAAACAGTCAAACTTAGGGGGCTGGTGAAGATCAGAATGAGTATCCAAAGCTCAACCATGTACTGAAACAGAGCCAGAGGGAAACAAGTTAACACAACTAAGGGGGAGCCAGTTGCTTATGTAGAAGTATGGAAGTAACAGCTGGGAGGAGAGTGAAGAAGTGGAAGAAGAGACATCCATTCAAAGAATAAGAATAAGAATAAGATTATCAGTAGGATAATCAGTTGGAACTGAGACTTATAGGGATTTAATCACAGAAAATATATTAGTTGTCACTTTCAGAGAAAGGGTGTGCAGGGAGGAGATGATTGGATGGTCACAGCAAATGTAAAACCAGAGACCTAGAAACTCAGAGGGAAAAAAAAAGTGTAAGGAAAATTGCTGCCCTGCATTCTATGGTGGGTGGGAAGTCACTGAAGTCAAAGAAGGAAAGCAGTCAAAAGGGAAAGTGAACAGACTAGGGAAGTCCAGAGGACAAACTAGAACATATGTAAACCAACTGGAGTTCACAAGACAAAACGTGAACCCACTCTGTCTCTCACTGCTGCTGACCTCAGAATGCAGACGGCTTGCAGATAAAGCTGGTGCAGACTGCTGTAAAATCTTACACATGCCTGGCTCGGGACTCCCAGAAGCTGGAGTTAATCCAGCCACTTCACAACAACGAGATCAACCCGCTGCACCAACTATAACCCCTCAACAATCTGGAATACAGAGGCCAGCAAAGCTATTTTAAAAAATAAAATGCAATAGAGTAAAACACTATAGACTTCGCAGGACACAAGACTTCTTTTAAAGTCGCTCAAATCTTGCAATGTATGTAGAAAATAAATAAACAAATGTGGTAGTGTTCCAGGGCAGCTCTTTTCAAGAGCAGGCAGTGAGCTGGATCGCAGCTTGGCAATTATACTTTCAAATATAATGACTACTATTTCACATTCATAGACCAAATCCTGCATAAAATTTTCCTGTGGCTCGTTGTAAACTTGAATTATACAAACAAGAGAATCCTAGAAAATACAGCTTCACATTAGATATATGTTGATGCAGTAAAACAATGGCTCATGTGTACACATTGTCTGTAATCATCATGCCTCACTCTTACATGCAGCAACAACATCAACAGCTCAAAAAACACCATAAAAACGACCCAGTAGTATGTACAGAGTGTCTATTCAGGCCTTTGGCTAAAAGAGAATGACTAAGCCATAATGTGAGGATTCGAATTCAGGCAGAACTGAGGCAGTGTCACAAGGATTGTGATGAGGGGTGCACTCAAAGTCACCCTTGAAATAATAATTCAATCAGTGAGTTTGAACTGACTTTCTGATGTCAGAGATGTTTTGCGAGGATGCCTTACCACAGTCTGTCCAATACAATATGTATATGTCAGTGATTTTAAAAAATAACTTTTAGTGGTAAAATCCTTGCTTTAAATGAAATCTTTATCAGAGGTGATGATGAGTAACACTTTAAAAACTTACTTAGAAATTGAAATGAAGAAGAGATAAAACTTGAATAGCTTCATTTGATATAGCTATTGACCATATGACAAACATGGTTGGCTGCCAAAGATCACATCAGTTGCCTTTCTTTTTCTTAATATAACTTAAACATTAGTATACAAAGCTGCATCTACAGATTTCATAAACATGCCTCCAGTCTATTTGGTACACTGATTCCTACACTTCCCCATGAAGGCAGGTAAGTGAAACATAGTTAAAAAAAAAAAAAAAAAAAAAAAAAAAAACCTTGAAGTATGAATTCAGGGTCAAAGGTAACACAAAGACTAGATAAGAAAGTTATCTTGGTGTTATCTTGGTTTCTCCTACTGCTGCCATTATCTGTCCTGAAATCTCAGGCCACCTCAATATTCTGGAGACAAAGAGTTCCTATACCCATATTTCCATTAAAAACCTTGTAAAGAGGTGTTATTTTAATGAACCTTTACAAGCCATTATCTTCTGCCATCCCTGGGTACAATGAGTACATTAACACCACTGTGGAAGAAAATGCATCCTTTTCCTTTTTTTTTTTTTTTCTTTTTTCATCTATAGCTACAGAATACATGTAAATCTTCTCCTGAAACAGCACCAAAGACCTGAAAATCCTATCTTCACATCCTTTAAACACCTAGCAGATGTGCAAAACAATTTGTTTAATTAACAGGACATAGCTATTTCAAATGTCAGTGGGTAGCATTCCAGTGATCAAGGCTGAAACAAGGAATTGTTTTCTTCCTACTGCTAATGGCTGAACCTGGCACTGAGCCTTTGGCTGTTGCTCCCCAACACGGGTATCCTTGTAGAAAATGTGCCTGTCACAGCTTGCCTCAAACTGATATAGTGTCAAGATGCAGAGGAAAGAAATGAGTTTGGGAGAGCACAACTGGACTCTATTAGTATTTGAGCCCTTACTGTGCGGGGAGGCGTCAGCTAGAAGGGCAAGCAGGCTCTGCCCGGACAAAAAGCCCATTTGTTCGCTATGGCACAGCGGGTTTGACAATGAAGTACCCTAACACTCAATATTTAAGTATAAAACATACTTCTCTTACCTTGGTAGTTTCTTTTTTTTTTTTTTAAGGCCTGAGAGGGATGCTACAGGTGACAGATACCCTCCCTGCCTGAGAACTCCTTAGCAAATAGACAATGGCTTACAATCCCTTTCTCACTGTTGCTGTTTCAACAGCAGCACCAACTTTAATTCTCTAGTCCTGAGAAGCTTAGAGTCAGCTCAAAGTTTATGAAAAAATTCAGAATAACTAACAGTCTAAATAAACAGCATTGTTACCGAACCAAGAGTTACAGTCAAACAGAGACTATGAAAGTTCTTCTTCAAGAGAAGCCAATTTTCTCAAGGAAGATATGCAATATTTCCTAAATAAATTATTGATATGATGAAGGTGAAATTAAAATTGAATTCAATCTAACAGTTACTAATCAGGTAAAACTAATATCTTCTCATAAAATTGGAATAATACACACTTCTTCAGGGTATCAAATGTCGGCACAAAATGGATAAATAGCCTCAGAAAGGAATATTAACTTTAAGAAAATATTTTCCAGGTGTTTTAAAGGCTAGAAAAATTGGTACTTGTCAGATCAGAATGAATAGGAAAAGCTTAAATATGCACACTTCCCAAACCATTATAATATGTGACTTTGGCATTGTTCCAATGACAGACAGTAAAATTACATTAGGCATTTATTGGAGTATGCTATGTATCCAGCATTAAACTAGATGCTAGAAATAGAAATACAAATTGCATTTATTTATTGCCTGGAAGTGAACTCAAAATTTAATGGAGGAAATAGACAGCATTAAATATTAGATGCAATGTTGAGATTCCTATTTGGTTATGTTTGCTTGGTAAAGGAGTTCATAAAACTCCATATTCTTTATAGTGCCCATATGTATTGAAAATATCATGTGATAAGTGATACACACAGTGGGAACCAATGACTCTGGAAACATGAAGACTTGTTTCAGTTTGACTAAGGCAGAAACAGTGGAACTGTGTCTGGAGAAGGGAAAAACACTTGCTCAGCCCCAAAGAAAGAAAGAAAAGAGAAAATTGGAACAGCATGATCCACAGAAATGTGAAAGTATGCTGTGTCTGAAGAAAGCACACTGTGAACATCATTTATAGATATAGGTAGGAATGAGATTGTATGAGCTAAACAAAATTACAATAGGAATATAAAATTTCCTAAGAAATCCTTTCTTTAACAGATTTCCTAGATAAGCAAAGGCCTTCTGAACTCTGTGCTTCTAGGATTAACAATGGCAGCTCTTTATTTTCTTAAGCTGCAATGTTTTATTTTTATTGCATAATAAAACAGCCATGAAGTTTAAATTCATAGATGTGCACCCACAATAACACAGTAATAGTTCCTAGGGATAGAATACAACACACAGCATACATTTAAAATAGCAAGACTAGTTGTGGCTTTCTACAATGGTCTCTTGCTGCAAAGGAAGGTTATTTGATGAGGTGTGGGAGTTACAATTGTTTGTAGATATAAAGATACATATTTAGAATGCAGTCAGGAATTAGACTGATTTAGAAAAGTGGTTATAGAAAGTTCTCCTCTAAGATCCATGACCTTGGTAGCCATATGTAGTTAGCTAAGTTTACAGTACCAGGGATTATTTCTCTCCTGTTAAGTGAGCCTTAAGTCTAATTAGATAGTTGTTGTTATCACCAAGTTTTAAGGGCCACTACTGCTCCTTTAGGGGTATGATCATTGTTGTGTTTCATAAGCATCATAGCTAGGAAGGCTGTTAACTAATTCCCTCTCTTTAACAGCTTGCTTCTAGTAGTAGGAAAGATAGTCCTCAGGGAGCGGGTTTCCGGTTCTTTCCAGTTCAATTTCGCCTAGCACTACATCCAAGGTTTGTGGTGTCTTCAGTAATAAGCATTTTCCTTGGAGTTCAGGAGGCAACCTAGAGTAGTAGCTATAGCTTATATTGTTTTGATAGTCTCTTGGCCTCCTTTGCCAACAAGTCATAAGGGGTTTCTCATGCCTGGTACTGTAATTTCTTATTAGATTGTCTATGGCTCTTGAAGAGAATAGTATAACCCCAAGTAGTGTAACTTGTATATATGTGCATATATAATGAATATATATATATATATTGTATTTCATACATATAGTCCTTATTTTATGTAATTATATGATTTATATAAAATAATACATAATTTTAGGTAAATATATTACAGAAAGCTACAATTAGTCAAAATATAGGTAACAACTGACTGAAGGGTGTCCGGCCACAGTTGATAATTCTTCAACACAATTTCTGCATCTAAGGCTCAAAGAACATTGTAGAAGAAAAGGCAAAAAGATTGTAACATTCAGAGGATCAGAATGTCTCCTGTGAGATTGTCTATTTTCGTGACAACAGGGAAGGTACACCCAGGATATCTCAACAGTATGCTACCTAAAGAAGACCAACACTACCTGATATCCCAACATACATGGAGGAAATCTCAAGGGCCCCCCACTTCTACATGAAGAGCTGCAAGCAATTAGGAACTGCTGAGAGAGAGAGAGAGAGAGAGAGAGAGAGAGAGAGAGAGAGAGAGAGAGAGAGAGATTAGTGTTTTCTAGGGATGAGGCCCCTGAGTGGTTATTCAATATCAAGTGGTCAGTCCTAAAACATACATGCAGGCAACACTGAAGGAACTTAGCAGATTGTATGTAAATGTTTATTTGTCTGTATGCGTATATAACATCAATGGTTAAGGAGAGGACACCATGAATTTGGGAGAAATAGGGCAGACATGGGAGCAAAAAGAGGGAGGAAGGGAAGATGGAAAATGATTTAATTACATTTTAATTAAATAAATATTTAATAGTTTAAAATTAAAGTGGCAATAATTCAAATTTTTAATGGAATATTGTATTTCCTTTAAAAGTGTAAAGACTTCCAAAAGTTTGGTCAAAAATATCCTAGACTATGTTAACTAGACAAATTGGCAAAGATAAGTCACAGTAGCAATTGGAAGAATCAGACTTTTTATGTTGTCCCAGATTTCTTGGATGTTTTGTGATCTGATGTTTTTGGCTTTAATGTTTTCTTTGACCAATGAATCTATTTCCTCTATCGCATTTTCAACCCCAGAGATTCTGTCTTCATCTCTTGCATTCTGTTGGTTATGCTTGCATCTGTAGTTCCTGTTTGTTTACACAAATTTTCCACTTCAAGCTTTCCCTTGGTTTGTGTCTTCTTCATTGCTTCTATTTCAATTTTCAGGTCTTGAATTGTTTTCTTCACCTGTTTGATTTTCTTTGTTTTCTTTACTTTCTTTAAGGGACTTATTGATTTCTTCAAATTTTTTGTTTGTCTTTTCCTCTATTTCTTTAAGGGAATTTTTTCATTTCCTTTTTAAAGGCCTTTATCATCTTCATAAAGTCATTTTTAAAGTAGTCTTCTGCTTCTTCTACGTTGGGATGTTCAGATATTGCTGTAGTAGAACCATTAGGTTCTGGTGGTGCCATATTGCTCTTTATGTTGTTGAATGTATTCTTGTACTGGCATCTACCCATCTCTTTATCTAATTGGTTCAAATGGTATCTGTGTCTCAGGGAGTCACTCTTGGTCAAATTGACACTGGCACTGTTTGTTTCTCGGGAAGCTGCTGGGGTCTCAGGTGAATGGGTGAGTTTGGGGTACAGAGCAGGGCTTGTAGATTGCAAGGTTCGATGGGGGAGGTGGTGAGAAGGCCTGCCGTCGGGATTCTTGCCCACTGGTCTGCAACTGGTATTGCAATGGGTGGGGGTATCAGAAGAATCAGACTTATCATAAAGAGAATCAGATGCTTTACACCCCACAACTGTGGAGAGTTTTGTTGTGAACTGCTCCTCAACAAAAGGAAAGCTGAGAAGGATAACATTAAGCAATCCTCATCCACTCTTTGGCATCTTCCAAATTCTCTTGATTGCTAACTTCTGGTTAGAGTCTGCTGCTGTGGGATGGTCTGTATGTCAAATTGCTCTGATTGGTCAATAAATTAAACAGTGATTGGCCAGTGGCTAGGCAGGAAGTAGGTGGGACAAGGAGAGAGGAGAATTCTGGGAAGCGGAAGGCTGAGGCAGAGAGACACTGCCAGCTACCGCCATGACCAGCAGCATGTGAAGACGCCGGTAAGCCACCAGCCACATGGCAAGGTATAGATTTATGGAAATGGATTAATTTAAGCTATAAGAACAGTTAGCAAGAAGCCTGCCATGGCCATACAGTTTGTAAGCAATATAAGTCTCTGTGTTTACTTGGTTGGGTCTGAGCAGCTGTGGGACTGGCAGGTGACAAAGATTTGTCCTGACTGTGGACAAGGCAAGAAAACTCTAGCTACAGTCTGCCACTTGAGGCAGGGGAACAATAGAAAGTAAGAGGCAGGTAGAGGCTCTTTTTTGTTCTGAGTCTTTCTTTGGCAGCACCTTTCAGGATTTCCATTACCCAGGAACAAGGTCTCTTCCTTAGTCTCAGCTCTTGTGTGTTACATGGTCCATGGTTTTAAATTCTTTGAGCATCTCAGAATTTGGCCTCACAGTATCTCACTAGGTACCAGACCCTTTCTACTACTCCAAGAAATCAGCCTAATGATGCCTTTGACTTCTTCTAATAGTAATTTTTTTTATTCCAGCTATAGGGATACTGGCTGTACACTACATTAATTGCTAGATGACATTACCCTCTCCTTTTATGCTTTCAGTTTTGTTTTTTTTTGTTTTTTGTTTTTTTGTTTTTGGTTTTTCAAGACAGGTTTTCTCTGCGTAGTTTTGCGCCTTTCCTGGAGCTCACTTGGTAGCCCAGGCTGGCCTTGAACTCACAGCAATCTGCCTGGCTCTGCCTACCGAGTGCTGGGATTAAAGGCGTGCGCCACCACCGCCCGGTCTTATGCTTTCAGTTTTAACAGCATTATCTATAACTACTGCATGGGGTTAAGTGATTTCTGGCCTAAAAAGAAATCATCATTTTTCTTTTAAAAGCTAGAATAAATTATCAACTACGTGTAAACTACAGTAAGGTTGCTACAATTGTCTTTTGTGTGGAGTTGCTGATCCATGGAAGCTTAAAAATGCAGGCACGTGATAAACCCAACTAGAAACCGACATAGTGGTGATATACAGCAAGCGTTGGGAATCATGATCTTTTAGGTTATTGGTAGGAATACTTGAATTGTGTATGGAATGTAGCCATGTGGGGGAACACATAGATACTGTCCTTAACTGTTGCTGTAGTAATGATGATGTTAATTGCCAGAGATGAACTATTATTTCTTGTTATTTTTCAAAAGTTTACTAAAATCATGGGTGTATATATGCCCCAGGCTTTAAATTTCTAGCACAAGATGGGCCTTATAATATATATTAACACATTCTTTTCTATTCAGAGAGATGCCATGATTTAGAAGGTGGTTTTTCCAGGGTGAACCTCCTCCATTGTACTCTTTGTATGCTGACTCCTGTGATTTTCCCAGATGCAGGAAATCCGACTGCATAATTTGTGATAGGGGGAGACAATGCTCACAATTTCCTGTGTGTGTGTGTGTGTGTGTGTGTGTGTGTGTGTGTGTATAATGAAATACGTTTTGTATGAGATTATATAGTATTACACATATATAACATAACTATATTATATATAATGTAATGTATTGCATATATTATACATAATACAATCACATATAGTTATATGTAGTATAATTATGTATAATATATTACATATATATTGTGTATATATAATACAAAAGTCTTTTCTTTATATTCAATACATAGTGAGTATGACTAAAACACAGTTTTAAAATAATCTAGTTGCTCTAGATGGTATATTACAAGATAAGATGAGAACATACCCTCTGTAAGCATGCTATTTGAGCATAAAGATATTGGCAGGAAAAATACTATCCTTGAGACTTGAAATAGAAGTGTTTGGGTGGTTGAAGAAGAATCTGAAACATGAGCTTCACTGGTCAATGAAGTAAACATTCTTCCTTTGCTTAACAACCTTATTATAGCCTTTCCCAAGGTGTTTGCTTATAAAAGGGTAAAGAATCAGATTATATTTTCCAATGAATACAATGACCCAAGAAGAGATTCATTAAAACATTAAAATATTTGCGAGATTTCACTAATGTGCATAAGTTAACATCTGGAGACTGCCTAAGGGTTGATTAAAAAGATTCTAGGCCAATGAGAACAGATACAACATTGTTCTCAGGACAAGTGTTTTATTCTGAGTGCACTTACTTAAAGCAGTGGAATAATAGTGTTTGTGTTACTATAAACACCTTGAAATGGCATTGATTTGTTGACTGATGACACTCTCTAACTCAATGAAGAGAAAGGAATCCAAAATCTTAATACAGAAAATTTTGGATGAATTTATTATATATGTCCTATCCTATTTGCCACTTTTTTCAAGAAGGCCCAGATGATCCTGGTAATGAAGTGTACATTGGTCAGAAGAGAACTCACACCAATGAAAAGGTCTTAGTGACCTACGCAGGCTAGGGAGCTAGTTAGGTCTATCCCATTGACTTTAATAGCCTTATTTCAATGAAAAATATGGGACATAAAGTACTACATCCAAATGCCAAAGCACTTTTATTTTGTACCACAGTACTTGGAATTGAACTCAGAACCTAGCACATACTAGCAAAGCACAGTCTGCTACATGTGTTGTTTGGAACAGTTGAAACTGCAACCTGTTTCAGCCCAGTATGAGTAGTCAATAAACTAGGCACAAAGAACAGCCATCAGAAATGGTCCTCTAGTTTGGTAGGGACACTTGATATCAAGGGTGCGAAATCTCTTCATCTCTTCATTAATCAAGGATTTTGTACTGAGGAAGTTGTAGGAATAAAATATGCTGACATGATTCACAAAATGGAAAGGAAAACAATGTAACATGTAGAGCTCTGGACTGTATTTGCCTGATGATGTTTTCTGTTGCCCATTGCTACTTTCTTTGTCCATGGATAAAGAATTGAAATGGACTAGTTAAAGCCTTGACGTGGACTCCCTGGCCCATAGACTGAGACATTCCAAAAGTAAACCAAAAGCACACTCTCCAAGAAACTGACAAGATTTCCATCAATAATAAAGCTTCCAAAATGCAGAGGTGAGGACTCTGCGAACTCATAATGTCTTCAATCAAAAAAAAAGACAGATGAACATTTGGAAAGGGCTTCAGATATGACACACTTAAATATGTAGTTACTCCAACCACAGCATTGTCTTCCCAAGTTCTTAGGTACGGTCCACATAAGAGAAATCCTGCAAACTTTGCCCTGTGCTGGTCAAAAAGAGCCACCATGGGAAAGTTTTCTTTTTTGCAAGAATCATAAGCACTACCCACAATATTACTCTACATTATGAACATGCCAACAAGACTTTTTTTTTATACTACCTATGTATTTTCAAGGACTTAAGTTACCCTCGCTCTTCAACCAGACATAATGTTAGTGAATTATATAATAGCTTCCTGGTGCCTTAAATGTGATTGGTGGCATTCTTTGAAGCAGGTGTGATTGGTGGCATTCTTTGGAGCAGTTGAGAAAAAACATTGGAAAGCCTGTTCCTCATTGGTTTGGAGTAAGCAAAGTCAAGTGAGGTAGTAAATTGATAATCTTCTGATTTACCCAGGAAAAGAAATGTTAATTTAATAAATCTAGTCTTACAGTGAGTAGAGGAAACCCTGAGTGAATGTATGTTGTTGACATGGACATAGCCATGACAAGGACCAAGGCTTCAAACCCATGGGGAAATGGGAAAAGTCTTTCCCCATATGCATTCGTTGGGTTCAGAAATGGTCATTTGCTTTCTCTCTTCTTCCCTATTGTTTACAGCTGGAGACTGCTCACCTACAGAGACCTGAGATGGACTAAGGCCCCACACACACAACCCAACCCCAGTGCTGTACATAGTAAAGACGCTGACATTCCAGGTTATAGTGGTAGTCAGCACAGTTCCATCAATGTGCACAGCCCACCTGACTCCAAGTTTCCTTATGTGTCCTTTTTTGCCACCCTTAGTGCCTGGACCAAGCTGACAGGACCTAGCATAATTCCTACATCTTACTGTTTTGTCTCTTTGAGGGATGAAGTCAGGGCTTGGTTCTTCATTTTGAGGTAAAGAATAAGAGGAAAACATAGTTTACTGACTAAAAAAACCTGGCCTCAAACTCACAGTCCTTATCAATAAGCCTTCCTCCCAAGGGCTGGAACCATGGGCATACACCATCATGCCCATTGTTTTAAGAGTTGTTTGTTTATAATCTCACTTTCCTACAAAATTGTGACATCAATATCAAGGATCTTCAGTGTTTTAGTAGCATATTATGTGCTGACAGTGAAATATTTTTTCATTATAGTTGTATTTTTATTTATTTTACAATTTTTTATTTCAGAAAACTGAGGTATACAGTATAAAATATTAAACATTCTTTTAACTGTAAACATCAGTGTTTAATGTAACAATGTATGTTCATTTACTGGCTAAAATTCTGTCTTGAATAATGGATATGACCCAATATTCATTTTCTTTGTCATGTGTAAATTTTTATCCTGTTATTTTCAAATTGTTTGTTACAAATTCTTTGTTCTAGTCATTAGATAGTTATATAGAGTTATATAGTTCTATAAATTTATATAAAATATTTAGAAAATTTTTGAAAACTGTTTCTGAAAATTTTAGCTAAATGCTTTTATATTTATTGATATCATACCTAATATTATATATCTTTAAGTAGTTATTTAAAGGACTTAAATTATTGAGATTATTTACTTTATTTCTTTGTGACACTCTTGTGGTCAGCACTGAAGCTTGTTTTGTGTGTGTGTGTGTGTGTGTGTGCTAGTCATTATGTTTATAATTACAAATACTACAGAAATTCTGATTACCTATTTATTTTCATAGTAATTACATATATTATACAGAAAATTACATTTGGGATAAGAATGAAATTATTTTCTATTTTAGTTTCTTCTCTTAAATCCCTTATCTGCTTCTTGACTTTTGCCAATATTATCAACCTCAACAACATTTGTATTTATACTTTTTTAATTTAATTTTATTTTATTTTACAATACCATTCAGTTCTACATAACAGCCACAGATTCCCTTGTTCTCCCCCTTCCTGCCCCCTCCCCTTCCCCCCAGACTACCCCCCATTCCCACCTCCTCCAGGGTAAAACCTCCCCCGAGGACTGAGATCGACCTGGTAGACTCAGTCCAGGCAGGTCCAGAGAAAGAGGAGGGTTTATATGAGCGAGAATTGTTGAAACCAAGGTTGGATAAAGCACAGGGACAAATAGCCAAACGAATGAAAACACATGAACTATGAACCAAAGGCTGAGGGCCCCCCAACTGGATCAGGCCCTCTGAATAGGTGAGACAGTGCTTGGCTTGATCTGTTTGGGAGGCATCTAGGCAGTGGTACCAGATCCTGGGCTCATTGCATGAGTTAGCTGTTTATATTTATTTTTTTGAGACTGGGTCTGACTTGTGAAGCCTTGGCTGGCCAGGAAACCACTATGTAAACCAGGCTAGCTATGAACTCACAGAGACTGGACTGCCTCTGCCTCCTGAATGCTGGGATTAAGATATGAGCCATGATGACAGGCTACATTTGTACTTTTTTTGTTAATTGAAGTTTTTTTTTTTCTGTACAATATATTCTGATCAGTTTCCACTCCCCCAACTCTGCCAAAATCTTCCCTACCTCTCTGCACACCAAACTCTATCTGTGCCTTTTCTCTCTTGCTTTAGAAAACAAACATATAAACAAAACAACAACAAACTGAATTCAAAAGAACAAAGGGGAAAAAAAGACAAGAAACATATTCAGACATACACATATACCATAATCCAAAATGCATAAAAACACAAAATTAGAGACCAAAATATATAAACAAAAGACCAGTAAAACAAAAATAAATAAATAGATTAATTACTTATTTAAATACCCAAAGAAATCTGAGACAAAAGTCTAGAAACACACTACTGAGCTTGCTCAGTGGTGGCCATCTGCTGGGCACAGGGCAGCCCTTCAGAGTGGTTTGTATATCCAGGGAGCCTCCACTGGGCAAAATGAATTTTTCCTTTGTGAGCAGTTGTCAGTTGGAGATAACATCTAGGTCAGAGATAGGGGCTCAATGCCAGTTCCCCTCTCAAGGCTGGGACATTGTATGGCTTGAATCTGTATAGCACATACCTGTGTGTTTCCACAGTCTCTGTGAGTTCATATGTGCATCAGTCCTGTTTTATCTGGAAGGCACTCTTTTCTTGGGTCATCCATCTCCTCTGGCTCTAATCATCTTTCTGACTCATCTTCCCCATAGCTCTGAGCACTAGGGTTTGATGGAGACATCCCCTTTAGGACTGGGTGTTCTAAAACCTCCTCCTATCTCCACAATGTCCAGTTGTAGGTCTCTGTCTTAGTTCCCATCTACTGTAGGAGCAAGCTTCTCTGATGATGGTTGAGCGAGACACTGATCTATGGGTATAGAAGAGTGTCAGTAAGGGTCATTTTATTGCTGTTTCTTCAGAAGAACAATAGTATTTGGTTTTCCCCCAGGTGTATGACCTATCTAGTTTTGGGTTCTTGGACACCCAAGCAGTGTCAGGCATGGGTGGCATCTTGTGGAATGAAGTCTTAAATCTAGTCAGATAGTGGTTGATAAATTCCACAATGTTCATACTACTTCTGCATTAGACTATCGTGCAGGCAGGTCATATAAGTGCCAGGGTTTATAGCAGGGTGGTGGTTACATTTCTTTTCTGGTAGTGTGTGAAGTACTTTTAAAATATGTTAGTGTATTTTACTCCTCTTGGGAGTTTCTTTGATTCTTTACTGATAGAGGCTCTGGTGATCTGTGACCTTACATATTATGGTCATCCTTCCTTTATTTCCACTCTCCATTTGTTTTATTATTCCTATTATATCTAAATTGGACTTTCCTTATAGACACTATATGTGTTTGAACCACAGTTTTATCTTTATGTATGTTTAGTGCTCTCCACAATGTTTTTGTCAGATTTTCTCCAGATAAGCTCTTACTTTAAATTAATTTTCCAAACATTTCCCCAAGAGAGAATCATAGGAAAAATATTCCTTGAATGTTCAAAATTGTTTATCTGAACTCTTTGTAGATAGAGAACAACTTGATTGACTTAAAAGTCCATGGCTAGCAATTTCTTCCCTTCAATGTTTTGTGGCTCTTCTCCACTGCCTGATGCACTGGGGAAAACAGTGGACAGATGTACTTCCCTTCTAATAAGCCCTTGCTCTTTCTAGACTATTGCCAAAATGATTCTCTTAGACTGTAAGACAATTACCATGCTTGGTCTCAGTGTTAATTATTCTAGGTTACTTATTTTATAAAGTAGCCCTTTATAACCTGTACGTTCAAGATTCTCTCTCTCTCTCTCTCTCTCTCTCTCTCTCTCTCTCTCTCTCTCTCTCTCTCATACACACATATGCAGTAGAGAAGAGACATAAAACACTCAAGGAAAGAAATTTTCAGCCAAGGATTTTCAATTTAACCAATTCAACCAAGTTGTCCTCTATTTACAAAGACTGTGTGAGTGTGTATATGTTTGTGTGTGTGTGTGTGTGTATATGTGTGGAGAGAGAGAGAGAGAGAGAGAGAGAGAGAGAGAGAGAGAGAGAGAGAGAGAGGAAATTCTTTTCAGCTGTGTTCCATTTGTTTAATTTATTTTTCAGATTCTACCACTGTTCATTTGGATAATTTCTGCTTATTGTCTTTAATCCATTAAAATGCTTCCTTTAATTCTGCATTATTTTACTTTTATTTGCTCACCTGTGTTTCAATGTTTTTACATATAATTCTGTGTCTTTAATGTAAACCTATGTCCTCAGTTTATAAAAGATGAGACAGTGGAGACTGTGATTCTTTCTATAATATCAGCCCATCTAGCAAATATACCAACTGGTAGTATAGGAGCATGGTCCTTATAGATAACCAACAGGTTTATGATTGGAATATAGGCCCACTCCATAAAGGAGCCTATACTGGGTACTGTAAACCTGATCAAAACCCATACCTAGGGGATTCATAAATCCCAAGGAGGGAGCCTCTTGTTATTTTGCTAAATGAACAGAGTGTCAAACAGCCTTATAAACGTTTCTGCTTAAATGCAGAGTGTGATGGTTTGAGAGAAAATGGCCTCCAAAGGGAGTGGCACTATTAGGAGGTGTGGCTTTGTTGCAGTAGGTGTGGCCATGTTGGAGGAAGTGTGTCACTGTGGGGGCGCGCTCTGTGGTCTCCTTTGCTAAGCTATGCAAGGTAACACAGTTCACTTCCTATTACCTGTGGATCAAGATGTAGAACTCTTAGCTCCTTCTCTACTTGCATGCCACCATGTCCCACCATAATGATCATGGACTGAACCTCTGAACTGTAAGTGAGCCACTCCAATTAAATGTTTTCCTTTCTAAGAGTTGCCATGGTCATGGTGTCTCTTCACAGCAATAGAAACCCTGACTAAGACATCTAGTTAAGTGATACTTTCAGCATGGGTCGGAGAAGGTTCTGTTTGCAGTGGGTGATGGTTGATGCAGAAACTCCTAACTGCTCAAAGTGATGTGAACAAATTTTCATCTTCAACCTAGTAAGGAATTTCATATTATAAGCTTCAAAGGGGTGCTTAGCTGGTGTAAAAGCTCAGCTTACACAACCTCATTCAATGGAAGTGGACGGACACAAAAAAAAAAAGAGAGAAAAAGATTACCTTGTTTTAATGTTTTCTAAGAAACTATTATCACAGATTAGTCCTAATTCTCAGATTAAATCTCAACTTTTTGCTGGAGAACTTAGTAGTGTTTGAAGTCACAAAGTCTCCTGACCTCTTTATGTTTTACTTTCTTCAGCCATTCTTTTGGTTCCCTCTATTCTTCACACAAGTTTTCCAGCTGGGTACTTCTGTTGGGGCTTATGGCAATTTAGAAAGAGCTACCTTAGCAACATGGTGCCAATAATTGAACCAAGGGCATCAGCTGTCCCCTCATTGTTGCGACAGGTACTGAGAACTTTCCCATCTAGCCATTATGGTGTTAACCTCGTCAACCTCATAAATGCACTAGCTACAAGAAAGCACCAAGTCCATTTTCATAAATCCTCCACCACAGCTTGAACCTCTGGGCTGCTGTGTTTGTGGCCACAGTGAACTTGTTTTATTTTGTCCATGACCTCATCTCTTTGCACTGTTGCCTGATTTTTGTCTTATCTTTGTCTTTCTTTCAGTGTTTTCACAGAGACACAGTCACACAGAGCCTTGAATTTCGATGACGACCAATTTCTAACTAAAAAAAAAAAATTATATGCATCATTTCCATAAAGTCCCCAAGGATGACACGAGATGATCATTTTTTTCTCATTCAAAAATTAGATAAATTATAAATTGGGAGCATAAATAACTTTGTTCAATTTGGGTTTATTTAGCAGTTTTAAGGCACAGAGTTCAGCTCATGGGTCACAACAGTCTCCCTCAAATTAGGATGAGTTAGGAAATTGTCAAAGATCTTGTAGCCCCGTTTCTTTGGTTTTTAAAATTTTAATTAAAATATAATTATAGCATTTCCTTCTTCCCTTTCCACCCTCCATCACCTCTGTATTTTTCCCATGCTTCATTTCCTCTCAAATTCATGGTCTCTCTTTCTTTGAATATTAGTGTGTGTGTGTGTGTGTGTGTGTGTGTGTGTGTGTGTGTTTATGTACACAACCTGCTGAGTCTACTTCATATTGCTTATATGTATATGACACCAAGGCTGAACACATGATAACAAATTAGGGGCTCAGTTTGAGAAAGACTAATCCTCTTTCCTTAAACAGTCACTTTTAGTTCTTTGTCTGGGAGTGTGAGCCCATGAGATTTTCCCCTTCCATGTTAGCATGTTTATTTGTCATTGTTCAGGTCTTGTTCAGCATCCATATTATTTCAATTTCCTGGGTATTGCTTCCCTGTCATTTCTAGAAGACACAGTCTTACACCAGATTTCCTGGTCCTCTGGCTGTTACAAACTTTCTGACATCTTTTCCATGATGTTTCCTGAGCCTTAGGTGCAGGAGTTGTGTTATAGATGTTTCCATTGAGGCTACACACCCCATGGTCAGTAGTTCTCTCCATTTTAACCAGTTATGGTTTTCTGTACCGCTGCAAAGAGAACCTTTCTTGGATGAGGGTCGAGAGCTACACTAATCTGTAGGTATAACAATAAGTCTTGGAATGTGGTTAGCCATTATGCTGGTCTAATAAGTGGAAGTATTAGTTTCTCCTCTCAGATCCATGACCTCACTAGCCACATGTAGAAGGCTATGTTTATCATGGAAGGCATGCTTTTCCTCCTGTTAAGTGGGCTGTATGTTCAATTAGATAGTTGTCTTTTGCTACCAAGACATGAGAGCCACTACTGTACCTTTAATGATACCTTGCCATTCCAGGTCATTGCTATGCTTAATAGGCATCACAGCTGCACAAGACTATTAATTGTTTCTCTCCCATGGCAGCTGGCATAGCAACTTCTGGTCCAGTGAAAGCCAGACCTCAGGAAGATGGTTTCATCTCAGGCCCAGCTCAAATCTTCTGAGCCCTGTGTCAGAGCTGTGTGCTATCTTCAACAATAGAGATTCACATTCTATCTCTGAGAGGCAGCAAAGGGTTTCAGCAACAGCCTGAATTGTTTGAAGAACTTCTTGGACTATGCTGACCAACAACTTCGACTATAATTTCTTCTAGTCTATGGATTTTTGAGGGAGCATTGTCAGCCCAAGTGGTATAATCTCACTTACATAAATATGTATGTGTGCACACAAATACATATATTATATGTAATTTTAAATACATATAAAATAATATTATTCATTGAGGCTTTTGAAGACTTCCTTAATGTACTTAGTTCCTCTTCCGTCCTGCTCCTTTATTGACCTCTCTACTTCCACAATTAAAGCCCCCTCCCAATTTGCCCCTTCATATAACCTGTATATTGATGCTTCTATGTGTTGTATGAAATAAAGTAGGTAGTCTGGGTTACTGAAAGAAGGGTGGAAAAAATAGACACTGGGCTCCTAGGCTGTATTGAAAGAATATGCGACAGATATAGTGTTGTTGACAGTTGGTTACAGGGCAAGTCTGTACACATGAAACATAAAGAGTGGTATGTTCCACTTATAATAAACATGCATATAATAAATATGCATGGCTCAGTCAGGCACCAGTATTGTGAGCAAATGTATGGTGGGGTATGGAAGGGAGAGAGAGGCAGAGAAGTTCATGTCCTGTGGAGAGAGGCAGATCTAAAGAGGTGAATGTAGTAAGGAACAAGCTGGTTTGAGTGGCCTGCTTGTTACCCGGGGCCATGGTGATGTCCTAGACTGATGCCAAGGGACATGTCTGAGTCTGTGGTCCTACTGCAGCTGTGGTCTGTGTTGATATCCATGGTTTCTGTTACTACAAAAGGCCATGAGGATGCCCAAAGTCTGGGCCACCATATGCGGCCATGTTGGTGCCTGAGAGCCATGCAGGGACCATCCTAATCTGAGTGGCCTGTGAAGTCCCCAGGGCCATGGAGTCATCTGTGCCAAACTGCTGCTGCCAGGGACCATGTCTAGGTCTGTGGCCCCACCACAGTCAGGCTCTATTTCAAGTTGTATCCTGAGTCAAATCCTTGCCTCTTTGAGGGTACCTGTTTACCTTGGGATATAAAAACCGTCAGTTTAATGGTACCCAGACAGGAATTATCAGTTAGTTAAGGTGCCAATGATGCAAGAACCAACAACAATTAGCAGAAGCAGAAGGGCCAAAGGCCCTGTGATGGATGACATCAGAGTTACTATCTAAAATGAACCTAGAAATGAGAATGAGGACTAGTTATTTACTTTATCTCACATCTCCTTTTTATTGTAATTTTTTTTAGTATAGCCAGATTATTTCTAATGATTTCTAAACGGTTTATATAGAAACAACAATTTTCTTTTAGAGCTAAACAATAGACTCACACCTTTGAGATCTAGCAAAAACTATAGATATGGGTTAAAAAGCATGAACATTTTTTTCCTCTGTCCTGACAGCCAGATATAGATTGGACAGAGAGGTCATTATCCCGATGAGAAGCATCTTTAAATCTATACTTTACAATTTGCATTTATACATCTTAAATAATTTTCAGAGACCCTCAGGACTTACTTACTTGCATAGACTTTAACTGTTTTTCTCTTTCTGTCTAATCATTTACAAGAAACAGAGAACAATCATTACAAAGCATGTTCCTTTAGTGGAAAGTTATATCTAAAACCTGTTTATCTTTTAATATGAAGCCTGTTAGCAATGCAAACCTGTCTACCTTTTCTCTACAGGAAGCCTAGCAGCTCTAGAAAAGGCAAGGCCTAATTTTTATATATAAAATGAGCCAACGAGGCGGCTGCAGCACTGGGGAAAAACAGGTTGCCTGCTGCTGCTGCTAAGCTGACGAAGCTACAGTTAGCCTTGCCTTCAATACAATCAGAGATCTGAGAAGCATAAATTATAGCAGGAAGTATAATCCAAATGGCCTATACATCAGTGAAAATCACAGAGACCTGTCCATTTCCAAGACGGTCATCCCAGGCTCCTGTGGTCTCCATGGTGCTGGTAGAAGAGGTATCAGAACAGCTCCAGTCTTCAGGCACCAGGCCCAGCAGATGAGAGGTTGTCCTGTGATGAGGAACATGGTGGAGACTTACCTTACTTTTTCTAGGCAAAGTGGAGCATCAACTCTCCAGTGTCATGCTTGTCCATAGTTTGGGAAGGGTCCTGGCTTCAGATGCAGAATTGTGGCAGTCTAGCCCAATGGTTAGCATTATCAGAATCCAGGTTGAGTAGCTGTGTTGCCCTGTCATCTTCTTTGGAGACCTTGGGGTCACTGCTAGGAGCTAGAGGTCTCTGTCATAGTAAGCTTTTTCCAGTAAACATTTTAAATGCCATATTCACCAGATCTCTGACAAGTTTGAGGACCATTAAGTATATCTGAGCTAAACAAATCTAGGCTTAACCTTGCAAACACATATATGAGGCTAAATAAAACCTTTTCCTATAATTAATTGCATTAGTACTTAGCATGACTACAATTACAGTTCTGAGTACATTAAAGAATTTGATCTTTTATAAGGTGACAAACTATTAATTTGCATGTCTTAATTATCTTTAACAGTTCACAATTATAAGCTTTTATAAGATTAGAATTTTATACCTCTATCTCTGTTAAGTTTGAGCCTTAAAAAATAACAATTTCTGAATTGAAGTGCCTTTTAGTATCAAAATAAAACTTTTAATTAATAAACACAGTCTACAGAGATACAGGGAGCCTTTAAGAACCCTTATAGTACACCATTAGCGATTAAAACGGTTTGTTATATGACTCTGTTTATCAAAATAGCTTAAGCTTAACAAAGTTAGCAAAGATAAAGAGGCTAGACATACATTCTTAAGCATGAATAGACCTTAGGTAAGGAGAGAGATTCTCTAGGCTGGTTCAACCCCACCTTAGGGTTCAACAAATAAAAAAGCTTGCTTTAATTAATTTGGCCATGATGATTGGGGTCAGTGGTCTTTCTCCTTCCATCTTTGGGATTAACAGTCTCCATTCTATGACAGGTTTCCAGCCATACAGAGTCTCCCCATTGTCAGAATCTCTCCACTAAGGTATTATGTGTACCTCACTTAATGAACCTATGTGGACACATCATAATCACCCTAAACCCACAGTTTACTTGATGGCTCACTATAATTTCATTCAGAAACCATAAGAGTGTAGAAGAAATAAAAATATACTCTATATGTTGTATTAACCAGGACTTACATTAACACTATGATAGAATATAAAATCAAAGCTAGCTTCATTGCACAACTTTTACTTTTGTTCTTTATATATATATATGTATATATATATATATATATATATATATATATATATATATATAAAACATTTTAAAAGAATGATGTCAAAGGACAACCCAAACAATTTGCTTCACTGTCTAATATTTCAGGTAAATATATTCTCCTTTTGATGCCTGGGCAAGAAAGAGAAAGGGGAGAATTGACAAAAGACTGGCTTGCCAGCTCCACTCACCCTGCATTTCCTACTTCACCTGGTGCATCAATCTGCTCCAGCACATCAGCTTGCACCTTTCCTCTTCGCACTCTCATGCTAGCTAGAGCAAACCATCCAAGCCAGGCTTCAGCCATGACTCGGACCTGTGGCCTGGGCAAGTCACGTATACTGGGTTTGCAGAAAAAGCAGAGGGCATCAATTCCCCATTTATTACCAAGGACATTGGCAGACTGTATTTAACTCCAGCACGGCCACCTACTCCCCCAGCCCCCAGCCCTCCTCCCAGAGCAGCCAGGCTAACTTAATTAAGACATTAGCTAAGAAGATATCAAAAAATGGCTTCTTCAATTCTGTTGAGAGTGGTAAGGACTTTCTCACTGAGGTGAGTTGACATCTGATCTTTGCTCCCTTCTGTGCAGCACCACCAGCACTGTGGAATGTGTCAGCCCAGCCTGGCTGATGTCCTTAGAAGGAAGCCCATACCAATGTTCAGCTGATTATAAAAGAAAGCGAAGGGATTCTGACTGACTGTAGAACTCTTACAATGTGCGTACTGTTATTACGGCACTGTGCCCAGGGCTCATCAAAGATAAATGAGGTTTGAAGAGTAGAGTTTTATGTTAAACTTAATAGACATACCCCTTCTTTCCTTATAAAGAAAAACTGGCAAGGGAGTGGAAAAAACATCAAAGCAATTTTCCTATAAATTTACACGAAAATCAATTTCAGAATCAACTTTTGTGCTTTTATTACTTATGGTGTTTTTATTTATTTTGTGGGTGGAGGGAAACTGAAACAGAACATAATTCAATACCTTTCAAATTGCTTTGGAGAAATATAATAAATCCAATATATATGGAAAAGTTTATAGGGTTCTCTCTCTTTTTTTCAGAAAATATACACAACTCTGAGATCCTTCTCTGATGTTAAGACTTTTTCAGTTTTTTTCCAAAGTTTTTCATACATATGTCACAAGATTTCCTAGGTGCTTAGCAGTTTATAATCTGCAAATCTTGATAGGTAACAAAGGTTGCTATTTGGGGCCAAAGAAGCTGTTGTCTTGTCTAAGCTGCTATTCTTAAAAGTCCTCCTCAGAACCTCACAATCATAATCTCTCATTTCAGTGCCAATGGCTAGGAATTTTGATGGGAAATAAGAAGGGGGTGTTCATTAATATTGCAACACCAGCCTCAGTAGTGCTCTTTGTGTGTGAAATTGTATTTTGATGACATTTCTCTGGTTTTGTTCAAATCAGCTCTATTGAAAATCATCTTGAACCCAATTTTTATCCAATAACTGCCTCTCAATATGCATAGCTCTTGTGACACTTAAAGATTTGTTGGTTCAGCTTCTCAGGCAAGACTATTTGAATGCACAAGATGGTTGGCAGAATGTACTTTGGACTGTGTCAAAATTAAATATAATGAATGAATTCAAAGTTGCCTGCTTTTATGAGTAGTTATATCCCCATTGTGAAAACAAATACTTTAAGGAAAAGTTCAAAGTTTGTACTTCCCAAAAAATGAGGGAGGGGTTAGTTATGATAGCATAGACCTGTCTCCAAATGATTAAATCAATGTTACCAAGGGTACCAGGGGTATTTCTTTGCATAGAAAACACTCTTGGAGTCTAGATAAATTCCTCTAAATCAAGTCTTGAATAATGACACCAATTCTTTTCCCATTAAATACTAGGGTCATCAGTACATAAATAGTTCACTATATATAAAAATAAACACCAGACACATACAATTAACACCAAAAACCATCTGCCCTCTTTATCTGCTGTGCCCAAGAGGATGTTTTGCAACTGGCTCAAAGAAGCATGGGTCAGAGGCAGATATTTCCCTAGGTTTTCTTCATTTACCTAAATTGAAATTGCCTCACAGAGAGGGAAGTGGGAATTAATGGACATTGATGAGAACATAGTAAAACCCCAGTGCTTTATATCGGATACAAAATCATTAGCACAGCAAGGAAAACTTTAAATAGATGTTAAGGCATTGAAAAGCATTTACCCCTTTGAAAGTCAACTTCCTTTAAATGTGCAGAACAAAGTTGGCAGCCATTCAGTGGTGCTAATGGTATTAAAACTATCCCAAATATAGAAGACAACTGCCGATGTGGCCACCAGGCTCCTTCCCTGTGGACTAGACCAGTGTCTCTCCACCCTGGCTACGCATTAGAATTACCTAGGGAGTCTGTGACATAATTGATCTCCATTGGAGAAAGAATGTATTTTTAAAGCTCACCAAGTAATCCTGATGTAAAAAGATGGAGAAGAGAACAGACTCGAAAGTGAACAAAGTTTCCACACTTGAAATACATACACAGGCTCCTTCCTCTCTTCTTAACCACACAAAACAGTATCTTTTCAAATGAAAAGTTTGGGTAGGGTGCATAGGAAGAAAGTGGCTGCATTAGGCAATACAGCCTGCTAGGTAGTTAGAGAATTTGTCTTTTATATAAGCTTCATCCCTAGAGAGTGTTATAAAATATACTAAGTCAGATATGCAAGGAAAACACATCATTTTAGTTATGTCTTTAGCTTCCTTCAAGACAGTATCCTCTGGGAAGCAGAAAAAAAAAAACATAATCACTTAGTACTAAAAATCATCTTAGGTTGAAATAAAATACAGTAATATTCAAATAGAGTTGCTAAAGGGAGGACTCTCATGTTATCACCTAGCAGCTTTCCTCAAATTTCCAGTCTTGCCTTGCCATACTGTGCCTTTCTTTATTGTTATTAATCTTTTAAATCAAGTCCTGGTCTTTTTTTGCCCCACTTGGTAGAGTTCATCCTTTTGAATAAGGAAAATGGTAACAAGGAATTTCCTTGTTAGCATTTTGTTTTCTGTTCTACTTCATGTTGTGGTGCAAGGAGCAAAACACAGCCTGAGAAGACCCAGGCAAAGACTGGCTGTTATTCAACCCAGGCTGTGGCATAAGGAGAGGAAGTTGTTGAAGCTAGAGAACCGGCAAAAGCTACAAGATCAGAAAGTATGTTTGTGGACCCACCCAGATAGTTATAATTTTCTGTTTGCAAGTAAGGGGATTTGAAAGAGTTTGTAAGAACTATTTTTGGAAGAAGTAGAATTTGTAAGTTTGGACCCTAATATTCAATGACTATTAAAGTTGTAATGGCTGTCATTATTTTAATGATAAACAGGAAAGAGAATAAGGGAGCTTCCATTTCTATATTTTTTATCTGTATAATTTTACATGCCACATTTCTAAATATATCATAGTAACCATCTTTCCAAAAACGTAATATTTTTGACCAGAAATTAAATTAAAAATTAATAAGATAGAAATATTATAATCAGTGGCATAATTACAAGTGCATGCATGTGTGTGTGTGTGTGTGTGTGTGTGTGTATATATGTGTGTGTGTGTGTATGTGTATTGGGGTAAGGTGCTAAAAAGGAGATGCCTGGGAAATGGCCCTTCCTGAAGGAACAGAACCTGAACGGAAAGACCACTTAGTGCGACAATTGCACAGTGCAAATGCAAACTCTTTATGTACTTACTTATTCAGAATCACCCCAGGGTGCAGACTCAACCAGTAAGAATTAATTAAATGCTTCAAAATAAAACACCAATGACCAAGGCCAGTTCAATTCAACTAAATACATATTTTTAAGTATCTCTCTTTTTCCATCTTAAAAATGAGTCTGAGTCTATTCACCCAGCCAGCACAAACAAGTTTTGTTTTGTTTTTCATTTTGTTGTTGTTGTTGTTGTATATATCTTATTACCCATTGTGTGTGTGTGTGTGTCTTTTGTCTATATCCACATTTTTCTAGCAGTAAGATATGAATTCAAAGACAATACTTTCTCCTCACTTTTGTTGGTCCATGAATATGCTATTTGACCATTTACTTTCCACAGATAAAAATCATTATATATCATTAAGGAGATACATGTATGAATATATGTACACACATGCATAAATATGTGCATAGGTAAAAATAGTAAAAACAAATCTTAAAAAATAAAAATAGCCACTGGGCATGCAGCTTACCGATAGAGCACATGCTTTGTTTGTGCCAGGGCTTGGATTCAATGCCCACCACCAAAACACAACAATGTCTCACCATCTACAAAAAGCTTATAAAGTTACCAGATGTTTCAGTTCTTCACCAATAATGGCTTGAATGAAGAATAAACTGTGCTCACCATGAGGCTGTGCCTTTTTGTCCACTCCCACGCCATTGCTCTCTCATTCAGAGAATCTAGTCCTCGTGAAAATGAGAGTGAGCATTCTACAGTCTTCTCTTCAGCTTGAGTAGTGTGGGTCTCTATGTTAATCCCTATCTACTGCAAAAAAGAAGTTTCTCTGATATGGTTTACAGATGCACTAATCTGTGGACATAATGTTAAGTCACTAAGAATAGATTTAACACCATGTCCAGTTAGCATCATGATAGTAGTACTTTCACTTAGGGCCTATCACTTGTCTAGCCGCAGATTCTTGGCCCCTGTAATAGTGCCAGGCAAGGGCTTCAACTTGCGGAGTGGGCAGTAAATCCAATCAGCTGGTGGTTGGTTACTTCCATGCCACTCACTCCACTGTCTTGTCAAATTGTTATTGATGCAGCTTGCAGGGTTCATAGCTGGGTAAGATTGGTGACTCATTTCACTTTACAGTAGAATGGATAATACTAGTACTTTCATAGTACTGTGAAAGCTAGCCAGTAGGAGTGACCCTTCCAGGAGAGTAGCAGCTTGGTTTCTCCATGCTGGATGACTCAAATAAGTGGTGTCAAGTTCTGGAGGGCAACCAAGAACACTGGCCACAGTGTGCAATGTTTGGGGATCTGTGAGCTCTTACTCACCAACAACTCAAAAGAAAATAACTCATTCCTGGCAGTAGGCTATTTTCTTGCTATCCTGTGGTATCTGGTAGGGATATTATTGTATAATTATAAGTTAATGTCATTTTAACTCCATGTATACATGTATATATATGGACATATTTTAAGAAGCTTCTACAATAGTGAGTTTCCATATGTCTTTGTTGAAATGTCTTTATTTTCAGATATTCTTCTCCATATCCCTTCATCTTTCCTGCCTACCCTTCCACCTACTTCTCTATCAAGACCTTCCTTTAACATCATTTTCCTTTAAAACAGTGAATTTTATCTCTCCCCCTTTGAAATCCTCCCCTATCATCCCTTACTAATTTCTTCATTTCTACACATGTTTCAAGTGACACACATATCTTAATAACCAAGGTTAACATCCACAATGAGAGAAAATATGTGATATTTGTCTTTCTGAATCTGTTTTCCCTAACTCGGGATGATTGTTTTCAGCTATACCCTTTGAAAACTTCATAATTTTATTTTCCTTAATAGCTGAATAATAGTATATTGTATATGTATACCACACTTTAATTATCTAGTTACCAGTTGATGGATATCTAGGCTATTTCTATTTTTTATCTATTGTCAATATAGCAGCAGTCAACATGGGTAGGAAGTTATTTTATGAAATCCTTTGGGTCTGCGCCCAAAAGTGGTGTGGTTGTATTATGTGCTATATCTACTTCTGGCTTTTTGAGGAACCTCCACACTGATTTCCACAGTACCTGCAACAGTTTGCACTCCCACTGGAAGTGAGTAAGTAGATAAATATTCACTTTTCTTCAACCTTAAATCAAATATCTATATCTTACCTCCCTCCAAGACTCAGGGATCATTGGGAAAGAGGAGACAGAAAGGTTGTGAGAGCCAAAGACGGTAGATAACTACAAGGAAACAATGCATTCTAGACACAAAAGGGCAATTGCAAGTATAAATTCACAGAAGTTGAGATACCATGCATAAGACTGGGCAGGCTCAGTCCATAAAAAGTTTCAGCTTAGACAGGGGAAGAGGCCATGAAATCTCACTCCTAGCTAAGAAGCTATTGAGAATTAATAGTTATTAGTAGAAAGAGAATAGGGTTTTTAGGTGTATTTTTTAAAGAGTGTGGCCATGGTAGTTTTTCCACCTGTCAGTTAAAGCCATGCATTCAAGAGTATATGGGCAGCACAAGCCATACATGATAGGTTAAAAACAAAAAGGACACAAAATTGAGTGAATAGAGAAGGGGGGGATTGTGTCTGGGAAGAGTGGGATAATGGGTAAATATAATCAAAGTATATAGTACAAAAATTTCAAAGAACTAAAAAAAATGAGAAAAATATACCAAAAATAAATTTAAAAAAAGAAAAAGAGATTGAGAAGAAAAATAACCACCAAATGCACGATTTCCAGATGGTTGATGAATTACTTTTCTCTCAGCAACTTCAGGTTTAACATCCTGCTAAATGAACGGGTCAGAGCTAGGGCTGCTGCAGAGGAAGCATGGCTTCCTGTGTACACAGGATGACATCTCTGAGATCACTGACAAGATGGATTTGCCTAAGTCCAAAGCTTCCATGCACAGAGGGTTGTGGACAAAAGCCCCGAAACTTCCTTTACCTCCATCTTACCACCACACTAGGTACCACCTTCTTTATGTGGATTTATTTAATATCCCTAGATCTATCCTTTTGGAGGATCAAACACCCAAAAGGTGAGATGAAATTCTTCTCAGGAGGTCACAACCTTCATTAATGAGGCCTGAGCCACCTGTGCCCCTTTGGAGCTAATTTTCCTCTCCGTGGAGTCTGATAACAAAAGCCATGGGAAAACTTTTTGGACTTTAAACTCAGTTTTCCCAAAATAAATCTATTTTTGTATCAAAAATACTAACACATTTGAAATTAGTCACATATGGATAAGCATTATGCATGCCTCCGTAAATCAGTTAACACATCAGGTCTAACTTAACTGCTTGGCAAATAATTGGAAATATTTTTGAAAAAGAGCAGCAAGAGAATTTAATCTCTACAACAATGCAGAGATGTCTGTAAATGCTTCATGTGCCATGAGGTTTCTCATGGCTGAGGAAGAACGGGAGAATCATAGATTTCCCCCTGTTGCTTATCTGCATCAGAAGGCAATTATGGTGTTTCAGGCTTTCGGGATTAAGAAAATCGGATCTCAAGTTTTTTGTTTGTATGTTTACGAAGAAGCAGTTTATTGTGCCTGCTATGAGCAGGCTTTGGGAAATATTTTCCCCAAGGCTGAAACTGAAATAAAGTGAGACTGGGGTTTTCATACATTTTTGGTGTCTTTGTCTCCCACATATGGTGGCATGCAATTTGATAATGTACTTTGAACTACCAGGTGCTAATATTCATAATGGCCGGAATGAAAAAGGAAGGGGCCACAGGAGAGGTGTGGTGAGTGCACACTACACAGTGACACTGGCCAGCCTTTATACTCTTCCCTTGTTTGGCCCCTCTCAGCACTTGGAAGAGAAGGAAAAGAGAAGACAACAATATAAGATGCCATTTTTTTAAATCTTCAGTACTATAAGGGCACTTAGTTTGTGTTTATGCCAAGAGAATTATCTAACAAGGTCTTGTTGTAAATCTTTAGAACTGGAGTTACCAAAGGACATCAACATACTTCCTTTTGACATTAAATAAATCTTTCTAATATAATTAGAATGCATTTATTTTAATCTTCTGAAGTGGATTCTATAAATTGGTATGTATTTCCTAAAAATATCTTCCCGGTGTAAATATTCCCATTTTTTCACTTCTTATATATCAACCATTGTGTCATTTAATAAAGAAAGTATGACAGGTGGCAAAAAAAAAAAGTCTACAGAAAATCTGGAGTAGACTCAGTACCCAGACACTTCCCATGTCCTGCTCCCAGGTCTAGTCTGATAAGAATAGTCTTCTTCCTCATCAAGGAAACCTCTCTTTGCAACAGATGGAGACCACTACAGAAAATCACAATCAAAAAGCAGAGTTAAGGACCCCAGTCCCAATGGATACATCTACAAAACACTCCCACACCCAAGGCTCAGGAAATGTTAGAGAAGAAGGTGTAGAAATATTGTATGAGTCAGAAAGTCAGGGAATTTCCTGTAAGAGTGTATCTCCTAGAAATGTCAGAAACTACACCTATAAGATCTCATCAACATGATTGTCCAAATGTGAGCTGAACAAGGAGGACACCAACGATTGTGCCAAAGTGGACTAGAAAAAGGCCAAGAGCCCTCAAGTCTATACAGAGAACTTCAGGCAGCTGAGGAATGCTGGAAGCAAGAGAAATAGTCTTTTTCAGGGAAGAGCATACCAATTGGTTGTCCAGTGTCAAATGCTCAGCCATAGAAACATTCATACAAGTACCATTATACAAAACTGAGTAGGTTATATTTAGGAATACATATAGATATAAATACATATATATATGTCCCTACACATATTTGTGTGTGTGTTTGTAATAACAATCAATGAAAAAATATGCCATGAGTTGAAAAAGAGCAAGAAAAGGTATTTTTTAACTGAAAAAAGCATGTTTTTTTAAAAAGAAAATCTAGAATATATAAATCTATGAAACAAGTGAATGTCTTGCTTTTCAGTATGGTTTCCTGGGCCCCAATAGGTGGCCACCTAAAGGTCAGATTCAGAAAGAATGGAAAGGGCAGCATATCAGAATATATCTTTCTATTTTTGTATAGTGACTAAGAGGGCTGCGTTATGTTTTTGGATAAAGTGTAAAAGCACTCTTAAAGCACTATGTAAAATGAGATAAGAGCCAAAATATTGCTGGAAATCATTATCTATTATCTAGATAATTACCCACATAAAAGGTGTCTTAATTATATGATTTAGAGTGTGTTTTTAAAGAAGATTTAATTAACTGTAGTCACATTCTAGGCTTTAAATGTATGCGGCAAGGAAGAGGTATACAACCATGCCCTGTGCAATAATATTTCAGCCAATGATAGAAAACGTACACCACCATGACCCTCTAAGCTTGAAAAGGAGTTGAAAAGTCCAACTAAAATTCCAAATGCCTAGTGACACCATCATCATGACTTTTTCACATGGTTTCCTGCTCTGTATTTGTGGCATAAATAGACTTACTGTGCTGCCTTTCGTATAAAGGGTGACACATGCAATCGTGTGAGTGTGCAATGATGTTAATAATAAGCAACTGTGTGGCTGACTCATTTACTTTTTATTGCTCTTTAGAGCATGTTACTACACTTAACTTTTGAAAAAATAAAGTTGTATGCAAAAAACAATGTACCACTTCATACCATCTGTGTTTGCTACCTCTCACAGCAACATTAAAAAAGCATGTGCAGTGACTGACCTCTGCCATCTTGTATAAGCACAATTAGTGGTGTTTGTACAAGGAGGAAATTGCCTTAAGGAAACATTTCTCTGACGTCAACACCTCTTGCTAAGCAATACATGATAGTGTTTAAAGGGAAGTAAAATGGGATTCAGTTATGTCCACCTGGAATTTTCATTATGGTTGTATGTATGTTTCTGCATTCTTATGTGCATATGTATGTGCATGCAGAGGTCAAATGGGGATGCCAAGTGTCTTCTGTAGCATTAATCTGATTGGTCTTAATAATAAAAACCAGGAGCCAGATATGGGGGTAAATGCTGAAAGATCAGTAAAGGAGCTAGCCACTAGAGAGACTTCTTATCTCTACCAAATTTTCAGCCTGAAAGGAAGCTGTCCTCCTGTCTCCTCCTGCCTTATATTCCTCTCTCTGCCCAGCCATATCACTTCCTGTCTTCACCTCCCAAGTGCTGGGATCAAAGGTGTGTGCCATCACTACCTGGCTCTATTTAGACTGGATTGATCTTATGTAGTCCAAAGTGGCCTTTAACTCCTGATCTTCCTGCTTCCTCCTCCTAAGTTCTGGGATTAAATGTGTGTGTGCCACCACTGCCTGGCCTCTATGGTTAACTAGTGGCTAGCTCCATCTTCTGTTCTTTAGGCAAGCTTTATTTGTTAAAGCACAAACAAAATATCACCAGTCTTCCTCAGTTATTATCTATTTTATTTTTGAGACACTCTCTCATTGAATCTGTAACACACCATCTTGGTTATACTAGCTAGCCTGTGAGCTCCAGGGCTCCTCTCATCTCAGCTCCCAGAGTACTGAGTTTACAGGGACTCACTACCAAGTGTACCATTTTGTGTGAGTCCTAGATAACCAAACTCGGTTATTCATGTTTGAACAGCAAATGCTTTACCCACTGAACCATCTCTCCAGTCATCACCTTGAAATTGCTAAGAGGCTTGCATTAAGTACACACACACACACACACACACACACACACACACACACAGAGAGAGAGAGAGAGAGAGAGAGAGAGAGAGAGAGAGAGAGAGAGAGAGAGAATATATTCTGACTGCTCTCACATTGGAAGATAAAGACCAATCAAAAGAACTACAAAAAAAGTTGGAAATAAAGTTCCTGACTTTCCATGGATATAGTTTGCTTGTAATTATCTAATGTTTTATGTCCTTAACTGAGAGTGGAGACTGCACACTGTGCATGTTGATAAGGGATTTCATTAGTCTCCGTTGTTTTTTTCACTTCGGTTCTAATATTTGTGACTCTGTCTCTTGGCCCTTTGTTCCCTGCTCTCTGTCTCCTCATCCCTTTCCTCTAACACAATGTGCTCTTATTTTCCATGGTACCTTTGCAAACAGTTTTTATACCTTCTCTGGACCACATGCTAGTCTAGAAGAGAATTAAATTTATTGTAAGAAAAATAGGGCAAGAGGCTAGATAATGGCTTAGTCATTAAGAGCATTTACTTTTGTTACAGAGGACTGGAATTCAGTTCAGAGTGCCCATTCCACACAGTTCACAACTGTCTGTAACTCTAGACACCTTCTGCTGGCCTCTATGGACACATGCAACACACTCACACAACACCAAAATGCATGCATACATACATACATACATACATACACATAAAATAAATCTTTTTAAAGATATGTTTAAAAGAAATAAAAGTAAGACAATATTCTATGTCAGTATATTTTGAAGCCTAACACTTAGGTCCCTAAATGGAAATACAGAAAATCTATATTATAAAAGCCCCTCAACAGGAAGAGCTAAGATAAATCTCTACTTAGTTTCAAGTTTCTTTTATCTCACTACTCCTTTTTTCCTTTGCTGACAGCCCTTTGATAGCTTCAGAGACTTGCATTTTTCTAAAACATTTTGGATACTAATGTCAGTAGTTTCCAAGATAAAGTGAGGAACATTGGCAGGCAAATACAGTGAGTTCCTTCCTCTCCTTTGCCAGTCCGCTGAGACAACCAGGCTCAGAAAATTCTATTTTCTCACCTATTATCTACTAGCACCATGCTGCCCAAGGCTACTCGTTGCCTGTTATCCTATGTTAGTTAGCTATGCATGGGGAGAGGAGGCAGTCAGGTTGAAGCTGAGCTTCTTATTTGACTGAAGTTGATCTAGGACATTTAATTAATTACCCCAAAGACTGACATGTAAAGCAATGATCACAGATAATCACAAATGAGAGCTGTGCTCTCATATAGTTCTATAAAAGATAGACTATCAATGTCAGTGCCACCTTTCATGGGCTGATCTCAGTGCGTGTTTGGTATGGTGTTCTGAATGGTAGAGGATAATCTACTGTAGCTGTGCTTTAGTTTTCTTGGTTTTGAATGAATGAATTCATTAAGGAGAAGGGAGAAGGAGGAGGAGGAGGAGGAGAAGAAGGAGAAGGAAGAAGAGGAAGAAGAAGAAGAAGAAGAAGAAGAAGAAGAAGAAGAAGAAGAAGAAAGAAAGAAAGAAAGAAAGAAAGAAAGAAAGAAAGAAAGAAAGAAAGAAAGAAAGAAAGAAAGAAAGAAAGAAAAAGAAAGAAGACCAAGTAGCAGATAGAAAGAGTAAATAGATATCATCAAATCAGGCTATTACAAAATCCACCAGAGTAGTGCAGCCTGTTTGGGAGAGCAAACTAAAGATGGCATCACCAAAGTGGGGGCTTAGAATATCCAAAAGAAATTGACTGGAACAGCTCAGTTAGGCCATCAGCTGGAGTTTCTGATCAAAAAAGTCCTGAGTAGAGAAGAGTGTCTCTTCAAGGAAGGCTTCCATGTTAAGGGATAAATAGCAGCAGAGTCCAACCAGGTGCTTACAGACAGTCAGCAAAAACAGATTGAGCAAGCTGAGGGAGTCACGTGGAGGTCCAAACTGAGAGAATGGCTTCTGTCCTCCATGGATGAGCTTCTCACGTCCGAACTCCTGGCTTCCCATTTCCACTGCAGGCATTTTTATAGCATAGGATGGACAATACTAACCTTTATTGAAAATTGCTTATATTTCAGCTGTTCTCAATTTGTACTTTTGGCCTGTTTTGCTTTTCTATTTTCTCCCCATACAGAGTTAGGGGACCAGCTCACATCCAGACAAGGGTCCTTGGTTGACATTTTGAGGTAAACATGTTTGCATCTAAAATGGAAGGAGCAATTCCAATTCAACAGCTAGTACCCCAGTGAGCTCACACAGCACCTCACAATTTACAAATATAATCTACATTGCAGACAATCTCCTATCAGTTTCTTTGCATTAATTATATTTTATCAAGTATTACATCAGCCTGCCCATGAGCAGGCTCTCTCACAAGGACTATTTATTTGAGAGTAGCAGCCATGCAAATAACTGAAAGAGTACAGTATGAGAAAGATTTAATAAGTCTATCAATTAGCAATAGAGGAAAGCATGAGTAAAACAAATAAATCACATCCCATTGATGGATAAGCTATTAAATGGCTATCTTTCATTACAGTCTCTTTTCTCATCAGGGCTCATTATAAATTCCTCCTGGAGAAACAAAGGAAGATCCAGTGACTTTCACACACTTCGATGCTTACTGATGAAGGAAAAATCATTCATGGCAATAGGCCATCACTGCTTCCTCTGTATCTCTCTAAGTGTCTAGAAAAACAAGTTTGTAGGCACCCCACCCTTCCTTCCATTCACCTTCAAAGTCTTACAATCCTATTTGGGCTTTCCCATCACCGAGGCCAGATCAAATCCATTAAGGGATTCTCCTGCTTCTGACTCCAGACTGCATCCCCAGCATAGGTCCATGCCTAAATTTTCAACCCTACCACTCTAATCTGCTCAGCATCATCTCCCACCTGGACTATACAACGACTTATTTACCATCATGTTTGTTTTTCAGAATCTCACCAGGTGTTTCAAGCAACTGGTAAGTCAAGGCCTTATATGTCAATTTCAGGTGCTTCTGGGAATTTCCACATCTCCTAAAGGACCCAGAAAAAACCTTTCATCATTATGTTCTCTTCTCCAGAGCAGAGTATTTAACTTACTATCTAGATGATTGCATCCTTGGTAACTTTGATACAACTACACTGCCCCATCACTCCTCCTTGATAAACAGACACCTTAAGCAGAGTAGCTCTCCTGACTCTTATCTCTACTGAAAATACTCTCTATATTATGAACATGGGTCACACTCGCACTTATTTCTAATCCTTGTTTAATGTGATCTGCCCTAGGAGGTCCATCCTGCCCCCCCTAAATACTGCATAATTTTCTTACTTGTATTTGTAGTTTTCTCTCTTCATCCTACCCCCCAAACTCTCCACAAATGCAAATTATTGTCTTTTTATTTCATGACCATATAACAGATTTCTGGTAGGCTTTCAGACAGGTTGAACTACCTAGAAAAGATTCAGACCACCTGAGCTGCCTGCAAAAGACTCTTCAACATATTAAGCTGCTTACAAGTTGTGGAGCATGCTATGGGTTTCTAGCGTTCATTAGCCATCACCCATGCAGCTGTGTCTCTGAGTAATTTCTGCTTCTAGAAGTAGCCACAATAAGACGAATTGGTTCACCAAGTTGGATTTTGGTTGTATCCTTTCTTGGTCTGCCATCGGTTACCTCTTTGAGGTGAGCAGGCATTTATTGGAGTCTCCCCTGAAGAGAGTCACACAGCTCAACACCAAATCGTATTTTTTTCAACATTTTATTGATTCTTTGTGGATTTCACATCATGCATTGAGATCCCATTCATCTCGCCATTCCTTCGTATCTGCCCTCTGCCCTTGTGACCTCCCTCACCCCAAAATAATTTTTTTTTAAAAGGAAAGAAATCTCAGGTATAAATATGCACTCCAGGGCCTGAGGTACTCATTAGCAGTGAAGCATTTGCCAGCATGTTTGAAGCTCTGGGTTCCATTCTCAACACTTGGAAAATATAAGTAAATAAATAAGCATAGATAGTACTGCATTGCAGATTATCTTTTAATATTTTGATTATTTTATTTTGGTATAATTCAATTTTATTTTATTAATTAATTCTTTCTGATAATTAAAACATAGGCTTCCCCAAACCAAAAGATCTGTGACATAGGTCTTCTGATTTAAAAGACCCTGTAAATAATCTGTGTCTACTCCCCTGGAATGCAAAGGAAGAACTTTTTTTCTTTGTGGTGACATAACTCGTTTCTTTGTTTATTTATCAAATATTTGCTGAACCCCTACCAGGTGATTGCATATGGGCACTGGGGTGACTTAACAAAGCCTTGTTCTCACCTGGACAAATGAAAGACATGTTCACACTGAACAAAGCTCAGCTTTATCCTCATGGAACTCACAATAACAAAAGGACACACCCCTCAGAAAGCCAGCAGCATGATATTTCAGTTAGACATAGACTCCAGGGATTTGAACCCCTCGAAGTACCTAGTAGAATGGTAATTACCAGAGGCTGGGGTGTGGTGGAGAAAGGAAAAGTTGGTTAATAAACACAAAATTGCACTTGGATACAAGACATAAATTCCACTGTCCTGCCACACAGCAATGCAAGTGTAATCAATAAAGATGTATACTTAAAAATTGCTATCCGTGGATTTTAAATATTGCGATCACATGGAAAAATGGGGATGTGAAGTGATATAAATGTTAATTACTCTAATACTCATCCCACAATGCTTAAAAGCCTGGCATTTTACCCCATAAATGCATACAGTTATTATTTATCAACAAATAACATCTTAAAAAAGAATTAATAAATAAATCTACCTTAAAACCCACCCCAACAAAAATCCAGGTTTGTGTCCTCATAAACCCCAATGCTGACTCTTTTGGGGATTTTGTTTGTTTTATTAATTTCTATATTCTTGGTTCAAATAATTTTTTTATTCATTCTTCACTTGCTCAACTGAAGACTGTAAAGTTCTTAGGCTAAAGATTTTGTCAGATTCAGCAGGGAATGCCTGAAATAGTTCAATGAATGCCATGGTCATCTTCAGAAAGCCAAGCCAGCTTGCTGAGAGGTTATTTTCAAAGACAAAGAAAATTTTGAAAGACAATATAGCGCCTAGGACTTTTTCAAGCTTAGCCATGGGATTCAATAACTCAATAAGCTTTCTGACATATTATCTCAAGTCTTGAGTAAGTTTGCAAACAGGGAGCACGGCTCACATTGCAGGGGCCATTGGGGCAGTTTTTACTTGCTTGATATCATGACTGTCCTTTGAAGCAAGCAACTGTGCTCCATTTCAAAGCATCATCCTAGCTGGATTTGTTGAGTGTTTACACACACCCTTGAATATCCAACTGCTCCCTACCAACTGGCAGCTCTACAGGTGGCCTCGAGATGGGTCTAGAGTATAAATATAGGCTAAGGAAGACTAGAGCAGTTGCTAATTATTATGCAGTGCTGTGTATTCATTAAGTGGCTTAAGTGGTGCTGTTTACCATGTGAGAAAAGCCACAAGGCACAACAAAACCCACTATAAGAGTTTATTAAGGAAAGATGTACTTAGGCCTATGGAAATGGTCGTGCAAGGAGAGAGAAAAAGAAGAGAGGGGAGGAGTCTGTGACCTGCTTTTTGTGGATCTCCCACACACACATGAACATATGGGCTTATGTAGCTACACCACACATGAGCACAAATTATGTGATCACACAGTGCACGAATTACATAGGACGTAAAGCTCTGGAATGACTAAACATCTTGCCTGGCTACTGGACAGAGCATATGTGGTCATGTAGCTGGGGGAGTGGCCTGGAATTCCAACAGTCGTGGCTCCATCTATGTGGCTTCAGGGAATCCCTCATTGCTGCTGGGAAAGGCTTTTCAAGTTTGGCCTGTTTGGGGTAGGAGCATTCTAACTCCCTGAGGTAACACTTCACCCATGCTCTATAAGAAAGCCAAATAAACTCAACCATTCCCCTCAGTGAGCATTGGTCAAGCCATGCCTTGGTTTATTGCTGAAACCTTAGGGGAAGGTAGATAATACTTACATCCCACACATACACACCTGGACAAGAATTTTACTAACACTTGCTTACATTTTGAAGCAGGAATTGATGTAGCCCACAGTGGCCTCAGATTTATTCTGTTGTCAAGAGCAAGTTTGAACTTCCAGTCTCCTCGTTTCTGCCTCCAAAGTTCTAGGGTTACAAGCATGTTCCACTAAGTCCCATCAAGTCACTGTCTTTATTAAAAGATCCTAGCTAGAAGCTTTAGATTGAGTGCATAACATGGAGTAAGTTAGCCAAATACTCATGACTAGGAGATCATAGACCCTCCTGGGGAAGATATTCCTACCATTTTCTGAAATTGATACAGCTGCTAAACACTTATGGCTATACCCACAGAGAAGTATAGCTCTTGCCCTTTGTCAGAGAAGCTACTTTTGGAACAGAGCAAAGCTTCTACAGAGACCCACAACTGTTCAAACAGAAGAGAATAAGTAACCATGAGGTACCCAGTCTCAGTGCATGGGCAACACAATCCACATACTTAAGTCTCCATTGCAGAAGGGGGTGGAGATTATAAGAGCCATTGGAACAGGACACATGCTGGGAGAAAACATCTTCTAGATATGGCAAGGATGCTGTGCTTAAGAAATATTGTCAATGTGGTTGCTTAAACAAGACCTGCATAATGACCACATCAATTGAGCCAACCGAAATGGGGGAAATTCCACAAAGCCACACCCCTAGATAAAGAACTATAGGCAATTAATGGCTGCTGAGAGAGGGGAAAAAATCTGTTTGTTTTTCCAGAAATGAGACTCTTGTGTAGCAATTTCCTCCAAGATAAAACTGTCCATCTTAGAGGAAAGCTCATTAAGTAAGACACACGATATTCTAAAGGTAGGTAAGACATGCCAACCTCCAGGGAAGCTCATTAATCTCAAGGAATAAACAACTCCAAGTGCTTAGAAAGTGCTTGGAACTGATCACATACACTAGTTTCTCCCTCCCCACATGAGTATAAGCAGTACTAACTGATGAAAGACACTCTTGGACAAGCTGAGCTGCCTGAAAGAGGTTCAGATAAACTGGGACACCTGGAAAAGATAGAGGCCAGCAGAGTTATCTGGAAAAGACTTGCCAACCTGTTGAAGAGCTTGAAGGTTCTGGAGTGTGGTCCAGGCCTCCAGCTTATTCACCCACACTAGGGAATTGTGTGTGTGTGTGTGTGTGTGTGTGTGTGTGTGTGTGTGTGTGTGTGTGATACAGCTATCTTTGGGTCATTTCTGTTCTATAAGTAACCTCAATAAAACTCCTTTGTTCACCAAGATACATATTGATATCTTCCCTTTGATCTGCTGTTGGTCTCCTATTTGGAGTGGATAGGTATTTGTTCCCACCTCCCCAGGAAGAGTGTTAATACAACAGACCCATGATTGTTTACCCATACCCAAGTGGTCAGCCCTAAACACATGTACATGCTAGCAACACTAAATAAACTCAGCAGGCTTTATGTGCCTATACACAACATTAATCATTAAAGAAGAGGTCATGAATCTACCAAGAAGTAGGGTGAGAGAGGAGTAGAAGGAAGAGGGGGAAGCATGGAAACGATGTAAAAATCAATGTCCTCATGTATAAATTCACAAAAATATTTTAAAAACTGGAATCAGAGTAGCTCAAAGACACACCCAGGTGTGCCAGGTATTGAGTGGAACACATCAAATGGAAATTCAAATAGAGACTGTGAACATGTCTGTGAGGAAAAGGGCCAGGTATTTTTCAACATATCTTTCTGTGTTGAGCAAATGTTAAAATCTGTGAACACCTTCTCTTATGTAGAAAGCTGTTTCCCATCCGTCTCTGGTTAAAAGATGATGACATTTTGAAATTTTGAGAAAAATTAGTTCAGCAGGTAAAATCGTTGTGGAAAAGTAAATATCATCCGATAGTAAATCTGAAAGGCAGTCAAATATCAGTTGATCCAACAGGCTGACAGTAAAATGTCAGAATGAGTAGACTTTGCTTGTTAAGTGACTACTCAATCATCATACTCCCAGGAACAAGTGCTGCTGGTCTGTGGATAGCAGCTTCCTGCTGGGAACAAGGGACTCCTAGGACTGTCTTTCTTCTCAAAAGCAAGGTTTACTCAATCTCCACGCTCCCCAGCCCTCCCAATATCCTCTTCAGAAGAAACTGCCTTCCAGGTCCATCAGGACCACAAAGTCTTATGTGCTGCAGGGTGTGATCACTGAGGCACAGAGACTCCCACCACCTATACACATAGCAGGAAGTGTTCTTGTTAGTAACTCAGTATGCAATGGCCAGCATGTTCGCTATTCTTAGGACAGCTGCACGAATTTTGCTATGGCATTGCAGTCTTGAATTACTCAACCACACTATCTGTTAAATCCACACAGAACAGCTCCCCATACAGCTTCCTGACTTCAACTCTGTGTTTCTACTGTTCAATCTTTGGTTTCCTTCAAACCAATTTCAATTGAATTTCCTTGCTCTAATTTTCTGAAATAGCCTAAAATAGCAAGCATCACTGTGCTGCAAATCTAAGAAAATAATCTAGTTTCTTAGAGGATAATTCTTTACTTTTCTTACTTTTACCTAAAAAAAAAAAAAAAATCCAACTCACACTAAAATCAATTGGTTCTGAAAATGCTGTTAATCCCCATTCTTCTAGACCCAGGCACAATTTTAACTTCCCTTATTTCTTACTCTGGGTTTTACATTTTTTAATGCCAAATATAGACTTCTCACCTTCACTGCCTTTAAAACCCAATTAAATGACTATTATTTCCTCATATCTAAAGAGTGAGACATTAACTCCATCTAGGATTAAGGCCACTGTGCTCACCAAGCTGCACCACATGTGTCCTGAAAAGTTGAAAATATACTAGTGGTTTTAAAAACTAGTCATACTTTAAATATTCTTAAGGTGCAGTGTGCTTAAAAGAATCTTATCAAACCCTTTTTTGTAATTTGAATTTCATAACCTAATTATCTTCCTTGTGAATTCTAATCTTAACATATTGTGTTTCTGAAAAGAAAGGCCCACCTGTATTTAATCTGCAGGTCCCCAGTGGCTTGCATTCTCTCCCCAGCTCAGCATTGCTCCACTCTGCTCTACAGAAGTTTTTTAATACTGTTTTTTTTTGTTTTATTTTGTTTTGTTTTTTTTTGTGTCTCAGAATCCCTTCACTTTAGCCAAAACTATAGATGTGTGATTGTAACATATATCCACGTGTGGTGATATTTTATTTGTGCTTTAATAATAAAGCTTGCCTGGAGATCAGAGGAAATAGCAAGCCATTTTAAGTAAACAAAGAAGTTGGCAATGGTAGCACACACCCTTCATCCTATCACTTGACAGGCAGGATCTCTGTGTGTTCAAGGCCACTCTGGAAACAGAGCCAAGTGTGGTGGCACACGCCTTAAATTCCAAAGCTAGTTAACCATCGAGTTCTAATGGTCTGTACAGACAGACAGGAAGTGACAGAGCTGGGTAGGAAGAGGAAGTGATGTAGCTAGGCTAAGAGAGCCAATGAGAGAACAGAACAGAAAAGGCATATAAATGTGAGTATACAGGAAGAAGCTCTCTTTGGAAGCTGTGGAGTTGGTGAGGTGAGGTTAGCTTGTGGTTTGTCCTATTCCTCTGATCTTTCTTTCAGGCTTTAACCTAAATTTCTGGCTCCGTGTTTTTTATTTAATAAGACCATTTAGAAATTCATCTACATCCATGAGTCCTTTCTGTATTTGAAATTAAAACAAAGAAAATTTGAGAATATATATTTACTAGTAGATTAAAATAGAAACAAACCACTACATATTAACAGTTTAAAGGTGGGACAGTATTTCCTAAGCTACAATAACTAGTGAGAACGTGAGCATGGTTCTACGGTTTTGCACATTTCATTAATGTCCTGGTAGTAAAAGTCAGAGGTGCTTCTGAATCCAATGTTGACACATGATATCGTGCCACATTTCTTCTCCATAACTCAACTGGACACTTCTAAGAGGATAGGAAATGACAGGTGCCATTCTGACAACGTACTTTTGAAACTGAGAAGCTCAGAAAAGATGTTGAAAATCCCCCAGATCACAGCAGGACTTATTTGGCACAAGGTGTGATGGGTCATATAAAATGGAGGAGTTCTCTTTAAGCCCATTTTCTGTTACTAGTGAGACATGTGCCCCACAAAGAGACGTATTGTGAGAGAAGATATGTATGGTCATTGTAGGCCCAGAGTTCACATCTGTTGATGGTCTGGCAGAGTCATAGAGTGGCTTAGAGTGCTTCCTAGCAGGAAACTAGGAGTTCATGGACATATGTGTTCCCTCTCTTGTTTCTGTCTTCTTTTTGAAACGTCTCTAGAATGTGTTCAAGAGACCCCTCCATCATAATCATAGTTGATCCCAATCATCTTCCAGTGAGCTCACTTCTGAACACCTAGTAAGACTGTTTCTCCCCTCCTAACACCTCATGATAAGCACTACTTTCCCACGTGAACTCTGGAGAGCACCTTAAAACCATATCCAGACCACAGCAAGTATTTAAGAAATTGAAGTCATTTTTTTCTTCAGTCTTTGCATTTCTGTATGGCAAGGCCCAGCACTCCTCCTAGAAAATGCTATCCTGTCCAATGCTGTCTTGTGATGGTTTGAATGAGAATGACACCCACGGGCTCATCTGTTTAAGTACCTGGCCCCCAGTTGGTGAAACTGTTTGCGAAGTATTAGATTCAGCCTTGGTCGAGGAGATGTGTCACTGGGAGGTGGGTTTTGTGGTTTCAAAAGCCCATACTGCTCCCAATTACATCTCTTTCTCCTAGAGCGAGAAATCCACTGGAATCTGCTTAAAGGGTAAAAGAATTTACTAGGAAAGAAAACTCACTAAATAAGATAGGAGAATTGTGGCAAGGTCCTGGAAGACTGAGGTACTGTCCTCTGCTGCTCCAGCAGCCTGAATCAGTCTGCACCATCCAAGTCCACGAGGGAGAGAAGAGACCTGCATAAATTGGTCTCAGATCTTAAGGGTAGCCCCAAGGCCATGCCCCAGGGGCAGGTACTTCAAAATCATAGGTAGATAGAACAGATATCCACTACATTCTCCCTGTCTCCTGCTTGTGAACGCAAGCTCTCAGCTCTTGCTTCAGCACCATGTCCTCCTGACTGCTGCCATGCTCACCACCATTATGGTCACAGACTCAACATCAGAATCTGTAAGCCTGCAATAAACTTTCTTCTATAAGTTGCCGTGGTCATGGTGTCTTATCACAGCAATAAAAAAGTAACTAAGACAGTTAATTTTCTCATTGCTGTGACAAAATATCAAAGAAAAGCAGCCTAGGGAGTAATGCATTGGTTTTGTATTAAGTAATATTTTGTTTTGTATAAGACCGTAGCTTAGGGTACAGTCTATCATGAATGAAAAGTCATGGCAGCAGGAACAGGAAATGACTGGTCCCATTTCATAGAAGGTCAGAAATCAGAGAGAGATGACTACTCTCACACAGCTCAGTTTCTCCTTATCATTCAGTTCAGTCTGAGATTCTATGTTGTGTGAAGAGACATGAGCAAAGGTCTTCTCATTGCACGTAGGGAACCAATGACAAACCCAACTAAGGGTACCACCAAAGTCCAACATGGTGAACCAGTAAGTTTTATCAAGGTTACTTACAGGAGCAAGAATCACTTAAAGACAGGTGTATCACCAACAGCTCACCCCAGCATGAGTGACAACTCACAAAACCTGGAAACCTAGAGCACACTTCACAACCTGAAGGCCACTGAACAGGTTGGAGACTTTCAGACAGCTCAGGTAGTGTGTGCCACTTTCAGATAGTTCAGCTGATTCCCTCTTCCAGATGGCTTGAATGATCTCTCCTTCAGGCAGCTCCTTGGGTCTCAGCCTTTTCTAGGCACCTCAATTTGTCTAAGCATGTCTCTCAGCAGTCTTTTCTGTTTTTATTAGCTTAGAGAAGGAGCACAGTTCAGAGACATTCAAAGTCTTTGGGTGGTTTACTTCATGAGTTTAAGGCACTTCTCTGCAGAATAGAAGGCTTCACCATCCTTTAGAGTATATTGTCTGATTGACCTTCTCTCCAAGACAGAAAATTAATCTCAGAAAAAATTCCAACACAACACTCTAGCCCATGGAAGTGTACCACACCTACATTCGGGTGCCTCTCCCCACCTCAGCTAAACTTCTCTGGAGACTCTCTCACAGGCATGCCCAGATGCTTTTCTCCTGGCTGACTCTGAATCCTGCCATGTTGGTGATCCAGCTGAACTCTCACACTCCCTTCTCACCACATATCAGTACGGCTTCTCGGGATTCGATTCTTACCCCTTGGTTGCCAGCATCCCTCACTCCTTTGATCATATTGGAAATACTCATCTTTCACAGTGAACACAGACATTAAAAACACCAGGAAGGAAGCAAAACACACAAGCTGAAACCCAACACAAAGGATCTGCTTGTAAAGAAATCTTCAAGGTATTGAGTTTTACTAAATTTCTATTCAAGAATCTTCAAGATGAAATTGCAATCTTCCTTCATATTTTTTCTTTAGTTGAAGCTTTGTTATTTGCTATGGAAACAGAAAAACACCTGAAAAACTAACTTAAAATTGGGATGTGATATCTTTCTGGAGTGATATGTCTTGTTTCTGGTGTCAGGTTTCTGGCTTCAGTTAGGATAACACAGGGGGATTTACACATTTGGAGATGGAGGAGAAGGCTGTCATGTATAGGTTCTGTTTGGGCTAGGTATGTGTCTAGAATTCTCTGCTTATAGTAAATTATTTTATTTATTTGCTTATTTAGTGTATTGTTATGGTATATAAGTGTATGCTACTTGCACATGTGTGTATGAGTGAAGGGGTATGCATACATGGAGGTCAAAGAAAGATAATGAATGATCTGCTTTATCACTCTTTGCATTTTTCTCTTAAGAGTCTCTCACTGTGCCTGAAGTTAAAATGGTAGCCAGGAAAACCCATACATCCTTCTGTTTCTCTCCCCTACTCAGAGAGCACTGGGGTTACAGATGTAGGTGAGGCCATTTCTGACACTTTTTTTTTTTTTACTTTGGTGTGAACTGTTTGAACTCAGGTCCTCATGTTACACATCCAGTGTTCTTACACACTGAGCCATCTCTCTATCCCCATAGAGCATCTTAAAACCTAGGAAATGTAGTTGTCTTAATTAGGGTTTCTATTGTTGTGAAGAGACACAATGACTACAGCAACTCTTATAAAGGGAAATATTCGATTGGGGTGGTTTACAGTTTCAGACATTTAGTCCATTATCATCATGGTGGGACATGGTGGCATGCAGGTAGGCATGCTGCTGGAGAAGGAGCTGAGAGCAGAGAAGAAGCTACATCTTGATCTGTAGCCACAGGAAGTGGTCTGAGGAACTGGGCATGGCTTGAGCATATGTAAGACCTCAGAGCCCTCCCGCACACTGACACACTTCCTCCAACAAGGCAATATCTACCCCAACAAAGCTACACCTCCTAATAGTGCCACTCCTTATGAGCTTATGGAGAGGAGGCAATTACATTCAAACTACCACAGTAGTACATGTCTTGAAAAGTCCATTTGTTTACTGATTTTCTTTTCTGAAACTACCGTAAAGGATGTTGCCCGGGGGCATCAGCCTTCTTTCTGTCTAGGTTCTTCTGTTTAAAGAATATATAGACAGACACAGAAGCTCAGCAAAGAAAGTTTTACTCAGGAGCTCCAGGTGATCTCTTAAGTGAGTACTTTGGTGAAGATGGTGGGGTTCGTGTGTGTGATTGTGGATTAGGGAATGTTAATGAGATACTTTTTTAGGATGAGTTGACTAGTTATATCCTCCTTTCGTGTAAATAAGCTCCTCAAGTCCCACCAGCCAGAATCTGACAGATGGTGGTTAAGGCCAGGAGTCATGCACAGCGAAGCCACTTTCCTTTTGAATTTGCTCTGGCTGGTTTAGTACCATCTGTGGAGTCATCCTCTACTGTGGTTTCAGGGATCAGCATATGCTCTAGGGTCTGTATCCTCGGCTATGACTCTTGAAGATCTGAGAGAGTCTCAAAGAGGACACACCACTCCTTCTTCAATTGGAGGAGGACACTTGTAATTTGTCTCTTTAAGTTTCATAACACTGAGACTGAATTAAGGGGTGTGGTCAAGAACCCTTTCTGAAATCAAGGATCACAGTGAAAATTGTGCTTATTTTTTAAAAATATTTTTATTTTTTGTGTGTGTACGAATGTTTTGTCTGCATATGTATCTATTTGCCACCTGTGTTCCTTGTGCCTGCTGAGGTCAGAAGGCATTGGATGCTCTGTTAGTGAAGTTACAGGTGGTTGTGAGCCACCACGTGGGTTCTGGGTGTTGAACCTTGGCCCTCTGCGAGATGAGCCAGTACTCTTAACCACGGAGCCATTTCTCCAGCCCCAAGAATTCTCCTCATTATGTTCTTCACAGAATAAAGAATGATGACTGTTTTTTTAAGAAATTATCAGTATGTGTATGAATGAGAAAGGCAGACCAGCCAAGAGGGAGGAAAGAGTAATATGCTATTAAAATTAAGAAGCTATGTACAAAGGATCAACTATACTAGCTCACTCAGGCCATGCCATGGTTTGAGCCAAGACAAGCCAATCTTTGTCCGAACAGACTGATGTATACATTATGTTTAGAAACTTTTGTTTGGTTGGTTTTTTTGTACATGATTTTAAGCAGATTAATTAGAAGTACAACTGATATGCCCAGAGGCATTCCAAAAGCTATGATAGTAGATTAATGTCTGTGCTGGTGAGTATTTGTCAACTTGGCACAAACCTAGACATGTCTGGGAATCTCAAATGAAGAACTGTCTCCATCAAATTGGCCTGTAGACATCTGTGGGAGCATTTTCTTGATTGCTGGCGAATGTGAGAGGGCCTATCCCTTTGTGACCAGTGCCATCCCTGGGCAAAGGGTTCTGGGCTGTGTAAGAAATCACCTGAATAAACAGTGAAGAGTAAGACAGTAAGCATCACATGTCCATTCTCTTTGTTTCAGCTCCTGCCTCCTTGCAGCCTTGAGTTCCTGACTTGGCTTCCAATAATAATAATAATAATAATAATAATAATAATAATAATAATAAAAGTTATGAATGTATTTTTTCCTTGAACATTTTATGATGGAAATGGAATTTTCAGAATCTAAGATGATATCTAGTTAAATAAGAAAATTTTTAAATATATGTCTGATACCCATGTTGAAATATGTAGCTGGAGATAAGGGTTATATATGATTATAAAACAAATTAAGTCTTTCCTACTGTACTCTCAACTTTCTTACGTGATAAGAAGCTAGCTGGCCTAAAGTAACCTTTAACAGTATCAACATCATGGTTTAGAAAGACCCTCCTGTAGTCATTTAAATGGAAAATGTCATTTTTTTTTTTTTTTATTTTTCCTCATCCTACTCACGACCACATCCTTTCCAAATAATACAGTGGTTTCAACAGTGTACTGTGAAAATGAGATTCAGGGTTGAGGCATCAGCAGTTTTAACTTAGCAAACTAAAGTTTGAAAATGAGAAATAATATATAAAAGGGGGAGCTCGTCTTCCAGAAAGCCTGTGTTTTCTTCACAATATTTGCCTTGTATTCAGAGGCTTTGAAAAATAGAAGCCAGAATGTTTTGATTAATCACACAAAATATAAGAGATGGCAGAGTTAGCCAGAGGAAAACTGAATATATGAAACATTCAAAATGTGCTGCAAAAACCCAAATATTGATGTATCCTCAATATTCTCAGCACGTCTAGGTTTTGAATGAGCATTTTATTTTCTTGTCAGGGATTCAGAATTCCACTGCTCCTGTTGAGCATCGAGGGAAAATCATGCCAACTGGGAAAAAGCTTTATTTTAAGGTTGAAGGCATGAAACAAGCACTAAGAAGACAATTGTACACCTGTTTTCAGGAGTAAAAAGGCATCTCAAATCTGCTTTGCTTTTGAAAATTTGGCCAAGGAGTATATTTCAAAGGCCCAATAGCCCATAACATTATTCCCAGGGCTCTATGCTCTCTGCCTAATTGGGCTTCTACACATTTGCATAAGTATGATACTTACTTCATGATTAATGCATAAGACCCAGCATGGAGCCGGTATCAATTCATCTGGGGAGGCTTCCCCCCACTGAAAACAATCATTGTGCCTAAAATACAATCCATCATATTTGTAGGTATGACTACATTGCAGAATATCAAACTACATAAATGCCACGGCAAACCTGTACAGAATTGTGGGCTTCTGTGCAGGAAGAAGTTTTATTACACGTGTCCACAGCATAGCTGCCAGGGGAAATCTTTGGTGCCAGAAAAAAAAAAAAGTTTATTTACAAAATGAAATGGCAAGGACATAGACTCTTCCTATTTGGCCCAGGAACTGAATAAAAAGGTGTAGATTATTAAAATAGCCACTTTAGGACCATTTCTGAATAACAAAGTAAGTAATAGCTTTCCCTTCAGCACCTTCAAACACTAAACAACAGTGATGATAGCTTCTGCAGTAAGGACTCCACAGGTAAGGGAAAGGTTGCAAAAAGGGCTATAAAACGTTGAACTTGAAGAAGAAAATGAATGCTAGCCGAGGTGGGCCGCCACACAATCAAGCACAAGTCTCAGTGTGAATCCAGGTGTTCTTGTCACATTGCTAGCACCTTCTCTGCTAGCTTTGTGGCTTAATTGGGCAGGAATCCATTCCCCACAGGGGAAGATGGGACAACGAAGTTCACCAATAGGTCTGCCTGTGGACATAAATGCAGAAGACCTTTTAAGAGACATATTTCTAAGATGCTGGGATAAATTTTTGTATAATTAAAAAGTTAAATACAGAAACAATAAGCCAGCCAGTAGGCACTGTCTCTCTCTTCATGCTTCTTTCCACAGATGGATTCTCAAATGATATATGTCCAGACACTTTGTAAGCAAGCGACTACCTGTGCTTTGTTTCTGAGTCTGTAAAAAGAACACTGCCATGAGTATTTTTATGTCTATGAATGTTCCTCACAGTACTTAATCCTGTCCCTCTTCTTTTCATTATTATCCACACTACCGTGTGATATGGATTATCAACACACAGGTATTCTCTCAGCCTCAATGATTGCTGCTTCATCATTTTGAGCAACAGTACATGATAGACTGTAGTTGTCCTAGAATGAAGCCTTTGAATTGGGTCTGCTGTATTCCTAGTATTTACACAGAGTGTGTCATAAGGTGTGTATTAAATTAACATCTGTTAATGTGTAAGTACAGTCTGCATAGAGAAATGTCTAGCTACTGAATTTCTTTGGGGGTATGTGAATGGAAAATGAAACAAGTCATATATTTATCTAAAACATTTTATCATATAATCACACACAGGGTATCAGACACTATATTCCACTTTGCAGTAAGAACATAGATTGATTGAATTTTTCCAGATGAGATTGTTGAAAAAGTAAGATTAATTATTCTAAATTGTACTTTGTTAATTTTTAAGAACTTTAAGAATATTCATATGGTATAGTAGTTTGAATGCAATTGGCCCCATAAGCTCATAGAGAGTTGTACTATTAAGAGGTGTAGCTTTGTTGAATAGGTGTGTCCTTGTTGGAGGCAGTGTCACTGTGGAGGCAGATTTTCATGTCTCTTATATGCTCAAGCCATGCCCAGTGCCTTGGTTCACTTCCTGTTGCTTGCCAATCAAGATGCAGTACTTTCAGTTTCAGCACCATGTCTGCCTGTACACTGTCATGTCCCACCATGATGATAATGGACTAAACTTCTGAAACTATAAGTCACCCCATTAAATGTTTTCCTTTATAAAAGCTGCCATGGTCATGGTGTCTCTTCAAAGCAATAGGAACCTAAAGGTAGAAGTTGGTACCAGCGACTGGGGTATTGCTATGATAGGCTAGGCTATGTTTTTGTTTGAAGGAGTATAAGGCCTTGGGACTGTGCATTAGAAAAGCAATGGAATGCTTTAAGTGCTGCTTAATGGACCACATTAGTAGGAGCATGGAAGGCAGTGGAGATGAGGGTGATCTGAACAGTGAGAGACTGACTCAAGAGGTTTCAGAGGAGAAAGAAGACTATTACTATATGACTGAAATATAGTTCCTGAGATACTTTGGTGAATAATGTGACTGTTTAATGCCCTTGTCCAAGAGTCTGTCTGAGAATAAAATGAAGACATTCAGATTAATTCCACTGGTAGAGGAAATCTCAAAACACCCTAGTATTGACTTTGTTGTGTGGTTATTACTGACCTTTCTTATAAAGATTTATAAAGAAAAGGAGCAAGCTGAGGAAGAAAAATATAAAATGTACAGATTGAAGAGAAATGGGAATCCAAGGAGTGGAATGGAGCTAAAGCCTGTTTTCAAGGAGATAAACAGATTAAGAGATGGAATAAAGGGAGTGGTGACCTCAGGACAAGATTCTACCCAGCTAAATTCCCAACTTGTGAAAATGATTTGAAGAAAAGCTTAGAGCCTGGTGTGGCAGTGTACACCTTTAATCCCAACACTAGGACCACAGAACCTAGCAGATTTCTGAGTTTGAGACCTGCCTGGTCTACAGATCCTATTTCAGGACAACCAAGCTTAGGCAGTGAAGGAAACCATGGAAAACAGAAAACTTATGAATATGTAATTGAACGAGGGGATCTATGTTCCAGCCCCAGCAAGTAGCAGAACTTGGCCGCTTTGGCCACAAGGTTCTGGCTTTAGAGTAAAGGATAGAAGAATGGGATAATGGAATATTCCTCCTAGACTAAGGAAAGGTGTTGAGGCCAGGCATGTGTCAGAGGTGTCCCTGAATGGAGGTCTAGAGAGGTCTTTGTGTGAAGTTCTGAAGGTAAAGACTGGATTGCCTCTGGAGACCCTAAGATGTTAGAGATGTCAGAGCTGTGGTAAGCCTGCTGCTAACAGGGAGTAGAATCAGCCCAAGAGAAAGAAGTGTATTGTAGTCAACAAAACTAAAGGAAGTTGGAGATCTGCAGAGCATTCTGACATCAGACATGGAAATGAAGACTTTGGAGTTTGCCCAGCTGGTTTTTGGTCTTTCTTTGATCCAGTATTTCCTTACTATGCTCCTTTTCCTACAACTTGAAGTGCTAGTGTATACCTTGTACCATTATATGTTGAAAGTATGTGATCTGTTTTCTGATTTTATAGGTGTTATAGTTAAGAGACTACATTAATCTAATAAGAGTCTTAGAACTCTGGACTTTTAAATATTATTAAGACTGTAATAGACTATGGGAACTTTTGAAGTTGAACAAATACATTTTGTATTATGATATTGTTAAAAGATTTTGGGGGCCAGGGAGGAAAATATGGTAATTTGAATGTAGTTGCCTCCCATAAGTTCATAGGGAGTGGCACTATTAGGAGATGTGGCCTCACTGGAGGCAGTGTGTCACTATAGAGGCAGTGTTTCTAGTATTATATATGCTTAAGCTATGCCCAGTATATCAATTCACTTCCTGTGCCTGCCAATCAAGATGTAGGACTCTCAGCTCCAGCACTCTGTCTGCCTGCATGTCACCATGTCCCACCATGATGATAATGGGCTAAACTTCTGAAACTGTAAGATACCCCATTAAATGTTTTCCTTTATCAGAGTTGCCATGGTCATGGTTTCTCTTCATAACAATAGACACTCTAACAAAGACATATGGTATTAACTATATTTTCCCTTTTATTAGTTGTTTATATATTTTGCTCATTATTCTGTTGCATTGTTAACCTTTATCCCATTGATTTCCATGTGCTTTTCTGTATAGTTATTCAATCATTTTGTTCAACATGCATTGTCAGAAAATTCCCTCAGCATCACATGGTTTTGTTTTGACTTTATTTAACCACACACCATCTGCCATCTATGTAACAGAAAATTTTCCATACATATTACAGATCATCATCTTTGTTCATGCTCTGTGAGTTTTATATTTACTCTTGGGAGCATTTTTTCCACACAAAGAACAAAAATCAATTAATTCATGTACATGTCCACTATTTATAATTTTCATTTGTGTAACACATGTTTTACTGAATTGGAATTCATTTGAATATAATGAGAGAGGGAGATCTGCCTTTATTTAAACTTACATCACACAAATAACTTACCCAATTAGTGTTTATTACAAAGTGGAGATTTCTAAAGACCTGGAATGTCACCTACATCCTATACCAACTCTCTGCTGATTCCCAGTATCTATTTTAGAAGACCTCCTCTGTGACAGTGCTGGGTACTCCACCCCTACAGCACCACACTGTTTAATTACTTCAGCATTCAGGGTACATTTTTGTAGTTGGATACAGCTAGTCCACCCACATTACTTTTTTTTTCTCTTAGGATCCCTTCAAGTTTATCTCTTAGATTCTAAAATTGAAAAATAAAACATATTGGTATTTTGGCAGAAAAGTATGATTTGTAGATTAATTTAAAAAAAAAAAAACATATCTTTGCAATGCTGGGTCATCCCCCAAAAAAAGTTATATTGCCCCGGCCTCTCTTCAGTTATTTTTTCATTCTTGCTCTCTGTAGGCTGTGCTCAGTTTTCTAAGTGTCCCAAGTTTTTAAGTGTCATTTTCTCCTTTCCTTCCCTTTGTTCCCCTTTTATTTTATTTTACAATACCATTCAGTTCTACATATCAGCCACAGGTTCCCCTGTTCTCCCCCTCCCACCCCCTCCCACCCCCTCCCCTTACCCCAGCCCGCCCCCATTCCCACCTCCTCCAGGGCAAAGCCTCCCCTGAGGACTGGGATCAACCTGGTAGACTCAGTCCAGGCAGGTCCCAGTCCACTCCTCCCAGACTGTGCCAAGTGTCCCTGCATAAAATCCAGGTTTCAAACAGCCAACTCCATTTTCTCCTTCCTTTTGACTAGCTTATTTTCTTTCATTTCAGTTATCATTTTTAAACTAAAAACTAACAAATTTTTAAAATAATTTTGTAGCCAATCACCTTATTAAATATTCCCATTGTTTCTAATAGCTTTCAACTGGTTCTTGGTGTAATATGTGCACACATGTCTCTTTAGAAAGTTCACTCATGTTTCTTTCCCTGTATCCTTCCAACACATTAAAGTAATAACTGTTCTTATGATAAACCTTTGTTACACAGGATTTATTTCTTTAAAATTATTCACTTAATTTTGTTTTTATTTTAGTATTTTACGTTTTACCTAGAAGTTTGCATTAAGACTATTGATAAAAACTAGTTTTTAGTTTTCTTTTTATATTCCCTTTGTCAGAGTAAGTAATCAATTTGAGTGGGCTTCACAAAAGTACCTCTGTCTGTCAGACTTCAATAAAAAGAATATAAACTATTCAAGGGGTTGCAAGTAGAGAGAGATCTGAAGCAGGAAATTGGATCTCAAAACCTTTGGAAAGATCACAAGAAGCAAGCAGTCAGGCTGGTAAGGCCTGGGTGAGCAAGGAATAACTCCAGAAAGACAGCAGTTACCTTGACTGCCAGCATGTCTGGCCCCATGCTAGAGCCTATTCAGAAGTGCCACCACCGTCAGCCACAGTATTGCCTTCAACTAGCTAAATTAACCAGGTCCCTACTAACAAAGGCCTGCCCCAAACCCTTGAAATACAGAGAACACAGATGGTCAGAATAGGGCTGGATATCTTTCTCAGCAGCTAGTATAACCATTCCTTCATTTTATTGGATTTTATTCTTAACATTGAAATTGCTTATTTCTTAAAAGTTTGGGGTTGGGCTGTGAAGCCTCTGGGACTTGTACACCTCTTGGGAGTCTTTTATTCTTAACTCCTTGGCATAGATAGAATATTTTTCCTTCCTCTCTTCATCTAAGATGTAATACATTGTGTTTTCTTGGGGAATCATCCATTCCAGTAGGCTTTCATTCTAATTGTACAGGAGTGCACTTTATAAGTTGTTTTCCTACACCTGTAATGTTTTCTCTTTTCTGTTGTTTTTCTTCTGATAGCAAGCATATCCTTTTCCCCACAAAAGCCAAAAGCTATGGCTTAGTCTTCAGAATTTGAAAATAAATTATATTTTATGACAAGGGGTCTTTGTAGATGGTCTTGAATGTATGGGCCATGAGGAGGAGTTTCTTTTCTGGATCACCCTAGAGGACTCAACCTTAGCAAAGGGGTTGCTTAAAAGTGGATGATTTCTGTTTTCCATGGTGAGAGTCAGATGGATGTGGCAGAGGAAATATAGGTGAGTAAACATGAGACCAGCAATTTGAAAATGACTTGAAACAAAAGTTAGTTTGAAGGTGGAAGTGGAAGGTTGACAGGAATTGGAGGAAACTCCAGGAGGCCAGAATAGCCCCTGATACTGTCAGTCAGGCAACTATGACGTTCGCCCTGCAGAACTGACTTCTGCCAACACTTAAATTGGCCTGGCAGTTGACTCTTCCTTGGCCTCAAAGATGAAGACAAATGATGTGATACTTCCATTCCATTCCCACGAGATTTGGCACACATGGACCTGGGGACCAGTAGACCTCCATGGACTTCTGACTCACAGAATTGTGAGATAGCAAATTTGGATTCCTGGAAGTTGACTGGTGGCAATTGTTACAACAGCTATAGAAAATAAGCATATTTTTAAATTGTTTGTTTTGTCACTTGTGTTCATGTGTGGGTGTATTGTGTGTACATGTGTGTATATGTTGAGGGAAATGGCATGGTACATGTATGAAGGTCAGAGAACAACTTTACAGAGTTGACTCCCTCTCTTCTACCTTTATGTGAATTCTTAACCTCAAACTCAGTTTGCTAGGCTCTGCCTGGTGAACCACCACAATGATCCATGAAGCTGGCATCCTCTGACTGTATGAACTCTGCTGCTTCTGCTCTGTTTCCTGAATACTGTAGTTGATTCTTTCTAGTTGATGGCTTGACTCTGATTTTATCAAGATCTAATGCACATTTATCCTTTTAGTCCACCACTGTTTTTCTAGTGTAATAATTTCTGAGACCTCCAGTCCAGCTTTGTACTTTTTCCAAGTAGGATCATGTCCTATATATACTGCATATTACTTGTTTTGTTCCTCTCTCAATAATGCTTCTTAGATTAATACAGCTCCTGTACTAGAAGGTACATATTCCTTTACATGGGATTCTAGCATTCTCTGAATTCCCTATACCACAGTAATGATAGTGCACACCTATAATCCCAGTATACAGGAAGGTGAGGAAGAGTGATTACAAGTTTGAGGTCTGTCTGGGCTACATAGCAAGACTCTGTAAAAAGAAAAACTTATTCATTCCATTTCTGGATGATAGTGTTTCCATTCTTTATCTATCTTGGTTTTGCAAATTATCCTACAAAAGAAAGGATTGCACTCTGTTTCAGTACGTATGTATGTTGTATTCCCAGGATAGCTGGAACTACTTGTGAGATAATCAACTATTTTCCTGTTGTGCCTGATTGTGTTCCCACCAGCAATATTAAGAATTCTGAGGACATTAAACCCTTCCCAACACTTTCCATCATCTAATATTTAGGATTTCAATTCAGTTGTCATTTATTTTTGTGTAAAGATAGACCAGGTACTAATTGGTTTATTTGCTCACATCTAACCAATTATCTGAGTGTGACACATTCAAAAGTCCATTTGATTCACTGTACCTAAATCAAGCTTGATTGTATTGGTTTATGTGTGAAGGGGTTTTCTAATGTGCTAACCCTGGAGGCTTGTCCATTCTGCGTCGGCATTGTATGTCCACAGTTAGTTCAGTTCTAGCACGGTAACTGTTCATTTGTTCTTCAGGATTATTTGTGTGCTCCTCCACTCTTTGTTGTGCATACATATTTACATGAGTTCATACATGCTTGAGAGTTTTAATATAACATTGAGTCTACACACAACACTGATTTTCCATCTGTGAGAGGTTCTTTTTCTGAATACAAAGGAAATGATTTTATTTGTTTGCATATTTATTTATTTATATGGTAGCCACGTAATTTCAGTCAGCTTTCAGGTTGCATTTTTGTCTTTGTTGTCAACCATTTTTCATGATATAGAATAAGACTTTATGACAAAGTTATATTTTATCTCATTTCATAGAAGTTTTCCATCCTACCTCTAAATGCATCCTGTTTAATTACATTTTTCTATGCTTTCCAGAAGTTCAGTTAGATTTAATCTCTAACTTTTGGTCTCCACAATTATAGTGTTCTTAAGTCTTGTTTTTTTTTTTTTTTATTTTATCATGCTCTGTGTTTTATAGCCATCTTAAATTTATTTCAATATTACTGATTTAAAAGTCTGTTTAGTATATAAGTCCTATTGGTGATCAAAAATTAATCCAATAATAGTATCTCTTTTAACTAGTATTTTAAAACTGGTTTACAGATGTTGTGAGGGTTTTATGTCAGCTTGACATAAGCTTAAGTCATTTTAGAAGAGGGAACTTCAATTGAGAAATGTTACCACCATATTGGCCTGTGGTCAAACTTGTGTGTGGTGATATATTAATATATTTTTAATTGAGCAACAACTGGCCCCCATACCTGGCACCCAACTTTTGGTGCATGATTCATGAAAAAGCTGCTTGCCTGTGGCTCAGGCCAGATCTACACATGGACAGTGTCCCCACCTTGCCAGCTAAGTTTTTGCTGCAGCCTTTCTGCAGCAAACTCTATAGGTTTGGGGCTCCAAAAGCTGCAGGAGTGAGCCACTTTTGCACATTACCCTGTGCAATTGGCTGGCTTTTTTTTTTTGCTTCTTTCTTCTTCTAGTGGGTTTTTGCTTTCCTTGGGCCCCCTCCTTGGGCTGCTCCACACTATTATCTGAATCATCATTGTCAGCAGATTTGGTGAGTCAATTAAAATTTCTTAAAGGGAGAAAATAGTTAAAAATTTTTCCCACATTAAAAAATGAGAAACATTTTTACAATGGAGGGAGTTTGGTCTCTATTTGATAATACAGTTGATGGTCTGAAAATGGAACAATTAAATGAGAGGATAATTAATGTATATGGGATTTATGTAATATCAATTATAAATATTTGTCTGATCATTTCTGTTTCATTATCTAAAAACTTGGTTAATATGAGTGCCAAGTTAAAAGTTTTAGAAAAACTTGTTGAAACAGATCATAGAGATATTTAGACCCAGATAGAGGAATTTAAGGGAGAACCAATCTCAGCATTGCATTATAAGGTTGCAGAGAAACAGCCTAAGCCTTTCAAATAGTCAACCTTAATTTATCCAGTAACCTTACAGGAACTACCAAATGATAGATATCCCCAAGACTGTGTATGATCTAATTGAACTCCTGGGCAATTGTTAGATTTGAAGAGATTCAAAGAAGCAATAGTATCATATGGTATCCACTCATCTTTCATGAAACATGTTAAACTCATGGCCTAATTGTAATAGAATTATCCTTCAAGACTAGAGAGATTTGGTTACAGCAGTCTTAGAGGCTGGTCCCCAATTACAATGGAGGACCTGATATAGGATGAGGTTAAGATCATTGAACAACAAAGTAGGGCTAGAGGTATGGAAATTCCCCAAGATCAACTTCTTGGAGAGGGCAATTATGCTGATACACAAAGACAATCTTTATATGATGACCACACCCTAGCTGTATGCTACATAGCAGCCTTGAATGATTGAGACATAATTGAAGAAGTAGGAAAGAAAATTGAGTCATTTACTAAAATTATATAGGGCCCAAAAGAAATCTTCACTGATGTCTTACAAAGATTGACTTCAGCAGTAAATTGAATGATACTAAATTCAGAAGCTATAAAGATAATAATTGAATCTCTGGCTTTTAAATGCAAAAGGGTAATTAGGCCACTAAAGGCAAGATCAGCACCTTTGAGGGAATAGATCCAAGATACAATAAATATTGAATCTCGATCATGATGATGCTTGGATAGGAGAGGTGATTTCCAGAGGTTTGAAGAAAAATGGTAATGTCAAATATTTCAATTTCGGGAAACAAGGTCACCTAAAAGGGACTGTAAACAAGGTGTTCCTAGAAACAATGTTTCTTCAAGGAACAATGGCAACAGAATGCTCCTCCCTTCTGGATTATGCAGAAGGTGTGGCAAAGGCAGACATTGGACTAACAAATGTAGATCAACAAGGGACAGACAAGGTAATTCCCTGCCTTTGCCATCAGGAAGCACCCTGAGGGGCCTCTTGCAGGCCCCCATGTCAAATTCATTCAGTCATTTCCTGTCATAGTGGAAGATATTCCTTCCTAGAGCAATTAAAGAACCTAATGCCTATTGTAGAAAAACATACTGCTCTGAATGATAGAACAGCTATAGAAAAGAGAACAAAAATTTAGGAAGAAACCATAAATCAAAATTGATAAAGATTAGATTATGAACCTCCCAAAGTCAGGGTTGAGGAAGGGTTTTGTTTTTGTCTTTCAGGAGAATGAAGGCTAAGGGATCTGAAGAACACTGGACAAATGAGACATCTGTAGAAAAAGGACAAATAAATCATCCAGAAAAAAAATGTTCCATGAAAAAGATTTTCTGCACTGAACCATGAATATGCCCAACAGCAACTTTGAAGTCTCCAAATGGGATGATGGGATCCCACAACAATGATTCCATCAGGACAATAATAACGCCATTAAGCTGACAAACACCACCCAAAGATCAGCTTTGGACTACAAACTGCTGAGGACAATATGGAAATGGCTAGCTGAGATGGTCCAGCCTCACAGACTACTCCAGTCAGGACTGGACCATGATCCTAAATTTCCTTTGTGTCCCCAATCAGCAAGACATAGCCTAGAAAACTACACCCACCTTCCCCCAAAATGAATTATTAATGTTTGTCTTTATTTAGGGGTTGGTTAAAATTTGTTATTGGGTCATAGTCAATCTCTTTCTAAAAGAAGAAATGGTATATGATATAGAAATGTATTATATAAAAATGATGGGATAAAAGGGTAAATTATTAAATCTACACTGAAAAAAAAGAGATAGAAATAATAGGATAAAGGATAGATTTTTTTAATCTACTCTGAAAAGAAAAAAGGGAGACTATGAATATGATAAGATAAAAAGTAGATTATCGAATTTACTTTTAAAAAGTAACTACTAGTTTTAAATATTTTACATGAGATTGGATTTTTGTATATTATATACAAATTCTATATATTGATACAAAGTTGAGATTACTTTTGTTAGAACACACTGTGCATATGTTTCTAATCTTATTCAAGGTATTATACTTACATATCTCATTTAACAACGTAATGGAAATTACTAGTCCTTGAAAGTTATCATTACCAATTAATTAGGATATAAAGAAATGAAAGTGAGTAGTTAGTTATGACAATCAAACTTATAGTCATATTAGGTATATTTTCAAGGTCAAACAGAAATATATTTTAGATAAACATGTCATCTTTAAACACTTCAGAGATCTGCAGAATATGGCATTTAAGACATTTTAATAACATAGTTTTTTTATATATATATAACAATTAGACATGTCTGCTCTGGCAGCACCAATCTACTTCAGAGAAGATGATGGGCATCAAAGAAACTCCTTATGGAGTTTACTTTCTTTGTGGCAAAAGTTAGCCACTGGGCAAGAAGTACCCATGACTCAACTGCTGACAGTATGCTGTCCAAAATGGACAAACAGAACACAAAAGAAAGGACTGCCAAACCTTGCCAAGACAAAGTAGAACAGCCCTTATTATATCTGACAGAAAAGTCTGTCAGATATAATAAGCCTGTAGGCCAAAGATGGATGCCCCAACATTGCAGAGGAATATTGGGTGACTGTCTAGGCAGCCAGCTGTTTCTGTCATTTCTCACATTCTTTTGGAAGTCACTTATTTGCACTTCCTGCTTACTCAGTAAATATTATCTCCTTCTTGGGTCTCTGAGGGAATTGAAGACTAGTTAGAGTTAGAGTTTTTCTTGTTAACAAATTCAGATAAGAAACTCACTAAAGAGGTATAAAGTATGTAAGTTTGAAAGACATCAAAAGATATGTTTTGGTTGGTAATACAAGTTATGATAGAAAGTGAATTAGGTACAACATTTTGAACTCACCAAAATAGAATAAATAATGGAGTACTTTCTTTGAATTTGTCAAATGTTTATGAACTGGACATTATTAATGTAATTCTTGACTGTATGTACTATATATACTTATTGTACTTATTGTATATAGTTTTTCTTATATTAGTTATAACCTTCTTTTATTATTTTAACTAAGAAGGCAGAAATATGATGATATATTGTGTACCCAAATAAATTTGCCTGAAGATCAGAGGACAGAACAAGCCACTTGACTAAACATAGAGGCCAGACAGTGGTGGCACACATCTTTAATCCTGGCATTTGAGATCTCATGCCTTTGCTTAGAAAGCACACATGCATTTAATTCCAGCACTAAGAAGGAAGCAATGGCTGGGCAGAGAAAGGTATAAAAGGTGTGAGGAGAGAGGAACTGAAGCCCTTTTCAGGCTGAAGGGTCCTAGAGGTAAAACATGGCAGTGGCTTGTTCCTTTGTCTCTCTGATCTTTTAGCATTTACCCCAATATATGGCTCTGGGACTTTTATTAAAAGACCAAATTAGATTTCATGTTACACTTGAGGTTTGTTTTCTTGATTAATGATAGAGATTATTGCAGGGCCCAACTAACTGTGGGTGGTGACATCCATAGACTCATGTTTCAGAGTGCTATAAGAAATCAGGTTGAGCAAACCACGAGGAGCAAGCCAGTAAGCTGTACCCATCCATGACCTCTGTAGCAGTTCCTGCCTCCAGCTTCCTGCCCAGCTTGAGTTCCTGACCTGACTCCTTTTGAAGATAGACTGCGATGTGGAAGTGGAAGTGAAATTAATCCCTTTCCTTTCTCCCCATGTTGCTTATGGTCATGATGTTCTATCACAGCAATAAAAACTAACTAAGATGAATGGCCACATTTAATTTATACTTTTTTCCCCAAATATTTGGTATTTTCTATCTATTTAATATTCAGGTTAGAATTTAAGATTCCTGGCATTTTATATTGAAGCTTTGTTCTATTTCTTATAATACATCTTCTTCTAGGAAGGTGACTTTGCCAGCTCTTGTTGCCATAGTTTCTCTATATACTTGTGTGCTGTTTCTTGTATGTACTTTACATAAAGTTTATTCAAATCTTTTTCAGTAACTATTGATTTTGCTTCTTGATTGCTTCCGTTATAAGAATTGTAATGTTCTGTTCTTGAAGTTGAATGGGTTTGTTTTTCAACAGCCAAGACATTCTTGTGTTATTTGTCTGAATTATAGCTCAAGAGAATTAGTTCCCTTGCACAATTAACCCAATTTTCACTCATTAGTCTTGAGAACATATTTCCTGGAGGTTTAGGATTTAGAATGTCTCTCAGAGTCAGGAGAAACTGACTGGACATCAGCTTTGGAAGAATATTGTGCACGTGAAACACATTGTGAAGGCTTACAGGAAACAGTCTACAAAGCAGAACTAAGTCTCCAATGACAAAGTTGAGCCCTAAAAATAAGTGCATTCAGTAGGTTGAACAATATTATAGTTTGGATCTTAAGTGTACCCCAACAGCTCATATCATAAAGGCTTAGTCCATAGCTGATAGGGAAAGACAGAGTAGTCAAGAGGTGGGTGGGATTCAGTAGAAGGAAACTAGGCCACTGAAGATATGTTCTCACGTAGGATACCGGCATTCTTTCAGTTTCTTCCCTCTTGCTTCCTGGTTGCCATAAAGTGATCAGCTTTCTTCTTCTACAGATTATTACACTTTGACTCTGCACAGACTCCAAGGTGATGGAGCCACTCAGAATGAACTGAGACGTATGAAAACTGTGATTCTAGGGAAGTCTTTTCTCTTTTAAAGTCATTTTCACTGGTATCTTGTCACAGCGGAAGCTGACTAACACAGCCCATCTCGATGCACTTCCTAGATGAAAGGGTTATAAATTCTCTTCATACTTTTATATGTTATAATCAGTTAGATTTTATATTTATTACATAAGAAGGTCAAATGGATATAACTATAATTTGGAAGGATAAATAAATCATTGTTTTATCTTTTTTACCTTTTCTTACTACTGTTTAAATATTTCCATGATTAGCAAAATCGAAACTCTCTGAATGATGATTTTTTTGTGACCTATTACTAGTTTCAATTGTTTTTCAAACTCTGGGCATGTTTTGGTGTACACATCTGCATGCATCTTCTTATAGAATATTATGAGTTTTATATTAAAATGTAGACACTCCTTAGAACACTGTTGTTCTTTCTACTCAACAAGGTAACAGAATGCTCTAGCATATGATTCTCAGCCTTCCTGGTCCTGCAACCTTTTAACACAGCTCCTCATGCTGTTGTGACCCTGACCATGAATTTTTTTTCTTTGCTACTTTGAAACTGTAATTTTGCTACTGTTATGAATCATAATGTAAATATCTGTGTTTTCCAATGGTCTTAGGTGAAAGGGTTGTCCAACCCCCAAGGGGATTGCAACCCACAGGTTAAGAACCACTGCTCTAGTGTAAGCACACCAAGCAAATTTAAGCCTGTACTTTTAATCTTGATATTCTTTATTCTATCCTTGTTCCATTTTTCTCCATAGTCCTACAGTTCAGCTCTCCAGAGATCCTGGCTTCAAACCTTGAGAATTTTCTAAACCCTTCATATTTGACATACCCTAAACCTGTTTTGCTTGTTTAAATGTCTGTCTGTCTGTTTACTTGTTTATATTTGAATCCATGAGACTATCAATAAAGCTATATCATTTTTAATATACCTTTATTTAGCCTCTAATGTTAATATTGAACAATTAAGAATTCAGCATGTGCCTACATGGAAAAGTATTGAGGGTAAGACTAACGTCTTTTGATTCTCTTCACTCCAGGAATTGGTATATCAATTCCTGACTGCTTTGATATCCATGAAATACAGATTTTGTTTCTGCCGTTCCATGATAGCCAGAGCTCTGTTGGCTTCCTTGTCTCTTAACATGGCTCTCCCAGCTCTTTGGGCTCTCTCTGGGCACCAAAGAAAACCTGACTTCTGGAAGGGATAAACAAGATCTAGGTAGTTGGTTCCATTTTCCGTGTAATCATGTCTTCTCAAGTACTGGCTGCCTCTCTAATGACTTCAAACAGTTATTTGTTGCGTTCGTCTGATTTTTCTAGCAGTTCTCAGTGGGAAAGTTGGTTTGAAGCCAGCCAGTTTCTCATAGTGCAAGTTTTTACAGCAAAGGTCTGAGAACCCCCACTTCCCTACCTCAGATATTTTCCAGCTTTATATCTCAGTGCTTGGAGCTGAAGACGGCATGGCTACACATTTACAATACATAATCATTTGATTTTAGAATCAAGCAAAGAGCATCTGGCTCATGTCACATTCTGCAGATTAAGAGTGAGTGGCTCCTCTGCACCCACATAGCAAACATGGTACCATGGCCTGAATATAATTCCTTCTCCCTGGGATCCAGGGAAGCAAGTAAAAGGCAGAGCAGCTAGAGTGGAATGGCAAGTTTCCATTCATGTTTTATGTCAAGAAGAAATGTTTCAGTCCTTCTACCTAGTGAACAAGATCTAAATGCTTCCCAACACACACCTCTATTCACATCACATGCCTCTAGGTTATTAATTATACCTGTCATTTCTGAACCCACGACACAAAGTAATTATCACATTGAAAACCTACCCTCCTCTTAAGGCAAAACTGTAAAAACCTGGGAACATATGTTTAAGCCATCCTTTCAGCTATTTTACTTAAAAAAAAAAACAACTATATCTGATATTTGAAAGTGAAACCTATTGAGTTCCCAAAGGACCCATCATGTCACCTATTATCTAAATGGAATTATAGAATTCAGTGTAATAGAGGTTGCTATTAACAGTTATTCCAGGACAAGAGATATAAAAGCAATATTTAAGAGGCACCATAGTTACTCAGTAATTAAACTGCAAATCAAAAAACAAACAAACAAAAACAAAACAGTTCTCTAATGCTTCCTAAAGGAAGCCGATGACATTCGTATGTGAAAAGAAGTGTTTGTTGTGAGAGAACACAGTTTTAGAGAGCAATTCTAGATTTACAGAAACAGGAATATGCAGAAAATAGAGTTGGGTATGCTCTGTTGGCACCTTTCCCAATGTACTGTGTTAGACATTTGCTACCACCACTGAGCAGTGTTTATTCATCCTCACTGACCAAACCCCATAGTTTAAAATAGTATTCATTCTTTGTGTTCTATAGCTTTTGGCAAATGCATGATACTAATTTACCACTGTAGTCTCATATAGTATTTTCCTTGCTTCCTAATCCTCTCTCCTCTGCCTGTTCACATCACCAGCTCATTCCTAAGTCCTGAGCCATGACTGATTTATTTAATATTTTCATAATTTTAATTTAGCTACAAAGTCAAAGGTTGGATAAGACAACAAACAGCCTTTTCTGGTTTCTTTCCAGTTTTTGATTTTTAAATTTTAGAATATTTTGTATTCAACATGAATGTTGTCATCATGAAGAAAATAGATGTATTTTAAAAAAGAAAAATTGGGTCTAGTGGGAATTCTTGGAAGATGGAAGATGTTGGTTGTTATATTCTGGCTTTTTTCAGGGGTCTGCTACAGTTTCCAAATAAATCACATGCAGGCTTATTAATACTTATAAATGCCCAGCCTTAGCTTGGCTTGTTTTTAGCCAGCTTTTCTTAAATATCCTGGCTACCTTTAGCCTCTGGGTTTTATCTTTCTCTATTCTATATCTCTATTCTATATACCTTTCTTTACTTCTCACACTGTGGCTTGCTGTGTAGCTGGGTGGCTGGCCCCTGATGTTCTCTCTCCTTCTTTTCTTGCTCTCTCTCCATTTATTCTCTCTGCCTGCCATCCCCATCTATTTCTCTATGCTGCCAAGCTATTGGCCATTTAGCTCTTTATTAGACCAATCAAGTGTTTCAGGCAGGCAAATTAACACAGCTTTACAGAGTTAAACAAATGCAACATAAAAGAATGCAATACATCTTTGCAATATTAAGTAAATATTCAAAAGAATAAATGAATGTAACACATCTTCAACTAATATTCTACAACAGGAAGATCAGAAACAGTCTAGGGTACCTAGGATTTGGGTGGAAGAAAGTTAAAATAAAAAAGTGATCAATAGAGAAAAAAGACAAAGAGCTTCAAAAATCAAAAATAAGACTGAGTAGGAATTCTTTTTCCCAGTAAGAAGTCAACTGGTGCCCTCATGTATGCCAAGAAGTGCTTAGGGAGCTGGATCCCACCCCAGAAATCCCATGAAGGATTCCCAGCACCCATCGTAGAATAATGGAGGATTCCCAATACCTGTCATAGAACCAGGAATCATCCCCAGTGCCCATCATAGAACCAAGAAGAGCCAGTGCATGCTGCTGAACACCCAAATCAGAGGCTGAAGTCCCTGGCTGGAGAAGAAATTGCACTTCAGCAAATGGCAGATGGGTGCAACAGACTGAAGACTGGAGCTGAGTCTCTCAGAAGCTCCTCCCTCAGCCACGGCAGGCAGGATCTGCACAGGTCAGGAGTACTGACAGAGCTGAGATAAACGCAGGAGCACCTCAACAATGGGAAGGAAGCATTGACTGAGAACATGGTGCCTTCTTGCAGTCTTTAATTTTTTTGTTCTTACTTTACATATTATGTACATATGTATCTTTTAAAACATATTTGGCACATCTTTTTTGTACTCTAAGTGTACAGTTATTGTGGTGTAATATGTCCCTCATTGCAAAACACTGCACCTATCTATCATTTGTCTAAATCTAATATTCAGTATTTTCTCTACTAAGTCATAAATTTATCCTGTTTACCTTTTTCCCTCATCCTTACCTACCCTTTTTTCTTCAAGATCCCTCTCATATATTGATAATTTTAGCCCAAAAAAGCAAAAACAAAAACATGTGTAGATTAGTTTGTAGTTGACTTGACATCAGCTGGAGTCATTTGGAAGAAAGCAATATTAATTGAGAAAATGCCTCCACTGGATTGGTCTATGGGTAAGGGTGTGAGACATTGTCTTCATTGATGATGGATATGGGAGGGCCCAACTCACTGTGACAGTGCCACTCTGAACTGGTGGTCCTTAGTGCTATAAGAGCAGACTGAGCAAGCCACGAGCAGCAAGCCAGGAAATAAACATCCTCCAAGATCTCTGCTTCAGTTCTTGCCACTAGGTCCCTGCCCTAACCCCCCAATGATGAAGTATGTGCAGAAATGTAAGCCAAATAATCCCTTTCTTCCCCAAGTTGTTTTTGGCCATGGTTTTTATCACAGCAATAGACAATAAACTGAATACTACGTTTTTCCCCAACCAGTATCCCAATGCCCTTATACCTAAACCAAACTATATAGGGGATACCAGTGAAGGAAATGGTATCTTCTGCTAACACTAAGTACCATGAATCATCATAGATATTAATACGAGACACCTTAACAAAAATATCCATATTTAAAATTTTCAAAACAGATCTGTATTCTTATATTCTTTTTTTTTTACTATTCAACTCTTTTTTTTTTTTTTTTGGTTTTTCGAGACAGGGTTTCTCTGTGTAGCTTTGTGCCTTTCCTGGGACTCACTTGGTAGCCCACGCTGGCCTCGAACTCACAGAGATCCACCTGGCTCTGCCTCCGAGTGCTGGGATTAAAGGCGTGCGCCACCACAGCCTTTTTTTTTTTTTTTTTTTTTTTTTTAAAAAAAACTTTTATTTATTATGTATACAGTGTTCTGCCTGCATGTATGCCTGCACACCAGAAGAGGGCACCAGATCTCATTACAGATGGTTGTGAGCCACCATGTGGTTGCTGGAACTTGAACTCAGGACCTCTGGAAGAGCAGTCAGTGCTCTTAACCTCTGAGCCACCTCTCCTGTATTCTTATATTCTATCATATACAAATTGGCAAATATTTTCAATAGATAACATGCTTTTCTAGATCTTCAGGAGAAACTCACAAACCATCTTTAAACATGGTATTCTACTTTTTTCTTTATATTGTTATTTGCAGTAGCCCTGTGAAAATTGTATTTATAATGTTGCTATATTATCACATTAGCTCATCATTACTTATGTTTCATGATGCATGCCACAGCATCACATCAGGAAAGTGCGCGAATAAGAAAGTAAAAACAACTCAGAGATATAAGTAAATTTTCATTAATTCGTGTATAGGTTGTAGGTAAAAATATTAAGAACCAAACTAGTAAAAATTTTATTTAAGAAAAACAGAATGATAAATTGAGTCAGCATCACCTTCACCTGATTTTACTATGGGGTGTGTGTGTGTGTGTGTGTGTGAAATGCTATTTACCTTTGCCTCACTATGATCTTGGTACCTGACAGAAACAACTTAAGACATGAAATATTTCACTTGGTTTAATGTTTCCAGGGGTTTCGATCCTGCATGGCAGGGAAGGCATGACAGAGTTCACAGTGGCAGCAGCTTGTGGTGGAGTCTTCTCCTCACATCATGATGTACTAGGGAGCAGAGGGAGCAAGCTCACATCTCTGCTGGTAATTATGTTTATTTTCACTTTAAACTTATAATGAGCCGTATTTTTATGTGGTCTGTTCATTTAGCTCATTCTGTGTTGTAATCAGATCAGCACACCAGATATTCAAACACCATTCAGGTCTGCTGCATCAGAAAGAATGAGTTTTGCTATGGACTTGAAACACTATGTTTTTATCTGCTTCCGATTTATCCCAAACATCACAGTGCTTAAGAAGTAGATTGCTGTACTATACTGTCTTGTGTAAATAAAATATGATCAGCCTTTACCAGATGACTGGGAGATCGTTCCCTATTCCTATTAAAAACAAGAACAAAAAAAAAGGTATAAACTGAGAATAATCCTAAAGATGTAAATACATACGGTAGTCAAGTAAGCAGAACATATAAACTGAGAATAATCTAAAGATGTAAATACATATGGCAGTCAAGTAAGCAGAGCATCAGCCATCCCTTTTCTAAAACATATTTTGTCAGCATCTTCCTGCTATATAATGGACATAACATCTGACTGGCACTCAAAAAGTCTTAAACTTATGCAATTCTGAAATCAGGACTTAGACCCATATGTGTGTTTCAAAAAACACATTACACTTTGAGATCAAAATTAATTACAACATAAGATAATAAATGCAAAATGTATTAGTTATTTCAAATTTGTGGTATTCTTTAAAAATTCTCCATTTACAATCTTTTATGGTTAAGTATGAGTGCATTAACATAAGTTTGTAGTACAAGAATAAACATGTTTCAAGATCTATGGGTTATTACATATAACAAGTTTTTCCAGACAACTACACTTAACTAGATTTTCTGTTTAACAGTTTCAACCAAATTTGCACACTGCCCAGAGGTCCCTTTCTTTAATCAAATGTTAATTATGTTAACCTGATTCAGATTCACTCAGTACCCCTCCATCATCTTCTAGGTAGCATATACATCTTGAATCAAATAGACCAACTCATAACATGACCCCAATTTCATGTCTTCAGCTCATTCTCCTCCTCTTCCTGCCTGGTACCCTTACTCAATTTTCAGTCTCTCATAAATCATTTCAAATTCTTTCATATTTTCAAGACCATGATCATAAACATCCTATTTCTTTAGATGACCAAGGTCATATCCTCTAACTCTCCAATTTAAATATCATCTTGGGCCTCTGCAAATGAGAACTGGGCCTTCCTCTCCTGGGCTTTCCTTGTCCTTGTATCCATGCACAACTCTATTGATGGTCATCATGTGTGGAATATCTTCTAAGGTTAAGAAAGCCTTGAGTTAGATTGTAAAATTTATTCTCTCACAAAAACAAAAGCTTAACCCCGAGCTCAAGGATACTCAGCTAATAAATTTTACAGAAAATGTTTAAATTGTGATTTCTGTGACCCGCAAAGCCCATGCACAACACTGTTTCTTAGCAACGTCCTTTCTATTGTGCTCTTTTATGCTCTTATATGTTATTTCCTGAGAACATTCAGATTTGCAATGTGTTTCTCACAGTGTCCAGCATGTGATGGGCACTCAAGAAATTTTATGAATTGATAAATGACTGATAGAGGCATGGACAGATGGAGGATGCAATGAGAAAACAAGTGGTAAACAGGTGCTGAAAATTCAATCATTTGTCTATCAGTTTTAAAGATTAGAAAAAAATGGGTTTGATGGCATGGGGATGGTGAAGATTAAATAATTGTTTAATTTATCTACTTTATTTTTATTTTTATTTATAAATACTTATATTTATACAGCATAATATATTTGTGTATGTACTCATTGTGGGATGGCTATATCAAATTATTGTTTTTCTTAGTGAGAACATTTAAAATCTCTTTCAGCAATTTGAAATTATTATTGTCATAACTAGGGTGTGGAAGCCACCTGAGCATCCATCAATGAATGAACAAAACTTAGTACACAGCAACTACAAAATATTATTTGACCTTTTAAAAGGAGGAAATTCTATCTGTTGTAAGAACATATTTGAACATGGAGGTGTTCACATTACTATATGATCTCATAAAAAGCCAGACTTATAGAAGAAAATAGTTTGGTGATAATTGCCATGTGATGCTAAGTGGGGAAAACAGTGTAACAGGGGGATGATAGGGACCCACGATCAAAAAAAAAAAAAAAATAACCAAAGCAAAAATTGGAGGGAGGGGGAACTTTATAAGGGTGGGAGAGAGATTAGAGAAGGTGGTGATTATGGTTTTTCAGAATGCATTTTATACGTGTATGAAATTGTCAAGGAGAAAATTCAATAAATGTTATAAAAATTATTCCAAACCATTTCTGTGTTCTTATAAAACTTATTTCAATTAACTAGTAAAAGTTAACTTCAGAGCAATTCTAACTATTCCTAATATATATTTGATTTTTTAATAGAGTTTCTCAAGTAATGAAAACTACAAGAATTACAAAATTCAGACTTCACTCTCTGTTCCCAGTGGGTGCTTCAACATGCCTGGCTTATTAACATTGTTCCCCTAGAGCCCTACTGCATGAATGCTGATCCCAGGCTGGCCAGTTATTTCTCAGTTCTTTGGTCAACAGCATTTGAAATTTGGCAGATTATCAAGCAATCTTGAAAATATAAGAAGTCATTACATTTCTTTCTTCTCATTTTCAAAATTTTTTAAGTGACTAGGTAAGAAAAATAACTGTTAAATATTCCATGTCTTGATACTTTTGAAAATACAGCATGGGCTTGTTTTTTTCTCTCTTCCATTGGACACTTTCAGGATTTTATATCTGTCCTCTCCACATCTATTAAAATATATTTGACGTGCGGTGAATAGTGTGGAGATATGATAGTGTGTACTACATCTGTTCTGAAGAGATCTGTTGAAGGTTGGTGGTGCTATTAGATTCTTGTCATCACAGTATATCAACTATATGTGATGTACCACATATGTAGGCTTATGCCTTTTATACTCAGTGCTTACTTATGTTGTAACTCTTGGCAATTTGCCTCCTGAACTTCCTCATGTGCAGTGTAGAGAAATTACTACCACTCAGCATCAGTGCTGAGTGACAAAGCAGAAAGAGCTGTGAGCTCTGTAGTGTATTTGTGGTACTACAAGGGATATATGGATGGGTAGATGATCAAAGGAGGTGAGCCTTGAGGACAAGGACTTTTAGTGGTTATTCTTCCATTGATTTAATCTCAAGCCATATAACAGGGCCTGGCACAGAGCAGATCAATAAATATCTGTAGAATAACTCAATAAATATCTACAAAAGGACTTGATGACAAAGGTTAGTGTGATAAGGAAGTTTGATGCAATTTTTGAACGTATGGAGTGGTAAAATGAATTATATTCTATATCATAGTGGCATAATCAAAATGGCATGCTTGGTGGTATCTGTTTCAGAATTTGAGGATTTTCAAAACCTAGCAAACAATGTGAAGTGTCAGTACCACAGTGAAACACTGGGTTTTGCTCCATCTCAATTCTTTCAGAGCAGCAACAACATAAACATCCAGGGAAGACATAACAGTTACCAAATTAATGCCACCTCACTTTCCTCTGAACACTTGACTCTCTCCACCTGTGTGTCTAACACTCAACACTCTTTGCTTTCATGAGTACAAGTGCCTGCTGTGCTGTACCACCCTAAACAAAGAACATCTACACATTCTGCACCGTAGATTTTCTTCAAGTTTGTTGTCCATTATGACAACCTGATAAACTATTCAAGATAAAGCAGACATTCGTGGTAATACCATATCTTGCCCAGGGACATTTTCACAAAGAACTCAGTTTCTACTGAGTTGAGTCAGTGATGAAAGGTGGAGCCAGTGATTGCAAAAGCAAAGGACATTGGAAAAAAATTCCAGGCTTCTAAAGTACAGTATTATCAATGAAAAGATGGGACTAGGAATTCAGAACACAAACTGGACAATGTCTCAGATCACACCTGATGAAGTGCAAAAGGTACAACACACACCTCTGTTTGGACAGACCTCTAAAATGAAAGGGTCAGAAATTATACCACTGAATGTGGTTTCTACTCCTGTGGAACAGACTGATGAACAATATTATGAGCACAGACAAAGTGCTCAATATTATGGCCAAAATTTATGTAGTGTGTGGAGACTGTGAGCCAATGCTCGTGTTCATGAGTACCAATGCAACTAAACCAGTTGCTGCAGGATCTAATCCTAAGAACAAATATTATTGCAGAGATGCTCACATGATCTCATTCCTACAGTCCAGCACAGACTCAACACATGTTGCAGAAAATGAGAGTGGTGCCTAGGACAGAATTCTAGCACAGACAATCCAGCCCAGTAGATGAGGAGATTGTCATAGACGTGCAATAGAAAAGCCAGCCTCAGCAGAACATTTCTAATCCACGACAAGCTATGGAGTACTGTTGTCCCCATATTTCAGAGGAAGAAACGGTAGCTCATACAGCTCACAGTAATCATAGTTCAATGTGCAGACTCATGCAGGTATGTGAGACAACACATCCAGTTCTGAGGACTTGAGCTATAACCTGGAAACAAAGACCACATGTAAAAACAAAGTATTAAGTTGCCTATACCTGTGAGAATGATTACTATGAACAATGGTTTGTGGGGCTTTTTATTTTTTTCTTTTAGATGAAATAGACATTAAAATCTTAGCCATGTGCAAAATTGTTCTTAATTTGAGAAGTTGCTCAACCCTGTGTTTTGCCCCAGGACTCTCTGCATCTGTGTAGGAAGATGAAAATGAAATATAGTCATGCAAGAGGCTATTTCTTTAATTTTCTGGATTGTCACATTCATTCACCATGAAATTCTCTACAGAAAGTCAATTTTGGAAAGTTCCAAACTTAATTAGGTCTTGCAGTTTTGTGATCTTCATTATAATTATCAAATACTGAAGAGCTAATAAAGGATCAACCTCTGGGCTTCAGAATATCCCAGCATATTCATACCTCAGTGACATCTTGAATTAGTACTGGGAGCTGATAAACTCTGGTGAAACAACCCACCAAACAAAGTTGGCAAAATGCAAGACACAACAGAGCTGTGGTCAGAACAGAAAGAACATGTAATATGGAAAATAGTCCTGTAACATTTATCAACAATACACGGGCAATTCAGAAGAGGCATACACTGGCATAGCAAGTCCAATTAAGAGCATTTCTCTGATAAACTGAAGTCCCTATCTCCTACTATCACGCAATTATTCATTTGAGTCTATTGTTAGAGGAAGAATGAGCAGTGAGCATCTTCCTCCTTAGCAATCTTTTTCCCTGATATGTGCAATTTAGCCAAATAATACATATCACTCGTTCAAAGGATGTTTCAATGCCCAGACATTTTTCTTAATGTAGGTTCTCTGACAAAGAAAAGTGAATTCAGATCATTTATTTTTGTTTCATTCTTTTAAATTGTTACAAATACTTTTATAAGCATTTCTGTACTTTTTTAGATTAATAGAATCAGAGAAATGAATCAAGTTATGGATCTCAGAGTAATGGGAACCATATTAACACTTTCAGGCTTGTAATGCCTTGATTAAACAGCATTTCTGCACTTAGATCCTGTAATGTTACAGAAAAATGACATTGAGGGAATGATACATCCTGAAGGTATGGCAAAGGGGTAAAATGTTGAGGTAGTATGCACATGATTCAGTCCCAATGTCACATCAACAAAATTCTATTTTACTTTTAAGATTTATTTATTTATTTTTATGTAAATAGGTGTTTTTTCTGCAATGTATGTCTGAACATCATAAAAGGGCCTCAGATCTAATGGGACTATAGTTGGAGACAGTTGTGAGATGCCATGTGGTTGCTGGGAATTGAACCCAGGACATCTGTAGAGCTGTCAATGTTCTTAACCACTGAGTCATCTCTCTAGTGCCCTAAATTCTATTTCCATTAAATGAATTGCTTTTGTGGGAAGCTAATGGGTATAAACTGGAAATAAAAGACATTTCAAGGGTTTGTCAAATAGAAATGTGCAGTTTTTAATTCAAAAGACTATTATTTAGTCTCTGTAGATGAGCTGTTGAGTACTCAATATTTTTCTGTTAACAGAAGTAAGCTGAACTGAATCCTTATGGTTTAACTAGCAAGGAGAAGCATTACTATACAGTTGGTTGTGTCTTCAGAAGTGACAGGAACATGGGAGTGGAAAGTGTGGACAAGAACCATCATTCTTGCGGTCTGCAGATGGATAAAGTCCTGTCTCTGAGAGGGTTTTCAGGCCCTATAATGCTTTGTTTTGTGTTGCTTGCATTTGTCTGTCATCTGTCTGTCTATCTGTATTTTAGTCAGATTGCTAGAAGCACATCTTTTTGTTTGAAGGAGATATTAGGGAGTTACTTGCAAGAGCTACAAAAAGAAAATGCTGGAATGCAGTTGGAATGTGGGCAACTTTTTTCTTTTTTCTTGTTTTTTTTTTTAATTTTATAATTAACTTAATTTCACATATCAGCCACAGATTCCCCTGTCCTCCCTCCTCCCACTCCACAACCCTCCCCCCGAATCTAACCTCCATTCCCACCTCCTCCAAGGCAAGGTCTCCCCTGGGGAGGCAACCCAGCCTGGTAGACTCAGCCGAGGCAGGTCCAGTACCTTCCTCCCTACACCAAGGCTGAGCAAAGAGTCCCAGCATAGGCCCCAGGCTCCAAAAAGCCAGCCCATGCACCAAGGACAGGCTCCACTGCCTGAGGTCCTCCTAAACAGTTCAAGCTAATAAACTGTCCCACTTATCCAGAGGGCCTGGTCCAGTTCCATGGGGGCTCCTCAGCCATTGGTTCACAGTTCATGCGTTTCCACTAGTATGGCTATTTGTCCCTGTGCTTTTTCCAATCATGGTCCCAATATCTCTCACTCACACAATCCTTCCTCTCTCTCACCAACTGGGCTCCCAGAGCTCCACCTGGGGCTCAACCGTGGATCTCTGCATCTGCTTCCATCAGACACCAGATGAGAGTGCTATCATGACAACCAGGCCATCCGATCATCAGAGCAGGTCAGCTCAGGCACTTTCTCAACCATTTCAAGTAGTCTACAGTGGAGGTATCTTTGTGGATTTCTGGGGACCTCTCTAGCACTCTGCTTCTTCCTATTCCCCTGGGGTCTTCATTAAACATCCCTCCCCATTTTCCCACTCTGCTCCTAATCCAGCTGGGACCTCCTGCTCCCCTAAGCTCTTTTTCCCAATACCCTTGCCCTCCATTACTCCCCCACCCCAGTTTGCTCATGTAGATCTCATCCATTTCTCTGTCCTTGGTCGATCCCTGTGTCTTTCTTAGGGTCCTCTTTACTAGGTAGCCTCCCTAGACTTGTGAGTTGTAGTCTGGTTATCCTTTGCTCTACATCTAGTATCCACTTTTGAGTGAGTACATACCATGTTTGTCTTTCTCAGTCCATGTTACCTCACTCAGGATGATTTTTTTTCTAGTTCTATCCATTTGCCTGCAAACCTCATGATGTCATTGTTTATCTCTGCTGGGTAGTACTCCATTGTGTATACGTACCACATTTTCATTATCCATTCTTCAGTTGAAGGGCATCTAGGTTGTTTCCGGGTTCTTGCTATTACAAATAATGCTGCTATGAACATAGTTGAGCATGTGCCTTTGTGGTATGATTGAGCATTCCTTGGGTATATGCCCTAGAGTGGTATAGCTGGGTATTGAGGGAGGTTGATTCCCAATTTTCTAAGAAAGTGCCATATTGATTTCCAAAGTGGCTGTACAAGCTTGCATTCCCACCAGCAGTGGAGGAGTGTTTCCCTTGCTCCACATCCTCTCCAACATAAGATGTCTTCAGTGTTTTTGATCTTAGCCATTCTGACAGGTGTAAGATGGTATCTCAGAGTCATTTTGATTTACATTTCCCTGATGATTAAGGATGTTGAGCAATTCCTTAAATGTCTTTCAGCCATTTGAGCTTCTTCTGTTGAGAATTCTCTATAGCCCTATAGCCCATTTTTTAATTGGACTGTTGGGTATTTTGATGTCTAATTTCTTGAGTTCTTTATATATTCTGGATATCAGCCCTCTGTCAGATGTGGGGTTGGTGAAGATCTTTTCCCATTCTGTAGGCTGTCATTTTGTCTTATTGACCATGTCCTTTGCCCTACAAAAGCTTCTCAGTTTCAAGAGATCCCATTTATTAATTGTTGCTCTCAGTGTCTGTGCTGCTGGTGTTATATTTAGGAAGTGATCTCTGGTGCCAATGCGTTCAAGACTACTTCCTACTTTCTCTTCTATCAGATTCATAGTAACTGGATCTATGTTGAGGTCTTTGATCCACTTGGACCTAAGTTTTGTGCACAGTGACAGATATGGATCTATTTGCAGTCTTCTACATGTTGACATCCAGTTATGCCTGCACCATTTGTTGAAGATGCTTGTAGATGTAACCAACTGTCTTATTAAATAAGAAACACAGAACCAATGTAAAAGAGAAAGCCAAGAGGTCAGAGCTCAGAGCTAAAACCTTACCCTTCCTCTGTGGTGCTCCTACTTCTCCGAAAGAGAGCTACTTCCTGTGTGTTTGTCTTTAATATAGTCTTTCTGTTCTGCCTTCTCATTGGTTGTAAACCCAAACACATGACTGCCCTGTCACTGCCTGTAAGTACAGCCCTCCAGGTCTTAAAGGCATATGTCTCTAATGCTGGCTATATCCCTGAACACACAGAGATCTATGGGATTAAAGGTGTGCGCCACCACCGCCACGCTCTTTCTATGGTTCTAATAGCTCTGACCCACTGGCAACTTTATTTATTAACATACAATAAAAATCACATTTCAGTACAAATAAAATACCACCATAAATGCTTTCTTCTTTTCACTGTACAGTTTCAGCTAACTTTTTTCATATGTGGAACAGATAGTGTTGTTTTGGTTCAAGGCATTCTGGGAGCCAAGAAAAGGTCTGTTTCTCTCTGCACACAAAGCTCAACTTCTTTTAGCTCCATGAGATGAGGCAGCTTTGAGACAGAGGGATAGAATACCCTTGAAGTACACACAAATGATCCTGTGGAATAAATGTCAGGAGTGCTGGAAAAGAGGCGATTTCCGCATTGAGAGGTGTCTGTGACCACTGGCAGATCTCTCTCAGCAACAGCCATGGCCAGTCTTGTGAAGGGGTACAGAGGTCACTATGGGAACTCTTCTAAGTAAATGAAAACATCATTGTTAGTAGGAGGAATACAGCTATTTCATCTTGACTACTCATAAATAGGTGCTAAAAGAGAGGTGCAGTATTAACACAGAATCACAATTTGTTTTTCTCATGATCCCAAACCAGGTTTCCCTAGCCCCAGATTTCCCTAAGCTTTTCCTTGAATAAAATCTAAGCTAATCTTTCAGATGAAAAATATATTTTATCCATCCTTTCCTAAGTATAATTTTCAAGATGCAGTTGAAATATGAAATACTTCTCTGGGTACATGCTTCTAACTTACTTGGTGAGTATAATCCATGCAAACAGGTCTTTCATAGTCTGCCAGAATGCTGACAACTCCCTGATGTAAACTTAGTGTTTTGTTCCCTTGATAAGAAGAATATTCTGTCTCACTTCTGTGTATCCGGGCTAATCATTATTTCTTTTAACTTAAAATTCTACCTCTTTAATAAAAATTCTTCATGTCTTGTGAATGCTGAGAACCAGATTTTGTGTTAACTAGGTTTGGTTCCTCATGGGCTATGCCCCAGTCCATAACTTTTACATGTTCAATCACTGTTGTGGTTTGAACGTGAGATGTCCCCATAGACTCTTATGTTTGAATACTTGATCTCCAGCCTGTGCTGCTGTTGTGGAAATTTGTGGAAACTTTAGGAGATGGAGTATCACAGGATGAAGTAGATCACCAGGGGTGGGACTTGAGTGCTACACTCTTCCTCACTTTCTATCTGTCCATCCTCTGTTTCCTGAATGTGGATCTAATGTGAACAAATTCCTGTGGTCTTACTTCCATGACTTCCAGAACAAGCCCTTCCTTCCTTCTTCATGCATTTGGTCACAGCAGCAAGAAAAGTAACTAATATAATGACTCCTCGCCTTCCTAGAACTATCTAGAAATATGGGAATATTTTGTCTCTTTACTCTTGGGCTTTCCAAGATTTAGATCTGTCACTTCACTTCTGATAACTATTCTTTAGTAGATATTTATTTTCATTGTGATTCATTGCTTTTATCATACAAGTTGGTTCGATATTAAAAAAAAAAAAAAGCTTGACAATTAACCAGTTTGGTCAGTAGGGAAATGTATATTTAGCATTCAGGTTTCAGGAGGCACTGCTGAGTTGAAGTGGGTATATATCCTTAGTTACTGATTATGAATAAGGAATTAGCAAAGATTAACAGCAAACTAAACCCAGAACAATAGAGATAGGACAGGAATAAGTCCCAGAAGCTTACTTCTAAGGAAGCAGAAGGTCTGAGACAACAAGTCTGAAGATCAAAAGCTTCCTCAATGAACTCAAAGCAACTTAGTTCCTAATTTAGGAAGAGTGAGATGGCTCAGTAGGTGATGGTGCTTGACTCCAAGCCTGACCACCTCAGATTAATCACTGAGATCCAAATGGTAGAAAGAGAATTGACATCTGAAAATTGTTCTCTCACCTCCATACACATGCCTTGGCAAAAAACTCCCAGCCAGCCCCACACAAATAAACAAACACACATTTAAATGCTACTCTAGGAACACCTTTAGTCCAGGAATAAATCATTCATATTTCCTAATTCATTAAATTGTAGGTGTTGGTTTTGTACTATGTTTCTTAATTGTACAGAACTAATTCTAAATCTGAACTCAAAAACTGGGGGTAACTAAGAAGTAATGTGGATTATATAAGCAAGTGATATTGAGACCATGATTGGAAAAAGCATAGGAACAAATAACCAAACAAGTGGAAACACATGAACTGTGAACCAATAGCTGAAGAGCCCCCATTGAACTGGACCAGGTCCTCTGGATAAGTGAGACAGTTGATTAGCGTGAACTGTTTAAGAGGCCCCCAGGTAGTGGGACCAGGACCTGTCCTTGGTGCATGAGGTGGCTTTTTGGAACCTATGGCCTATGCTGAGACACTTTGCTCAGCCTTGGTGTACGGGACTTGGAGGAGGGTACTGGACCTGCTTCAACTGAATCTGCCAGGCTGGACTGACTCCCCAGGGGAGACCTTGCCTTGGAGGAGGTGGGAATGGGGGGGTGGCTTGCTGGGGGAAGACTGGGGGCTGGGAGGAGGGAGGACAGGGAAATCTGTGGCTTATATGTAAAATTAAATTAATTATAAAATAAAAATATTTTTAAAAAGAAGTAATATGATAGAAACTTAGAGATGAATAATAGAATTGTCATGATTATATTCATTACTGTGACAACACAAAATATCTGGGCAGTCAGATGATATTGGAAAATATGTGATAAATATGAAAATAGTTTGTGTTGTTACTACTGCTATGCCAAACTGCTCCAAGAAGTCCCAGCAAATACAAAAATAAATAAATGACATAAAATCTAAGAAGCAAATTTAACAATGACACTAAAAACAAGGTAACTATACAAGGAGCTAGATAGACAGTCCAGCCAGAAGAATACTTACTACTCTTGCCGTGGACCTAAGTCTGCTTCACAGCATCCACACAGGACTTCACAACTGTCTGTAACTCCAGTTTAGGGTTCCAGTACCCTCTTCTGTCTTCTACAGGCATAACAAACACACGTGGTACATATACCTACACTTGAATACTCACATGTATATGTAAAATAAAAGTAAATGAATCTTTTTTTGAAAAGATAATTATACAAGAAGAGCAGCAACAATCAAACAGGAAAGCAAACAAATGCCACACACTAACTCATTCCATTCATCCAGAAATGGTAACTATAAAGTATGCAGAAGATAAACTCTTAGAAAGAAAGAGTGCGGAGGAAACCCAAACACGTGTGGGAGAAATTCAGAATTTATATTTAGAGTCAAGAGGGCAGACGTAGAAAGAAATATGTCAGACAACATGCAGACACATTCTGTCAGAGTCTCCAGGAAATAAATGGAGGGTAGGTGGATAACAGTTATAAGAAGTGGATCTGAGCCAGGCGGTGGTGGCACATGCCTTTAATCCCAGGACTTGGGAGGCAGAGCCAGGTGGATCTCTGTGAGTTTGAGAACAGCCTGGTCTATAGAGCAAGATCTAGGATAGGCACCAAAACTACACAGAGAAACCCTGTCTCAAAAAGAAAAAAAGTAGATCTGTCTGTTCCAGAATCATCCTTTCAGGTTAAGTTACTTCTACCCTTTCTCACCCCCTTCATTACTGCCCATCACCATCCTCACACCCATAGATCTAGCTCCAGATCTTTTTCAGGTAAGTAGATTCTTTCTTTTCCCATTCTCTTTACCTGCCTTGGCTGTGGTCATCTCCATACCCAAAAGTCTAGTTGCGGATCCAGGGTCTTTGAACCCCCATTGTTTGTGAGCCATCATTGTCTTGTGAGATGCTCCTTTCATTGGCTACCTATACTCCCACGCACTACCATCTCTACACCCATAGGCTAAGCTCTAGACCTTTAGTTTAAGAGCCATATTTACCTGATCTGATTAAACAATTCAGCCACCAGCTTTGCCTCAGCTAACTCCAATCACGCAACTGCTGAATTAGCCCAATCTAAAGCAGGACAGCTTCACTTAATTGACACACAAAGAAAGAAGGAAGTTCACAAGCCCCGTTCAAATAATACCAAATCCACTAGTAACTTATCCAACAAAACTACTCATTTGAACCCCATAACACCGAATTTGAAGGAACAATCCCAAATTTTATTGACGAATTTAAGAAGTTTAAAGAATACACTTCACTGAACTCCAGGGAGATAACAGTAAATAATGGAGTAATGTCCAAAAAATAGAGAAATACACAGCTTAATAAAATTATGAAAATAACTTGTGGTTTGAAAACAAAACACAATAAAGAGAAATGTTGATAAGGCTACAGCTGAAATGAAAATGGAATTGAAAAATTCAATTTCCCAACTAGAAAATTCAGGGGAAAGCCTTAAAGTTTGAATTTGTCAACCAGTAGATAGACTATCAGAACTTGAACATAGAGGCTCTAGGCTAAGTAAGCACAGAGTATAGGGTTGTTGTTTTTTTAAGCACAAAAAGTAATAAGTCATCAAAAAACCAAGTCTTCAAATTTTAGGCATAGATGAGGAATAATAGTTCCAGGACAATGACATAGACCAGTTATTTAACAACATTATAGAAGAATGCTTCTGCAAACTAAAAACAGATATTCCCATAAAGTTACAAGAAGCACAATCAACACCAAATAGACAAAAGCAGAAAAGAAACTGCCCAAAGCATATCATAGTTAAAACACTGAATAAACTGTTGAACAAAGAAAAATTATTGAAAGCTTCACAAGAAAAACACAAGCCATATATAATGAAAAATTCATCAGAATAACAGCAAATTTCTCAGTGGAAACTCTGAAAGCCAAAAGAGCCTGAAGCAATGCACTCCAAGTTCTACAAGACCACAACTGCCAACTAGCATAGTTTTGTACCAACAAAACTATATGTCTTAGCTGAAATAGAAAGAAAAACTTCCCATGACACAAACATCCTTAAAAAATAACATATAAAACAACAACAACAACAACAAAAAACCCAGCAAAATAGAATACTGGAAGTAAAATGAAGATAGGAATATGTATAGCCAAGAAATTCTAGAAAGAAAAAGAAAGAAAGAGAGAGAGAGCGAGGGAGGGAGGGAGGGAGGGAGGGAGGGAGGGAGGAAGGAAGGAAGGAAGGAAGGAAGGAAGGAAGGAAGGAAGGAAGGAAGGAAGGAAATGGAGCTTTAATGAATAAAATGCAAAGCATCACTAAGAGCATAAACAGCAAAAAGCCAACAAAATGACTGCAATTTACACACACTTTTCAGTGATACCATTAAATATTAATGGCTTCAAATTTCCCATCAAAAGACATAGGCTAGTTGATTGGATTAAAAAGCAAAACCTTTTTTTTTTCTTTTCTACAAGAAAGCTATCTGCCTTAAAGTTAAGGACTACCTTTAAGTGAAAAGACTGAAAAACTATGCCCAAAATTTGGCATCAGGAAGCAAGAAAGTGTGGCCATTCTAATATCTGACAAATTATAACTCAAATTAAAGCTAATCAAAAGAGGTAAAGAAAGGTAATTCATTTTAATCAAAGATCAATTAATCAAGAAAATATTACAACACTAAACCAATATGTACCAAGCTCTGGTGTACCCAATTTCATTAAAATTTAAAAATCAAAAAATAATAGTGGGCCAGTGGTGGCACACTCCTCTAATCTCAGGACTCTGGGGGCAGAGGCAGGTGGATCTCTGTGAGTTTGAGGCCAGCCTGGACTACAGAGTGAGTTCCAGTAAAGGCACCAAAGCTACACAGAGAAACACTGTCTCAAAAAACTAAATAAATAAATAAACAAACAAAATAAAAAATAATCTCTACATAAATACATAACTGACTTAATGATGCAATGCTAGAATTTGGGAGAAAAAAAAAAAAAGAAAACTACAACCAAACCCAAAGAAGGCAAGAAATAATGTTTAAAAAGCAAAAGTTAATGAAATAGAAAGGACATACAAAGATGCTACGGCCCCGCAGCTGGAGCACAAAATCTGGCAAGGACCGCTGAGGTTAAACAGCACCCTAGACACCCAGTTTCAGTTCGTCAGGGAAGCAGCTCTCTTTATTTGTACCAACATGGGCTTATATACCCCTCTAACAGCAGGGGATCAAGGAATGGTTACTCTGTATCTGCAGGCAAGCTGGACACTGTTTTCCAAACAGGAAAAACCACAGGCGAACTGATTCCCAGCACCTTCCGGAACCCAACTGCACATTTTTCACACAAACAACTTAACTGGAACAGGACAAAAAAGGGCATTTAAAATTAAGGCAGCAAACTTACTGCTGCCGACACAAAGATTCAATGAATTCAAATCCAAACTCAATGAATACAAAAAGCTGTTTTTTTAAGAGTACAACCAAGACCAAAAGACCTTAGACTCAATTAACCAAAAGAAAGAAAGAGATAAACTACCCACACAAACAGAGTTAGAAATGAAGAGGGAAACAACAGATACCAAAGAAGTTTAGAATAGCATGAGGGAATACTTTTTTAACCTGTAGTCTGATAAACTGGAAAAATCTAAAAGAACTGGATGAGTATTTTTTGATTCAGCAAAAGTGCCAAAATTAAACTAAGAAGAGATCAAAAACCCTGATGACAAAGGAAGAGACTGGAGCAGCATATAAATGGTTTCTGACTAAAATGTCCTTTAGTACTATAGATTTACAACAGAGATACTTTTAAAGTCCTTAGCAGACTTTAAAATAACTACAACCAATACTTCTTAAATTAATCCAAAAATTAGAAATAGATGCACTACCCACAAATTCATTCTATAATGCCATTATTACTGTAACACCCAACCAAAACAGGTAAAAATAACCATAATTATTGTAATAATAATAATTATTATTATTAATGTAACCAATATCTCTGTTGAATATACATGCAAACATACTTGTGGTAGTACTCTAATAGTACTGAAATGTGATTTCAATGGAGGGTCCTCCCACAGGGAATGTTGAATAGCCCAACTCTGCGCCAATATTTTGTACAACAACCATTGGAAGTGATACGTAAAAAATTTCCTAAATCTATAATTTATCATTATATGGATGATATTTTACTAGCTGACTCAAATGCAGATACTTTAGAAAGAATGTTTGAAGAAGTAAAGAAAATTTTGCCTTGCTGGGGATTACAAATTGCTCCTGAAAAAATACAAAGAGGAGATTCTATTAATTATTTAGGATATAAAATAGAGCTACAAAAATTAGACCCCAAAAGGTGCAAATTAGGAGAGATAGACTACAGACTCTTAATGACTTTCAAAGATTATTTGGAGATATTTCTCATCTACAAACTATTGTTGGGGTAAAAAAATGATGAAATGACTAATTTGTTCAAAACCTTAGAAGGTGACAAGGACTTAAATAGTCCAAGAGAATTATCACCTGAAGCTGAGAAAGAATTAGCCTTGGTAGAAAAGAAAGTGCATGAAGGACACGTGGATCATATTGATCCAAAGCTGGATTGCATTTTGGTTATTTTACCTTCTAGGAGTTCTCCTACTGGAATATTAATGCAGAGGGAAGATATTATATTGGAATGGATATTTTTACCAAATAAACCAAATAAAAAAATTAAAAACTTATGTGGAAAAAAATCTGACTTGATTTGCAAAGGAAAATTGAGACTTCGTCAATTAGCAGGAATAGACACAGCAGAAATTGTCGTACCATTAACTAAGGAGGACATTGAAAAATTATGGACAGAAAGTGAACCTTGGCAAAGAGCTTGCAGTAATTTTTTTAGGAGAAATTAACAGCAAGTATCCCAAAAGTGATAGAATTGATCTTATAAAGAGAGCTGATTGGATCTTGCCTCGAACTGTACGGCAAAAACCCATGTTTGGAGTTCATACATTTTATACAGATGCCAACAAATAAGGAAAGGCAGGTTACAAATCAGAAAATTTAAGTAAAGTGGTTCAAAGTCCGTATAATTCAGTTCAAAAATCAGAATTGTATGCTATTCTGTTGGTATTAATGGATTTTTCAGAACCTCTCAACATAGTAACTGACTCTCAGTATGCTGAAAGAGTGGTGTTACATATTGAGACTGCAGAATTTATCCCTGATGCTTCAGAATTAACTTCACTATTTATTCAATTACAAGATACAATCAGGAAAAGGAATCATGCTTTATATATAACTCACATTCGATCCCATACTGGTCTGCCAGGCCCTCTAGCACAAGGCAATGATGAGATTGATAAATTATTCATAGGAAATGTGCTGGAGGCCTCAGAATTTCATAAAAAATACATCATGTCAATAGTAAAGGTTTAAAAAAGAATTTTTTCATAACCTGGCAACAAGCCAAAGAAATAGTAAAGAAATGTCCTACTTGTTCCTTCTACAATCAAACGCCATTACCAGCAGGATGTAACCCAAAGGGTACTCAGAGAAATGAAATCTGGCAGATGGACGTGTTTCACTTTGCAGAATTTGGAAAATTGAAATATGTACACCACACCATTGATACTTATTCAGGATTTCAATGGGCAACTGCATTGAGTTCTGAAAAAGCTGATTCTGTAATCACTCATTTGCTAGAAGTTATGGCCATCATGAGTATACCTGCACAAATCAAAACTGACAATGCTCCATCATATGTCTCTGTTAAAATGAAACAGTTTTTTGCTTATTACAATATAAAGCATATTACAGGCATACCACATAAACCTACAGGTCAAGCAGTTATAGAAAGATCAAACAGAACTCTAAAGGATATGCTAAATAAACAGAAATGGGTAACAAAAACCCCCAGAAACAGACTGCATAATGCTCTTCTAACTTTGAATTTTCTGAATGCCAATGAGAAAGGAACAACAGCTGCAGAGAGACATTGGATAATAGAAAAAAACTACAGAATTAAATCAGACTATATACTTTAAGGATGTGCTGACCTCAGAATGGAAACCAGGGTATGTATTACATTGGGGACGAGGTTTTGCTTTTGTTTCTACAGGAGAAGATAAGCTGTGGGTACCATCAAAATTGATAAAGGTTCGATTTGAACAAGAGAGACCTCTTAATTAGAGGAGATGATAGTTCATCAACCAGCATGAACATCCAATTTAAACTAACTTGTATCAATAACACATGCCTTTTCATTTAATCAGATAGTAACTTGCCAAAAAGGAACAGCCCCAAAATTAGTCTTGGGGAAAGGTTTTTGTTTTTGTCTTTTAGGAGAATGAAGGTTAAGGAATCTGAAGAACACTGGACAAATGAGACAACTGAAGAAAAGGGACAAATCATCTATCCCAAGAAACAGAGTGAAACAGTATATGGGTATATATTATCTAAAAAATGTTTATGTCTTCCTAAATGTTTGTTTCTGCTTTTCTCTAAAAATTTAATACTATTGGTCTTCTAATAGTCCCAGTTCAATTAAAATTTAAAGTTGACTTTGGAGTTGGAGAATGGCTCTCTCCTTCTTTAAACTCAAGCATGTTGTTAAAAGGAAAATGCAAACTCCCTGTATCATGCCAGAATAAAAGAGCCATCTTCTGCTATGGGACAGGACAAAAGCCAAATTAATTAAGGGACTATTCTATTACTAATCTCAACTCTTTGATTCTATTCTGATTCTTTAAACTCTTCTTAAAGTATGAATTTTATATCAAAATTTACAAGATTAATATATATATAGATATTTATACATTTTAAACTTTGTTAAGATATGAATGGTCATATAGAGTACTAACTAATTCTAAAAAAAAAAAAAAAAAAAAAAAAAAAAAAAAAAAAAAAAAAAAAAAAAAGCTCCAATTACCTGCATATATATGTCTTTGTGTTTGAGTCTCTTATCAGTTTTCTGTGGGAAATCACGGCCAGGCCTAACATCAACTGAAGTCTACAGAAAGAAGATGGGGCCCCACAACAACAACAATTCCACGTGGACAATAATAATATCATTAAGCTGACAAACATCATCCACAGATCAGCTTTGAACTACAAGGTGCTCAGAGCAATTTTGAGATGACTAGCTGAGATGATCCAGTCTCAAAGACTACTTGAATAAGGACTTGAGATAAACCCTGAACTTTGGCATTATACACAGACTGGATAATGAAGGATATAGTTACCTCTCCTAGAATTTGACAATTAACCTAAAATTTTTCTTTCAGGATAAGAAAACTTCGCCCATACCCAGCAGGAAGCAATTTTAAGAATACGACGCCCACATTCCCAAAGAGGTGGTGTGGGGCGGGTGGTTTTTTTGGTCTTTTTAATGGGTTTTGGGTCTGGGATAATTTTCAGTGTTTAGGGGGGTTGGTTACAAGTTATTGTCAAGGGTTAGGAAAAAAGCTAAGCAAAGGAGATTAGATTTAAGGTTCTTATTAAAAAAGAAAGAAAGAAAGAAAAGAAAAAGACAATTACTAGTTTTAAATACTTTACATTGGATTGGATTGTTTTATATTATAAACAAATTTGAAATTGATATTGTTAGAAAATGCTATATGTATATTTATAATTGTATTTATACCATTCATTTAACAAATAATGCAATTTTCTGATCCTTGAATGTTATTATTACCAACTATTAGGATATAAAGAAATGAAAGTTAGTAGTTAGACATTACAATAGAACTTGTAGTCATATTAGATATGTTTTAAAAATTGAGCAGAGATGTTTTAGACAGGTCATCTTCAAACCCTTCAGAGATCTACAGAATATGGCATTTAAAATGTTTTAATAACTTAGAAAATTTTTCTTTTTTGAGACATGTCGGCTCCTGGCAGTACCAATCTACTTCAGAGAAAATATGGGCATTGAAGAAACTGCATATGGAGTCAACTTTCATTGTGGCAAGTTAGCCAGTGGACAACAAAGAATCCTCGAATCAACAGGACAAAATGGACAGACAGAACACGAAACAAAGGACTACTGATTCTTGCCAAAACAAGTGTGGTTATGGCTTTATCAAAAGGCATCTTCTGAGGCCAGGACAATATGGCCCCATCCCTGAAGTGGCCTTCGCAATCCGGGAAAGGTACAGTGCCCTTTTCCTCGAAGGCAGCTTAACAGGCAGAGGGCCAATGGCTTCTGTTGTACAATGGAACAGCAGCTGAAAGCTCATGCCTCTGGAAAGTAGACTGGCATTTAATAGAGGGATATGGAGAAGAAGGGGATGCTGAGATGAAGCCAACTATACACAGCCAAGAAGAATGGACAGCTGAACTCAAAAACTGTCAACAATTTCCAGAATTTAAAATCCTGAATCATGACAGGACACTAGTGGAATTCAGGCATTGCTGGTACATGGACTGCTCTCACCCAATGTGAGGTTGAACTGTTGACCTGTGTACATCCTACTTCACAAATGAGTCTGTCAGATACGCTAAGCCTATAGGCTGAAGATGATGCCCCAACACTGCGGAGAAACCTCAGGTGACTGCCCAGGCAGCTGGCTGTTTCTGTCAACTCACAGATTTTTTGGAAATTTCTTGCATGCACTTCCTGTTTTTATTTTTTTTTTTTCATCACAGGCAATTTATTTTGTTCTATTCATTCACAGTTAATACAGAAAATACTTGGAAACATTTCCATGTAATGTTTGACACAGAAATCATCAAATAGAAGTATACAATGTTGACAGGAGGCAGTACATTTATAATTTATAACCCCAAATGTATTTATAAATTAGAAATGGAAAGATCTACAAATGAAATTATGAAGGTTCACCAAAGTCATTTAATCTGTCAGTTTCTCATTCATTTTTATGTCTTAATAATATTCTATTGTATGAATAAGCCACATTTTATTTCTCTCCAGTATTTGATAGCTATTTAAGTTGTTTTAACTTTTTTACTATTAGCAACACACTGCTGTAAACCTTCATGTACATGTTTCATAGGTGCACATTTTCAGTAGTTTGAGGATATATTCCTAAGGGTAGACTTGTTGAGTAACAGAGTAACAATGTTTTGCATTTTGACCAACCACCAAACTATTTTGCCAAAGTGGCACACCTTTTTACAATCTCACCAAATCCTTGTTTTTAAGGCTCTGATTTTTGTACAAAAGCATTCAATCATTCTGTCAGACCAAACCAGGAAAAGTAAGCTATAGTTCAGAGCTGTTCTATTCCATTTACTATGCAAAGCCATTCTTGGCGTTTGCAACTCTCAGCCCTTTTGAGTATTCTTGCAGTGTTCACCTTTTCCTCCACCACTTTTTTTTTCTTTTTTTCTGGTTTATTTCTATCTATTACAAATGTATAAAAAATCCTCCATCAACGCTGCTGATAGCAGCAGAACCTTGAGAAATATACCTTTGGTTTGCCTCAGAAAAGGAACACATATTGTACTGTAAAGTTTATAAAATTGGCACAAAACATTGTGATAATGTTACAATACCAGTTTTAAGAGTTCAGTGACTAATGGGGAGCCGATGGGATACATGCAGAACTGTGAAAGCGATCTCACTTAGCCAGCTGTACACGTAGACTGTAAATCTACATTCAGATCATTTCTGAACTAAGACTATCATCTCAGTTTATCTGTTGAGGTCAACCAGGAAACCCTAGAATATACCTTGATTTTTGCAAAAAACAAAATAGGGGGAGGGGTTTCTTCGGCATTTCAGTCCACGAGTAACAGTATCCTAACAGGCAAAGTGTTCTCTCACTGTCAACATAGAATGAACTGCTGCTGGAGGTCAACTTGGGCTTTAATTTGCATTAGCACTTACATGCATAGTAGTCCAAGTTGTTGACCTCATGACTTTAAAAAAGTAACTCTAAAAAAGTAAAATGGCCCTTCTTGGAAGACTAAAGAAAGACATCCAGCCATAGTTGTAAAAAGTCTCATCAAAACAATATACCCTTTTATGAATTACGCCTCAATTTAAAAAAAAAAAAGTAGCCCCAAATAAGAAGCAACTCTGAAAAAGAAAATATAACTTAAGATATTTGAGAAAAACAAGGTGAATACAGGTTCAAAAATAATTAAGATACATTTTCTTAAGGCTACCTAGAATTAGGCTTTAAAGAATTCTACCATTTCAAGTTTACCACTAGTTACTAGATACCTATTTACAAACAAGATGTTCACCTTTTTTGTTCCTTTATCAAGAGAAAAATCTACCTTCAGACTATGAGAGTGGTGATGGGGAGGGACTAGAAAACAAGATTCAAATAATCCCATGCAAATATCACATTTTTCAAATGGAAGAACTCCAAACTGCACTAGAAGATCCAATCACTAAGACACTTTCCATTGAAATGATTTAAGTACAACTACATGGCACCAAGGTTTAGGCCTAATATAGGCCTGACAACCAAGTCCTTGTTTTCTAGAAGAAAAGCCTCAAAAGTCCCACTCAATTCCACATAACAATACTTCAAAGATCAATTAGGTTTTCCTTTCCTTAATATTTTTGTTTTTGACTTCTAATCTTAAAGACTAGATTAAAACTTAGCTCATTTCCCAGAAGGCATTGCTTCCCTTTGCTCTATGAAAGAGTCCACCAAGACCTCTTCCTCAAAACCATCTAGCCCCCAGCCTCCAGCCTGTGCTTGTAATGCATCTTTCTCAACATCCTGAAAAGGTAATGTAGGTAAAATATGCTCATAAACATTAAAACTAGTTGTTAGAAAGACGTAACTAGCTTTATAATTTAAGTTTTAGAACATAAATACTTGCAGCTTAATCTGCACTGACAATGATTGTCGAAGCCTAGAATTCAACATTTACAAATTCTCATTCAAACAGACAAAACACACTATTATCACACAACTTGTGTCTTGAGAGATTCTTCTGCTTTTTAAATCTTTGGCCTCCCAGTCAATCCCAAGTTCAACCAACTTTTCCGAGTTCTGGTAGTTACCTGGACCACTGAGGCATTGCCACAAGACTTCTTCTCTTTTGAAACATCCTTTTTCTCTAGATATTAGGATAGCTACACCAGCTTGTTTCTTCTGTGATGTATGTTGGTGTGGGATTATCTATTGCTTGATTTTTCATGGATGTGTTTAGCTTCTTTGGGTTGAATTTTCCCTTCTAGTGCTTTCTGTAGGGCTGGGTTTGTAGACAGGTATTGATTAAAACTGGTTTTATCCTGGAATATTTTGTTTACTCCACCTATGGTGATTAAGAGTTTTGCTGGGTATAATAGTCTGGGTTGGCATCCGTGGTCTCTTAGTGTCTGCATGAGATTTGTCCATGATCTTCTAGCTTTCATAGTCTCTATTGAGTAGTCTGGTGTTATTCTGATTACCTTTATATGTTACTTATATGTTACTTGGTCTTTTTCCTTTGCGGCTCTTAATATTTTTTCTTTGTTCTGTGTGTTTAGTGTTTTGATTATTATGTGGTGAGGGGACTTTTTTTTAGATCCAGCCTATTCAGTGTTCTGTAAGCTTCTTGTATCTTCATAGGTATTTCTTTCTTTAGGTTAGGAAAGTTTTCTTCTATGATTTTGTTGAATATATTTTCTGTGCCTTTGAGTTGATATTCTTCTCCTTCTTCTATCCCTATTATTCTTAGGTTTGGTCTTTTCATGGTGTCCCAAATTTCCTGGACGTTTTGTGTTACGACTTTTTTGTCTTTAGTATTTTCTTTGACTGACGAATCTATTTTCTCTATCGTGTCTTCAGTGTCAGAGATTCTCTGTTCCATCTCTTGCAATCGGTTGGTTATGTTTGTTTCTGTAGTTCCTGTTCGTTTTGTCAGGATTTCTATTTCCAGCATTCCCTCAGCATGTGTTTTCTTTATTGTCTCAAATTCATTTTTCAGATCTTGGAATGTTTCTTTCATCTGTTTAATTGCTTTTTCTTGGCTTGATTTGATTTCTTCCCATTTTTTGTTCGTTTTTTCTTCCATTTCTTTAAGGGAGTTTTTTATTTCCTCTTTAATGGTGTTTTTCATTTCTTCTTTAAGGGAAGTTTTTATTTCCTCTTTAAGAGAGTTTTTCATTTCCTCTTTAAGGAAAGTTTTTATTTGCTCTTTAAGGTAGTTTTTCATTTCTTCTTTAAGGAAAGTTTTTATTTCCTCATTGAGGGAATGTTTTATTTCTTCTTTAAGGGCCTCTATCATCTTCTTAAAGTCATTTTTAGGGTTGATCTCTTCTGTTTCTTCTGTCATGGTATGTTTAGGTCTTGCAGGTGTAGAATCACTAGGTTCTGATGTTGCCATAGAGGTCTTTATGTTGTTGCCTGTATTTTTGCACTGGCGTCTACTCATCTCTTCCTCTGTGCAGTGCAGGTGGTGTCTGTGTCTGAGAGTGCCTCTCTTGTTCTAATTTTTAGTCTTGGTTTAGTAGGGGTTCTTGGTTAAATTGGTGCTATTGGGCTGTTTCTTCAGGGACAGCTGATTTCAGTCTGTGAATTATATACTTATGATTCTGGTGATCTGGTTTAGTGGCTGGGTAGCACCTTCTTCTGTGTTCCCAGGTCATGTTTTGTTCATTTGTCAACTCCTCAGCTGATCTTGTTTCTTCAGACTTCAAACTGTAGGTATCTGAATCCTCTCCCAGATGGGTTTCAGCTGAGCAGGGTAGTCTCACCAACACCTTCAAGTTATTGGGTTTCACAGGATCAGCAGTTGGGCCCTGGGTTGTCCCCAGACGGAGTGCCCAGACTCGCCCTGGTTCTGACCCACGGAGATAGCCTCTTCCCCAGGTGTTGGGGCCAGGGGCATCCCCGCTCCAAGCCGCGTAAGCCCGTCTCCGTCCCCGGGCCTGTCCACCCCTGTGGCCCGCCGCCACAGGCCCACCTGCATCCACTTGTCTCCACCGCCAGGCCTGTATGTCCCTGTCAACTGCCGCTGGGTCTGTCTGCCTCTGCGGGAAGCCAACGGGCCTGTATGTCTCTGCCGGCTGCCGCAGTGGGCCTACCTACCTCTGCTTGTTACTGCTGCTGGGCCCATCCACCTCTGTGAACTGCCACCGGGCCTGTATGTCCCTGTCGGCCGCTGCCACCGGGCCCTTCCACCTCCGCGAGTCGCCGACCTGCGTCCGCCCATCTTTGCCCCGTGGCCTGTCTACTTCTGTGGGCTGCTGCCGTCGCCGCCGCCGCCGGGCCTGAATGTCTCTGTCGGCCGCCGCCGCCGGGCCCGTCCACCTCCGTCTGCTTATCTCCGCCACAGGGCCTGTCCACCTCTGTGGGCTGTCGCTGGGCCTGAATGTCTCTGCCAGCTGCCGCTGGGCCTAAATGTCCCTGTCAGCCGCTGCGGCTGGACCCGTCTACCTCTGCGGGCAGCTGCCACAGGCCTACCTGCGTCTGCTTGTCTCTGCCATCTTGAATCTCTAATCCTGTTTTTATTTTTGTTAGCTAATATTATTTCCTTCTTGGTTCTCTGAGGGAGTTGAAGATTAGTTAGTTATGGTTGAAAATTAGTTAGTTATAGTTGAAAATTAATTAGGATAGAAAGTGCATTAGATACATCTTGGATTTACCAAAATAGGATAGATAATGGAATTATTTTCTCTAATTTGTCAAATACCTGTTTAGGTATTCATTACTTGTATATATTGTATATAGTTATTGTACTTTTTTATATAGTTTTTCTTTTGTTAGTTATAACCTTTTTCTTTTTTTCTTTTTATTAATATAGAAAAGGGGAAATATGGTAGTATTCTAATTGTACTGAAATGTGATCTTGATTGTATGTTAATAAATAAAGTTGCCCGGGGGTCAGAGCTATTAGAGCCATAGAAAGAGCATGGCAGTGGTGGCACAGGCCTTTAATCCCATAGATCTCTGTGTGTTCGGGGATACAGCCAGCATTGGAGACATATGCCTTTAAGACCTAGAGGGCTGTACATACAGACAGTGACGAGGCAGTCACGTGTTTGGGTTTACAACCAATGAGAAGGCAGAATGACTTTGAAATGACTGACACAGTCAAGAGAGGAAATAGCTCTCTTTTGGGAAACTGGGACACAGCAGGAGGAAGGGTGAGATTTTAGCTCTGAGCTCTGACCTCTTGGCTTTCTCTTTTACATTGTTTCTGTGTTTCTTATTTAATAAGACGGTTGGATACATCAACACATACTCAGTAAAATATTAGAAAACAAATACAGGCACATATCAGGAAGGTTATTCATCATAATTATGTTGGTTTTATACTAGAAACAGAGATAGCTCAACATATGTAATTTACTAATTATTAAAGAAAATCATGTAAGTGGGCTTAAATACAAAAATTAGATGATCATCTCAGTAGGTACAGTAAAAGTCTTTGAAAAAAATCTGTTGTGCCTTCATGATAAACATTCTAGAAAGAGTAGGACTGGGAGAAACATATCATAATCAAGATTATATAAGACAAACTCACAGCCAACACTATCCTAAATTATAGAAAGGGTAAAAGTAACCTTATTAAAATCAGGAATGAGACAGGGATGTCCATAATTCCCACTTCTTTTCAGTATAGTGTTGTAAGCACTATCTGAAATGATAAAGCAAGAGAAGAAAATTAAATGGATAGAAATAGAAAAGAAAAAGTCAAACTATCCCTATTTGTAGACAATAAAACATTATGCAAAAAGAGGTCCAAAATTCTACCAGAAAACTCTAGAAGCAATCAAAAATTTCGACATCATGGCAGGGTACAAAGTTAACTTTCACATCAATAATAAACACATTGGAGAGAGATCCAGTATAAATTCCCATTTACAAAAGATCAAAGACAATAAAATATCTTGAAATAAACCTAAATAAAGAGGGCAAAGACCTCTACAATAAAAAACTTCAAACTTCTGAAGTAAATATACAGAAAGACACTAGATAGTGGAAAGACATCCCAGATCCCTGAATTGGTAGAATTAATATTGTGAAAATGAATGTGTTACAAGAAATAATTTACAGATTTAATGCAATCCTAATCAAATTTCCCACAGCATTCTTCATAGAAATAGAAAAAATTCTAACATTTATATGGAACCATAGAATATTCCACATAGCCAATGCAATCCTGAGCAAAAAGCAGAATGCTGGGGGCAATGCTACTCCAGAATATCATTATATAATATGAAGCTAGAGTAATTAAAATTAATAGTGTGCCATAAAATACACCAATGGAATAAAATAAAAACCCAAACATTAATGCATGAAACAAGTCATCTGACTTTTGACAAAGACACACAAAAAAATACACTAGAGAAAAGACAGCGTCTTCAAAAATAGTTATAGGAAAACTGAATATCCACATGCAGAAGAATGAAATTACACCCATATTTATCACACTGCATACACACAAAGTGAATCAAAGACCTCACTTGGAAATCTAAAACCCTAAAATTGTTAGAAGAAAACATTGACAGAAACCCACAAGATACAGATGTAGGAAAGGATTATCTGATTACAACTTCATTTATCCAGAAATTAAGGGCAAAATTAATAAGTGGAACTTCATTAAAACGAGAAGATACCTATACAGTTAAAGAGACAGTTAATCCACTGAAGAAAAATGAGAGAGAATCTTTACCATCTGTCAGACTATTAATATCTAAAATATACAAAGAATTCAAAAAACAAAGAGTCAAGGAAACAGAGCATCCAATTAAAAAATGGGGCCAGGTGGCGGTGGCGCATGCCTTTAATCCCAGCACTCAGGAGGCAGAGCCAGGCAGATCTCTGTTAGTTCATGGTCAGCCTGGTCTACAGAGTGAGAGCCAGGACAGGCACCAAAACTACACAGAGAAACCTTGTCTTGAAAAAAAAAAATGGGTTAGGGATCTAAACAGAGAGTTCTTAAAAAAATAAATAAAAATAGCTAAGAAACATCACAAAAAGTGTCCATATCCCTAGCAATAGGGAAATGCAAACTAAAACAACTTTGAGATTCCACCTTACCCCAGTGAGAAATGACCAAGATCAATAAACAAACAACAATAAATGCTGGCAAGGTTGTGCGGGGAGGGTAACCCTCATTCACTATTGGTAAGAATACAAACTAGTGCAGCTACCCTGAAAATCACTATGGATAATTCTCAAAAAAATAAAAAATAAATCAGCCATATGATCCAGCTATGCCACTCTTTGGCATATAACCAAAGGACCCAAAATTCTATCACACAGACACTTGTTTATTGTCCCCCTGTTCACAATAACTAGGAAATGGAAGCAACTCCAATGTCCTCCAAGAGGTTAGTGATAATGAAAATGTGGCACATGTACACTATGAAATACTATTTGGCTATAAAGAAAGGTGAAAGTGGGAAATTTACATATGGATGGACCTAGAAAATATTATATTTAGGTAACTCAGACCCAGAAAGGCAAATAGTTCATGTTTTCTCTTATATGTAGTTCTTAGCTACAAATCTTCAGATATGAGTATATAGCAAAAAGTAAGCAGTAACCACAGAAACCAGAAAAGTACAGAAGTACCACGCCATTTGGCTTGGGAGGGAAATAGCAAGATGCAGGTGATATCAAATCTGTGACTAGACCAGGCAACACGGCTCTTGTGAAATTACTAATTCCATAGGAATGGTCAACAACAAGAATGAATTAGATGAAATCCTAGTCAAGAAATTCAAAAGAAGGGTTATAAGCATGTTCAAGGAAATCAAAAAGGAAAATTAATTACAAGCAAACACCAACAAATAGCTACATGAAATAATGACGGACTTGAGAGCAGGACAGATTACCATGACTATAAGGTAAGTAGATGATTTGAAAGTTTCAAAGAATGACAGAATCTAATTAATAAGAAATAATCGATAGACTTACCAAATCTGTGCCACACTATGAAAAGGTAAAATCTACAAATCATGGAAATAGAAGAAGAGGAGTTTCATGCTAAAGGCATAGAAAACATTTTCAACAAAGTCATAGCAGAAAATTTTCTAAAGCTGTAGAGAGAAATGCCCATTCAGGTATAAGAAGCCATTTGAACACATATGAAAAAAGACAAAAATAGAACCAGGCCATAGGTATATCATAAGGTCATTAGGAATAATATTACTGCTATATTCCTTCAGCATAATAAAAGTATTTGGTTTTCTCTTAAGCCTTGGTTTATCCAGTCTCAGGTTCTTGTCAGGCATGAGTGCCATCTCATGGAATGGGCCTTAAATATAATCAGTTTGGTTGGTTACTCCTGCAGTATTTGCAAGCAGGTCTTTGTTGTATGTTACATGTTTTATAGCTGGATTGATGATTACTTCCTGCTCTGGCAGCATGCAGAGAACCTTCTAGTAATAGGAAGACTGATCAGTAAGCATAATGGCTCTAGTTAGGCATCAACTCAACTTCCCGGTGTTTGATAAAATATGTAAATATTCTCATCAGCAATAAGGCCTTACTATCAGTTTGTGGAGAGCAACCAATAGCCTTGGCAGCCATCATCAGAGAGGCTTCTTCTTATAGTAGAAGGGAGCTGACACAGAGATCCACAATTGGGTAGAGTGCAGAGAGTGAGAGGCTTTGGAGTACTCAGTACTAACTGGGATGTCTTCATCAAACCCCTCACCTATGGCCTGTGATTCTATGTGGAAAAGGAAGTAGAAAGATTTTTAGAGCCAGAGGGGATAGATGACTCCAAGAAAGCTGTATCTTTCAAATTCAAGAGAACTGATATACATATAAACTCACAGCGACTGTGGCAACACATAGGTTCAAGCCAGGAATCCCAGTGTTGACGGCTAGAAGTGGACATGAGCTTTCACCCCTGTAGCCAGAGTTTTCCTGCCTTGCCCACAGTCAGGACAAATCTTTGTCACCCACCAGTCCCACAGCCACTCATACACAACCAAGTAAACACAGAGATTTATATTGCTTACAAACTGTATGGCCGTGGCAGGCTTCTTGCTAACTCTTCTTAAAGCTTAAATTAATCCATTTCCAAAAATCTATACCCTGCCACATGGCTCATGGCTTACCAGCATCTTTTCATGCTGCTTGTCAGGGTGGCGGCTGGCAGTGACTCCTTCTGCCTTCCTGTTCTTTTATTTCTCCTCTCTGTTAGTCACGCCTATACTTTCTGCCTAGCCACAGGCCAATCAGTGTTTTATTTATTGACCAATCAGAGCAACTTGACATACAGACCATCCCACAGTACAGTCAAGTGCAGACCATCTCAGACACCTGCACTCAGGTCCGTGGTCCTGATCATCCTCTATGCGGACCTGCTGGGTAAAGCCACGAGGAACCTGAGAACGGGCTCCCACAGGACATACAGAACATCCCACGGCACACTCCTGACCAAAAAGTTATCTGCAACTGATTATTGGCCGGCAAAGAAAAAATTAGTTTTTCCAATGGAATCTCACTGAGTATATTACACACACTTCAGGGTAGGTTACATGTCCAGGAGCAGTTTGCCAACACAAATGAACTCAATGATACTTTTGTAGACTTTTTGTTTCTGGTTGCTTTATTTGGACATTTTTTTCATCATAATGGCCTTTTCACTGTCCATTTTTGTTTCTCTTTTGTCTTTTTCTAATATGTGTTTGTTGTTGTTCTTGTTTATTTAAACAAAGAGAACAGGATGTGTAGATGAAGCCGGGGAAGATAGGGAGGAGCTAAGAGGAGCTGAGGGATAATAAAAGCACTATCAGTATGTATTAGAAGAAAAAATATTTTTCAATAAAAAGAAACTAGCAATGTCACATTATAGTCAAAACATTAAATGTGCAGAATAAAGGAAGTATATCAAAAGCTAGAAGAGAAAAAACCAAGTCACACATAAAGCAGACTAATGAGAGTTACATCAGTTTTCTCTAAAGAAGCTTTGCAAACCAAGAGGGAAAATTACATAGCTCAAGCTGTGAAAGACAATAATTGCCAACTCAGATTACTATAGCAAGTCATATCCAGATTTATTACTGAATCTGTCATAATTACAAAGGAAAGAAAAACTTTCCACAATAAAGTATACTAAAGTAATTTATGATCTCTAAACCATATCTACAGATGATAGTATGAACTGAAGAAAAGATAATCATATCTGTGTTATAAGATAGAGTAAATAATGCAGAAGGAGGTTCTCCTCTCAGGTCTTTGACCTCTCCTGCTACGGGTAATCAGCTAGGTTTACAGTACTAGTCACTAATTTCCTCTTATTGTGTGGACCTCATTAGACAATTGTATACTTATCCTTATGTCCACAGATTAAGTATAGCTTTAGCCTCTCTCATCAATGAAACTACCTTTTGCAATAGATTGAGACAATTACAAAGACCCACAACTGGTCAAAATTCAGAGGAAGTAGCTCTGGGGTGACTAATTTTAACTGATGCATGCACAATGCAATCCATACACCTAAGGCTCAGAAAAAAAATCACCAAAAAGAGAAACAAAAGGATTATGAGATCCAGAAACCCAGAAAATCTACTGCTGGATAGTGTCCTCACACATAACAGGGAGAATTAATAATTTCTTTAAAAACCTTAGCAAAAAACAAACAAACAAACAAAAAAAAAACCTTAGCAATATGGTTGCCTGAACAAGACAAGCATAATAACAACAGTTATTGACAGACCAAGATGGACAAGAGAAATTCTACATGATCCCATGCCTAGATGAAGAGACACACATACTCAATGGCAGATGAGAGAGGAAGAATCAGTTTCCTCAGGGACTAGTATAGGATGTCTGATCCCAATTGGTCAGCCCTGGAGATAGATATATCTGAGAAGGATAAATTGACTCAGGTGTGTGTGTGTGTGTGTGTGTGTGTGTGTGTGTGTGTAAAACAACTAAACTAGGTCATGCTTTTAAGGAGGGAGGCACAGGAGGAGTTTGAAGGGGTGCAGGAAGGATATAGATGTAGCACTTATGTATGAAGTTCTCAAAAATAAAAATACTTTTAGAAATAATAAAAATTAATTAATTATTTAGAAAAGCAATGCTAGGACAATAACAAGAAAACACCAAACACTACAAAATCAACAAAATTACCAGATTAAAAGAAAAGAGGACCCATTTTATTTGTTACCTTCCAGAATTATACCTCTACACCAAAGATGATGTGTCTTCAAGTAAGAGGATGGAAAAGATTCTAAGCACAACTTAGGAAACAAGTGCTACTGTTCTAATAGCTAATAAATCATCAAGCCATAACCAATCTGATAAATGTATGCCATATTGATCAATTAGAGGAACAATCCATTGAGAAGATACTAAAATTCTGAACTTACATGCACTTGTGATAATGCACTTCTACATGAACTTACATGAGTCAATGAGTTCAGTTTTATTTAAAAAACAATCACATGTAAAGATGCAGACTAGTTCCAATACAGCATTAATGGCTAACTTCAATATCCCACAACTGTGAATAGGAAAGTAATTCCAACAAGAACAGAGAGACATCTGACTTCAAGAACATCATAAATCAAGTGGACCTAACCAACATCTACAGAGAATTCCATATAAACACTGAATAATTCCTTAGCAGCCTAAGGAACTTTCTCAAAAATAGATAATGTAATGGGCACAAAGAAAGTCTTGATGAATATGGGAAAATTGAAATAATTTGTTGTGTTATTTCTTACAAGAATGGAAGAAACTGGAAATAATCAAGAGAAAACACACAATATACCCAAATTCATGGTAATTAAAAATATGCTATATTATTTGATTATTAGGTTATCAAAGAAATCAAAAGTAAATTTAAAAACTCCTAAAACAAAATGAATAAAAGTACAACATAACTAAACCTAAGGGAAATAATGAGAGCTATCCTAAATGATAGCAATGGGACTCTCCATTAAAAGATCAGAGAGATCTCCAATACATAGCAATGTGCTGGTTCAAGCTACACAATAGAGCTATAGTAGTAAAAGCAGCATGGTCCAGGAATAAAATAGACATGCAGATCAATGAAATAAAATAGGGGAGCCAATTATACAGCCATGTAACTACAGTGACCTGATTTTGAGACAGATGCCAAAAAATACACATAAGAGAAAAACAACTTTTTCAAATAATGATGCTTGAAAAATAGATTTCCACATGCAGAAGAATGAAATTAGATTCTTACATCTCACCATGTTAAAAGGTTGACTCAAAATGTATAACCTTACTGTAAGACCCCAAACTCTTGAAACGGTCCCAGGAAAATGTAGGGTTGACATTTCAAGACACAGGCAAAACAAGAAGTTCCTGAATAGAATTCATTCCAGTTGCTTAGAAAATAGCACTAACCATTCCCACACGGAACTTCATGGATTTTAAAGTCCTGTCTCCAGCAAAGGAAACAGCCTTTCAAGTGAAGTTTATATAATGAGAGAAAAATCTATGATAGCTATACATTCAACAGAGGACTAATATCCAGAATATACAAAACTTCAAAAAAATAAATAAGAATCAAATAACCCAATGAATATATGGTCTAATGAAACAAATAGTTAATTCTCTAAAGCTGAAATTCAAATGGTCACTAAGCATGAAAAATGTTCAGCCTCACCAAGCATCAATGAAAGCAAATTAAAACTCATAAAATTCTATTTCATCCCAAACAGAGGAGCAAATTAAGAAAACAAGTGCTGGTGAAGATTTAGACAAAAAGTGTATCCACACAAATTACAATTAAAAGTGTAAATCAGTCCATTCACTATGGAAATACCATATACATACAAGCAATACTAAATGGACTCAGTGGTTATATATATATATATATGTGTGTGTGTGTGGTGATATTTTCTTTGTGCTCCCCAATAAAGCTTATCTGAGAATCACAAGACCAGCCACTATATTAAACATAGAGGTCAGGCAATGGTAGCACACGGCTTTAATCCTAGCATTTGGGAGGCAGAGATTCATCCAGATCTCTGAGTTCAAGACCACACTGGGAACAGAGACAGGCGTGGTGACACACGCCTTTAAGTTTTAACATTAGCCAATCGAAATGTATATAACTATTGAATTAAATTTATCATGCCCAATAGAATGAAAGATTAACTGTGGTAGCTACTTTTTGCTGCCAGGGTCTCCACTGTGCTAGCTGTAGAAAGCAATTATGAAATGGTAATCCCAGAAACAGTAGCAGCGGTGGCCACCGCTGTTATAACAGCAACAACAGCAGCAGCGATGTCAAATTCTCTTCTGGAGCATGTGGGCATCCACTGGCATGGACACAACTCTGGGAACAGGAACTGCCAAGGCCCATTTTTCTTGATCCCAGCTGTCAGCTCTGCAAAAGAATAACTAAGAACCATAAAGAAAAAACAGACAGCTCACAGGGAGCAGAACTAATGGTCTCATAATGGCTACATTCAAGTTCACAAATTTTAAGGTATCTTCAAAGGGGGCTGAATGAATTTCAGGAGGCCAATAAATGTTGCACAGAGCCACTCCTGAAAAGCAGTTACTACACCAGCTTGAAGAGGATTATGAAAATGAAGAGGCTTAGCTGGAATGCTACTGTTAACAAATGGAGGTCAGTGACCTTCAGGGTCATCCTTAATCTCCAAGGTGTCTGGGTGATACTTTCTTAAACACACTTGAAAAAGCAGTTACCATACATTACCTTCTGGAGAATCCAACTGCATGGCTACAGTTCCTAGGCTTACTTTAATGCTTGTCAAAGCTGGCCATATTGGGATCTCACTCCCCATTGGCATCAGAAGGGGAGAGTTTTTCATGACAGCCCAATAGGTCTCTGCCATGCTGGGCAGGCGTCTCCATGACAGGTAAAGTGACCTGCTGACGCAACCTAAGTCAGAAGCTCATTTTTTAGTAAAAGGGGGGACCTGTAGGGTCCTGGCCCCCATTTTGGGTAACTGTTGCCTTGCTTGCTGACCTTGACCTTGATATCCTCCCTATGCTAATTCCCTGCCAGGTTCCACCCTCCTGAATGCTTAAAGGAAGTTCCTTGTCTGTGTATCCTGCATATTGGGCATTAACAGCTTACATGCAAGATTGTAAAACATGGTAGTGAACTTCTGCCCTCCAGGGTTCTCCCATTGTTCTGTAAGCCTGTATTTAAGACCTCCTCCCTCCTTCAATAAATGACATTCAGGAAAAAAAAAAAAAAGCCAAGTTACAATGCAGTAACCAGACTTCATGGGAGAAATCTAAGATAGACAGACAGACCTTCTTCAAGAATATAGAAAGCATTCAACATTATGTAAAACCCTGTAACAATGCAGGATTTTTTTCTTTTGTTCTTTCTCTGTTGTAGAATTTTATTTTAAGGTGTCTTACTTTTATTTATATTGTATTTGTCTAACTCTGTGAAGCTGTGATACTGTGTCTGTCTAAAACACCTGATGGTCTAATAAAGAACTGAATGGCCAATAAAAAAAAATTCTAACACTAGTTAACCATGGAGGTCTGGAGGTCTGCACTGACAGATAGGAAGTGACAGAGCTGGGCAGAAAGGGGAAGTGATGCAGCTGGGTAGAGACAGGAAGTGAGATGGCAGGGCACAGAAAGGATATAGGCATGAGTATACAGGAAGTAGCCTTCTCTTTGGCTGAGGATTTCTAGTGGTAAGAATGTGGCTGGCTTTTTTCTGCTTCCCTGATCTCTCAACTTTTAACCCCAATATATGGCTCTGGTTTTTGTTTTTTGTTTTTTTTTTTATTAATAAGACCATTTAGCAGTTTGTCTTACATATATATGTGTGTATGTGTGTGTGTATGTGTACTTATGTATGTATGTATATGTATATATGTATGTGTGTATGTATGTGTGTGTATGTATGTGTGTATACATGTAACAACAATAAAGAAAAGAACAAAAAGAGAAAATAGATCAACCAGATGACCTAGTCATGCCACTCTGGTATTTAACCACAGGGCTACAAGTCAACATATCACAGAGACACTGCCACATCAGTGTTTAATGCAGCACAGTAGGTAAGTTATGGGAACAGCCTAGATGGCCATCAAGAAAAAAAAATGGACAAAGAAAATGTGGCATATATACACAACAGAATGTTTTCTAGCATACAGAAGAAAAACGTATACATTTGCATGAAAATAGACACAACTGTAGAGAATCATGTTCAACAAATTAGTAAGTCTCAGAAAAACCAATACCATTTTTTTCTCTTATCTATGATTCTGTTGTTCGAATCTTACATGGTCTTATTAATAGAAAACACTGAGTCAGATATTGGGGTAAAAGCTGAAAGATTAGAGAAGCAGAGCAAGCCACAGCCAAACCTCACCTCACCAACTCCTCAACCAATTCTGAAAGACTCTGAGTCCTCACCTGAAAGGCCTCAGCCGAAAAGAGACTTTGCTTCCTGTCTCCTCACACCTTATATACCTTTTATGCCCACATTTCACTTCCTGCATCAACCTCTCAAGTGCTGGGATTAAAGGAGTGTGCCACTACCACCTGGCCTTTATGTTTAATCTAGTGGCTTGTTCTGTTCCCTCACCTTCAGGTATATTTTATTAGGTTACACAGTATATCACCACATGATTCCTAGGTTTTATATAGAGATAGGTAGGTTTTATATAGCCATCTAGCCGTCATCCTTTATGGTGTGAAAGTAAAAATAGACTGTATTAGTTACTTACCATGCTGTGTTAAAATTCCTGGCAATAGTAATTTAAGGAAGAAAGGGTTTTGTTTGGCTTGCAGTTCTAGAAGATGTGGTCTATTGTGGCAACACAATATGGCAACCACAGTAAGAGGTGGTTGCTTACATAGTGTCCACACTCAGGAAACAAAAAATGATGAACATTTATGCTCAGCTCGCTTTCTCTTTTTATTTTGTCTAGAATCCCCAGGAAATGGGTAAGTTATCATCTATATCTAGAGTGGATATTTCTGCCTCAAATAACCAAATCTAGATAACCTCTCATGGATATGGACAGAAATTTGTTTTTATGATATGTCTAAAACTCCAAGGTTGAGAAATGGAGATTAATCATTACATAAACTATAGCACGATTCTTAAAAGGTCTTATTAATAAAAACAAACCTGGAGCCAGGTATTGGGGTGAATGCTGGAAGATCAGAGAAGCAGAACAAGCCACAGCCATCTCACCTTGCCAATTCCTCAGCTGATCCTGTTTCCTCAGACTGGAAGCCTCTGTATCCTCATCCAAATGGATCTCAGCTGAACTGTTACTCAGAAGCCTAAAAGCTTAACAGGTCTAATTCCTGGTCCTCATGCCTTAAATACCTTTTTTGCTTTCTGTCATCACTTCCTGGGACTAAAGGCTCACTTCCAGGGGCTAAAGGCATGAGTCACCTTGCCTGGTTGTTTCCACCATGGCTTTAAACTCACAGAAATCAGGATGGATCTCTGCCTCCCAAGTGATAGGATTAAAAGTGTGAGTGCCAATTTTCTGGCCTCTATGTCTATCTAGTGGCTGTTCTGTTCTCTGACCCCAGATAAGTTTATTAGGGTGCATGATATATTGGGGAACACATTATCACCACAATAAACTCTCCAGGGAAACAAAAGAAACTAACAGAAGAAAGGGGTAAGAAAAGATAGGATGCTAGGGTATGGGCTGAAAATGCTCCAAGCATATTACATACTTGAATAAAATGTTCTTACATAGACCAGGATCATGGGCAATGAATACACAATATGTAAAATACAGATATAAATGAAATTGTCATACACTATCATAAACATGCAGTTATTTTTTTCAAGTTGTTTCTAAATTTAAAATGAAGCAACTACAATTTTCTAAAAGGAATTCCTAAGCTTCTGAATGTCACAGAGAAACCAAGGAAATTTGAAAAATATCCCTAAGCTTAGAGACAATTTAGGAGTTATTCCACAGTGCTTAAGAACAAGGTGTTATTGCCTTAGCTGTAAACAAATAGGACAATGGACAGAAATACACTATCCCCACATAAAGCACACTTGGTTGAAGAGCGTTTCTCGGTTTCATTAATCTCACAATGCTACCTTACTGGAAAATAAGGGTATAGAAATATTTAATATAAGTATACAATAGATTAGGATGGTCCCAAATACAAATATAGATCCTAGAAAGAGGACATATGAAGACCTGGAGAGAATGATACATGATGATGGAGGCATGGATCACAGCACTGCATCCTCACACTAAGAATGCCAAGGCTACCAGCCACCACTAGAGATGACGAAGAGACAAGAAAGGAAGGCTCTTCCCTTGGAGCCTTCACAGAGAGCATGGCCCAACAGGCAACCTGATAAAGACTGCTCTCCCCCTAAAGAGTGAGAAAATACAATTCTGTTTTAAAGCATGTAGCTTGTGGTCATTTCTGTTGGGAAGCTCTAGGAAACTAAAATAAAAACAAACACCCGTACTAAAGGTTTATTCAAATCTACCACATGGCACAGTTCCAGAGGATTCACTGTTCTAGTCTATGGTCTCCTGGATTATGCAGTTCACCTGAAACAGCAGAATTGTGCTGCTGGACTTGTGAAGCCCTCTTTATATAGATGAAAAGGGGAAAATAATGAACTTTCTAGTGGATTGCTCTGGAATTAAGGAAACTGGGAGGTAAGCAGTGTGGATGCTTACCTTAACAAGAAGTAAGGGTCAGAAGAAAGAGGTCAGGGAAACATGTCCATCCTTGACACATTCATTTATGTAAGTTAACTATTTGGTCACTCTGCTTACCCATATGTTCCATAGATAGATTGAAAATTAGCTTGAAAGCGTAATGTGAAGAGTGGATGCAGGAAGGACATAAATGGGTGAAGTGTTCCTTCTCTGCTTCCAGGTATCAATGAGAGTGACATGGACGCTAAGCCCATGTTTTTCTTCCTTTAAGCAACAGGGACAAGTCAGCGCTGGTGTACTGCGCTAACTCACTGAGCAGAACCAAACTCCTATTTCTGACTCAGCTTATTTCCCCCCCTCTCAGAAACATCAAATTTGAAAAGAGATTAAAACCTTTGGCAGGCAGAAAGAGGCAGACTATAGAGAAAATTGCGGGGATACAGTTTCCACCAAAACATCCATTAAGAGGTAGGTGAGAAAGTTCCTGTGGCTGTGCACTGAAGCTAGTCACTTATTTAGGGGACTGAGTCACTGGAGATCACCCTTCGTCGTTAATAACCTTCCACTAAAGAGCCAAATGGGACACTCAGTAGGGTCAATTGCAGACTCAATGACAAAAATTAACGCTCAGAGCTCTTTAATGAGATCTGCGCTATTCCTTGTGGTTCAAGGGACACCGCACTTAATAGCATGCAGCCTCAAGTGCCAATCCCCTTGCAAAAGCACAGTGAAACATTCCCAGGGCTACATAAACAATGCTGCGTGGAAGGTAGCACTACCCTCCTTTTATCATGCCGGGACATACTTAGAATGCAGTCAGGATCCACCCGGCATTTATAGTTCTTTGTGCATTACATTCTAAAACTTGAAAATGACCAGCGGTCAGTTGCTAATACATGAATGTGAGGATGAAAGTCACCCATGAGGAGAGGACAATGGGAACAGTCATGAGAACTGCATGTCCAAGCATGGAACCATAATGAAAATAACATATCCAAGCACATTGCCTAGCTATTGACCAAATATACAAGAGTGCTCAACACATATTAAGGAAAGCAATGTACAAAGATGAGAAAATGTTAAATACTTGAAGTATTAAAACCACTTACCATTTCTATAAGTAAAAGAAGCAAACAATGTGCAAGCTATTTATAAATAGTACAGTTCCCATCCCAGGATGGAACTAACTTCGCTGAGCTCTTTGAATAAAAGAAACATTTAACTATGTCTATTTTATGCACAAAAAAAAAATAGTACTTCAGAACAACCCAGCAATATTTATGCTCTTATTTAAAAAATGGAAAAAAGGTGTTTTGTAGACATCTTTGTACATATTACCTCCACTTTGCAAAAGCAATCCTCCATTTTGAAATCCATTTTCACTCTCCCCAGTCACTCTCCAATTCAGCACAGAGACTCGTGTGGTACTTCTGTCAACTGACTCAGAATTCTTGGTGTCATATAGTTTTTAAACATCCTATCTCCTAGGAAACCTGTTTCCTCCTCACAGGCTGGAGGGGCTGAAGAAAAGTGTGAAGATGAAGTCACATCCCAGAATGAGGTGGCCACTGGTGATAGATCGATTCCAACAAAAATCATTATCAATGTCACCAACCCCCAGATGCCTCTCAAAATCTCTGCCACACTAGAGATTAGTTGAAAACACTACTGTTTTCCTCAGGAATGCCAGTAGTCATATTAGAAATGAGTATTTTAAACTTGAATTCCTTGGCTTAAAGTCATCAAAAGATCTTCAGGCAGGTAGCCCAGCCAACAATATCCAGGTAGTTGACAGGGGAACAAAAGAAGTTTGCTAGGCAATGCTTTTAGGTTATTTAAGAGTGTGATAAAATTGCCTTTTCTGGGGCTTTGAAACATACGTTGTAACGTCGGATGTGGTAAAAGCCTGAACTGCACTGATAAGATATAAACCACCCCAAACCTGGCTCAAAGTTATGCATTCTGCACTTAGCTAGGTAAAGACGCTAGGCAATAACATGTAACTGCCTGGGGAGGGTCCAGCAGTTGTAGAACTTACATATTGGTTCTTCCATGGCTCTGGCTCTTTTGTACTCTTTTAGTCCACTCCTACCTTTATTTCTGTGATGCCACCAATCTCCCATCTGAGAAAGACAGGCATCCTTGAGATGAGTGGCCTGGAGAGACACCGTTGAATGCAGTCAGCCTTCACTGTAGAGTGAACCTAGACCATCACAATATCCGAATGCAGGAATGTTATTATTACTTCCATGAAGATAAGGGAACTGAGACATAGAGAAATAACCTGGTCAAGAATATGCAGTGACGTAAGTGGCAAAGGTGAGGAACCAACCTTGGGAGAATTACCTGGATATTTTTTTTCTTATTATTGTAGAACCATGTTCTACTGTCTCACTTTAGCAAGACTTCCCCAAATTTTAGATAGGGAAACTCAGAGAAGGTAGAAGTTCTCCTAGTTTCATCCTTTCTTAAAATTAGGTCATTGTCTTCTTTATTAAAAAATAAAAACATTTTAAAATAGTGCATTTATTAATTCTTGGAAAGCTTCATACAGGCATACAATGAACTTTGATAACATTCACTCACAGCGCTCTCCCAACTCCTCCCAGGTTCCCCTTCCACCTCCTTACCTCTCTCCCAATCTTATACTTTCTTTGTGGTATATATGTCCTACATGTCACTGAGTCTAACTAGTACTGCCCGTATATGATTGGGTATGGGGCTATACACTGGAGCTTAGTCCAACTACAAGGAACCATACCCTTAAAGAAAATTGACCCTTCTTCCCCAAGAAGCCAAGAACTCTCAATACCTCCTCAACTAGTAGTGGGAGCTTGTAATCCCCACACCCTTCGTGCTAAACTGAGACTGGTTTGATCTTGTGCAGATCTTATGAAGGCAACCAGAGCCTTCTGGTTGTAACATGTCCCTCATATGTGAAGCCCTTTCCTAAGAGAAAAGACACCATGTGCAGAAGCCCAAAGAGTAGGAGGAGCACATGGCTGGTGCAGTCATCAAATAGGAAAAGTGAACAGTAGAAAGCTGGAAGGCTCCTATCTAGTCTTTGGAATTTAAGTAAATGTTTGTCATATCTATTTATGAAAAAAAAAATCTATTTCCTAAATGGAGTAAGAATGAAAACACTAGTGGAACTCTCTGGACCCTAGCACTGTGGAAAGTGAGTGAAGCTAAGTGTGAAGATGCTCTGGGGAAACTAACACTTTGGGCCTGTTTAGTAATTACTCTGGGGTTTGAGAAGAGGCTGGGATAAGGGAGTTGGGGTGGTCGCGTGGGGGATTGAGGGAGCTGGTTGTTACTTGCAGCTTTGCTTCTTCAACTCTTTCTTTCCTTGGAGGAAATGCATAATTGACATAGGTTGGTAGAAGGTATCTTATCTCAAGTAAGAATCTGAACGATTTTGTGGAGCTATGGTGGTGAACGCCCACCCCAAAAGGCACTCATTAATTCATTAAACACGCTTTTTGTAAGTGCTCTGAAGGTCTTGAAGCCTGCTGCCCTTGAATTCTTTGTTAATGATACCTCATTTTCCCCCACATGACCTCACATGGTCAACCCGAACCATTTAAGGAGTTCTACAAGTTCCCTGTTTCTTATCTAGTGAATTGCCTGATCTTCCAGCTTCTTGTTTTCTGCTAGGACAACCATATCACAACACTCTGGGCAACAAGATAATTACAAAGGTAATTATCCGAGAAAATGGAAGGATTTTACCCATTAAAATCCCTCAAAGAATCTTTGAGGGGTACAAATGACTAAAGTCATAGCTAGGTTAATTTCCGGGGGGCTACTTGCTCCCTGTCAACGACAGTGTGGCAGAAACCCTGAGGTATGTTCATTACTGGAAGAACCTGGATTCTTCTGTCAGAGGCAGAGTCGAGGGTTCCTTCAGCTTTGCCAATGTGGATTGTAGTCAAGGATGCCTTCACCAACTCACTTTCTTTCTCACTCAAGAGTTCCTCAATCTCCGCCAGCTACTTCTCATAATCTTTCCCAGGCAGTCCCTGTTGAATACCATCTTGGCATCTGCTACTCCGAAAACCCAAACTAACCCAAGAAATACATAATGTATGCAACAGTATGAGAAAAATCTCCAAAATACATTAAGTGAATAGGGGGAAAAAACAAGGTTAAATAGAGTAGGTAAAATATGCTAAATTATGTGTTAAAATAAAAAGACAATCAAAATACAAGTGCATGTTGCTTCATATGCAGACAGAATGGGAATTAGAGCAGAAAACAGAAGGCAGATGGAAGACCCCTAGCAGATGAGAGTGTTTTTAACTATATTTTTATACACGTTTTTGGTTGTTATCTGAGTGAAAATACTATATATGATTTTTTTAAATAAAAGATTCAATATCTTGATAAACAAAAGCAGGTTTTCTGGGTTCTGGTCGCTCTGGAACTTGTGACACATATTCTCAATAAGGCAATTTATGGATTGGAACAGCTCCCTTGCAAGTCCTAAGAAGACATCAATTACTCAACTCAGTTGTATGCTAGAACGCCACAGCAGTAACACGCCTTACAAAGCTGTGAAAACTACTTAACACCCTTCTAACAAGATTCTCCCACCACTCACAGTACACACAGTCATATCAACAGAGCCTCCATTCAGAATCCAAGCTAACATGTTTCTCTGGAATTGAGGCTTGCCTGCATTTAATTGTGTGACTTTACAACCCCTGAGTCTAATTCACAAATCCTAAAGACGGCAGATTTAGATAGTTGTACCATGACCTGAATTAATCTTCACTCATGAAGATGGTTGCTTAACAAAACTGCTGTTCCCAATGTGGGTACATCATTTACAGCTCTGAGATGGACTTCTCTTCTATCCCAAGCCTGTCTGCAAGATTATGACACTTCCAAGAATGGAATTCATACTGTCAACAGCCTTGCTTTATTAATAGGCTTGATAAATGAAATACGTTTCAGAGATAGACAATTCATCATCTCAAGTATCATTTCATACTAGGACAGGCAAGGAGAATTTTTGAATCATGATTTGGAAGGAAAAAATAATGTGTATTGTAAAATTAAGTATTTCATTTAAAAATCATCGAGTGTATTTGGGAAAACAAAGGAGGAGTTTTAAGTGTTACAGTGCAGAAAATTCAGACATATTGTTTATTCCAAGACACTAAAAATTATCTACCATGTCTGTATTACAAAGTTTCTTTCTTCTAGACAGAATTTTATTCCAAGACACTAAAAATTATCTACCATGTCTGCATTACAAAGTTTCTTTGTTCTGGACAGAGTTTTGTCATCTGGAGACCTTTCCCTGTTAAGCTCCTGAAAGCTCCAGAGGCCTTTTTGGAGCTAGCTTTTCAGTCACAGTTGTCCTTTGGTGAGATGTCACTGCTTCTAGGCTCTGTGCTGGGAATTTCACATACATGATCTCTGTTTCAATGTAACTCAATGTGAACTAGGTATTGTTTGTAGCTAAGGTTTTCTCCAGTCCTGCCTGGCCCACGGGGAGGACAAATCTCTCTCACTCACCAGTCCTGCAGCTGCTCAGACCCAACCCAGTAAACACACAGAGACTTATATTGCTTACAACCTGTGTGGCTGTGGCAGGCTTCTTGTTATCTAGTTCTTCTATCTTAAATTAACCCATTTCTATAAATCTATACCTTGCCACATGGCTTGTGGCTTACCAGTATCTTACATGTTGGTACTCGTGGAGGCGGCTGGGGCGGCTCCTGACTCAGCCTTCCTGTTCCTAGAATTCTCTTCTCTGCTTGTCACGCCTACACTTCCTGCCTGGCTACTGGCCAATAAGCATTTTATTTATACAGAGCGAAATCCACAGCAATTGTTTTAGTTTTACCAATTAAGTTTTGAAACCAGGCTACACAGAAAGGACAGAGTCAAACCCAGGTGTGTCTGATGGCAAAACTCACTTTGTTTCCATCCTGTGAACTGCTTCACAGCAGAGCCTCATGCAAGGGTAACTCTCCCAATCCCTGGCATGAAATATGTGTTCAAAGCTGTTGACTTCCTCTGTGTGTGTAAATTCTTTCTCTGGGTTTGGAATGCATTTTTCTATCCTGGAGTTATCCACACAATTACACTCTTGTCTGCCTTGAGGTTGCCTTTGCCATAGATATAAGGAAGCCAAATGGGGGCATGTGACTTTCTATATTTTCAGGTCACGTTTTGTAGCTGGGTTGAAGTTAGTATGCCTGAGTCTGACTGTGGAGAGGAGACCCTACCTTTCAGAGAAGACAGTTGGCCTCATAGCATTGTTCAAAATGCAGGTAGTACTTGAGGATGAAAAGTTAATCTACAGAGAGACTTTCTCCACTAGTATCAGAACACAGCTGTGCTGAGAGCAAGGCTGTTCAGCACACTCATGCTGGGAACCACTCTCTGGACTCCAGTTAACTCCCACCAGCACTGACAAGGAAAATTAAATTCATGCACAAGGAATAAGAGCCCCTGAGAGCTAAATATCTGTAGACCTCTTTGGCAAGCACATCAGGTACTATCATACGTTATTTACTTTAAAGCTTTGATTCACTACCTAAACATTGCTGTATGGCAATTAAACATACACAAAAATGCAGAAAATTTGTTCCATGTGAAAATTAAAGAGCATTTGTTAATCCCACTTGGTGAGAATAAGACCACTACCACAATTTTGAGCCAAATTTGAAGCAGGCTTTAATAATTAAATACCGGTCAAGATGACAGACTCTGGCCCAGGTCCATTCCAGGGTTCCCAGAAAATGGCAGAGGGTCACATTTTGCAGGGGCTTATAAAGGCAAACCCATAAGGATATGTATTTCCCACCACGTCCAATTAGGGTAAAGCATATATCGAGACATGCTTGCTGCCTGTGTACCTCCCACTACATCCAATCAGGGGCAAGAATACATGTGATCAAGCATATCTGGTGTAGTTGGGTCAAACAAAGTTGTTTAGAGGAGTGAAAACATGTGGCTTGTTAGCTTACATAAACAATAGCCTCCAGCATTTCAGGAAGCATCCGTCCTTGGGCAAGGGCCTGACATGTTAGAGGTTTTTTTTTTTTTTTTTTTGATTTAAGGACCACTTAGGACAGTCATTAAAACTTTAAATATATCTTTGGCTCTCACACCTTATCAAGAGTGTCTATGTATGCTGCTTTGACATTTATAAAATATAAAAAACACATCATCTTTGGCCCCCTATAAGAACCTTCTATTCTCCTCACTCTACATCTTCCTTTTCATGAACTGCACCCTTGAAGCTGTGCTCTATGAGTGATTGCACACATGAGCAGCTGAAATCAGAGTGAGAAGAGGACACTTAGGAAAACTGAATGAGTAGGTTTCTGAATAAGATGCCCTGAGACAAAGTTTGAAGAATTTACAGCCAGGAACTACTTCAGAGCCTCAGTGCCACATTGCTGTCCCAAAGGCACTGCCTGTGGGCATAGCCAATGTTCCTTCCTCACCTGACATGTCTCTGACCCTGGGTAATGCTGCCAGAATGTTGTCTCTGCTGCCCCTGCAGGAAGACTTGGTGGCCACCCAAATCATCTCTCCCCTGCACAGTGTGAACTTTGTAAAGGTCCTCCCTCTGCACATCACAGACTTTCAAACAGAGTCTGTGATAGAGGAGAGACAGATGACAATGAGGAAGAAGATGTTTGTCACCTACAGATTCACCAAGACATGAGACCCAGCACATATAAATGGATCAACCAGCACAAACAGCAAAACGTCAAATTATTTAGTTTCAAAATGAACAACCAACCTTCATAGACCTTTTATTTTCATGTGAATGTTGTGGGGAAGATCATGTGAGCATGTGTGCATGTTGCTGGGGTTATCTCCTGGTCCTGCCTGGCCCAAGGTCAGGACAAATCTCTCTCACCCGCCAGTCCCGCAGATGCCTGGATCCAAATAAAGACACAGATGCTTACACTATTTATAAAATGTATGGCTGTGTGGCTCAGGCTTCTTGCTATCTAGTTCTTACATCTTAAATGAACCCATTTATATAAATCTATACCTTGCCACGTGGCTTGTGGCTTACTGGTACTTTATATCCTGCTTCTCATGGCAGTGGCTGACAGTGTCTCTTGACTCAGCCTTCCACTTCCCATAATTCTCCTCTCTTCTTATCCTGCCTACACTATACTTCCTGCCTGGCTACTGGCCAATCAGCATTTTATTTATCAATCAATCAGAGCACCACATTCACAGCATCCCCAGCATGTGCATGTGCAATTAGCAGATATTCAACAAAGAAAAACGTACAAACTATGAATAAGTACACAAAAAGTACTTAATGTAACTAATCATAGGGAAGATGCAAATAGCCACAATGAAATATCACCTCACCTCAGAAAGAATGGCTTTATCAGCAGGACAATAGAGAACATGTGCCGGGTGGTGGTGGCACTTGCCTTTAATCTGAGCACTGGGGAGGTAGAGCCAGGAAGCTCTCTGTGAGTTCGAGGCCAGCCTGGCTATAGAGTGAGTTTTAGGAAAGGCACAAAGCTACACAGAGAAACCTTGTCTCAAAAAAACAAAAAAAAAAAAAAAAAGAAAAGACAACATGTTGTTGAGAATGGAGAGAAAAGGGAAGCTTCCTTGAACATAGTTGCTATGTATGTAAATTAGCAAAATTGTTATAACTTAAAGAAATTCCATCAGTATATCAAAGGGACATTGACAGTCCCACATTCATTGCAATACTATTCATAGTAGCCAAGAAATACAAATAATTGAAGTATACAGTAAATAGTAGATGGACCAGAGTAGAAGATTATTCATCAGTCAAAGGAGAATATCTTTCAAGAGCTTGCACAGAGAGGGAAGGCATTGTGTTAAGTGAAATAAGCCACAAGTTCCACATCTCTTCACTCAAATTTGACATCTGTAAGATATTGACCTCACAGAAGCTAAGTATATAACACTGGTTATTAGAAACTGAAGAGATGTAGAAATGAGAGAAATGGAGAAGGAATGGTGAACAGGCACTACATTATTGTCAGAGAGCAATCAGAAATTCCAGTACTCTTTCCATAGTGGAGTGACTTTGGATAATGAAAGCATACTGCATTGTATGAAACATTGAAAGACAGAAAAATATTTTGAGTGTTTTCAATACAAACAAATGATGACTGGGGACTGAAGAGATGGCTCTATGGTAAAGAGGAGTGGTTCTTTTTCCAGGGACCCAATGTTTGATTTCCCAAGACTCACATGTTGGCTCAAAATTGTCTGTAACTCCAGTCCCAGGTATCAGATGTCCTAGTCTGACCTCTGCAGGCACTGCATGTGTGTGATGCACAGATATACATGCAGGCCAAACACAAATACTCATAAAATCATCTTTCTTAAAAAGAAAAGAATGAAAAAAAAGAAAAGAAAAGAAAAGAATGATGATAGTTTAAGGAGATATGTATGTCTATCCTGACTGAACAATGTACTGTGCATACGTAAACCAAACATCACATGGTACACCATAAACATGAATAATTTCCATATATCATTCAAAAGAATATATTTTTATATGTATGTTAAAAATAAATAAGTATAAAATGGACTGTGTGGTAACATTCTGTTTGGAAGAGTCCAAGATGTGTCTATACCACAGTGAAGAGAACCTTCAAAAATGAGTTTCCACAATTTTCCTTTCTGTAGTAAAAGTTGTCTGATTACTAAGGCCACTGGGCCTCCAAATAGTTAATGAATCAGATAAATGAGAAATAAAGGAATGGGGTAGGAGAAAAGAGAGAGAGAATTATCTAATAGAAGATGCCATTTTCTGTTAAGTTGATATGTGATATATAGTTTTGCCAATTAAAAATTTAAACCTTAACTATGACTATAAATTGTGCACCAGTAGACATCCTTATTCATATCTCATGATGATATATATAAAGTAAATTTCTGGTCATATCATTTCAGGGCAGGCTGGGTCTGTGCATTTCTGTTTGATAACTATTTGCAGTATGGCTTCCCCATTTGGCCTGATGCTCATTCCCGAGTAGCTGTAAATTCACTACAGTCAGCACAGTCTGGCCAAGAGTTAATTAAGTGAATCTGTTTGTGGCACTCTGGTGCACAGAAGGAGGCAACTTGCAGCCAGCCCCAAGTTGAGTTTCTTCAGTTATAGTGAGGAAGGATGCTTTTATCATGCCTTTGTCTGTCTTTTTGAATAACTTTGTCATGTTTAATAGGAAAATGTGTTGTCCTTTCCCAGTGTAGACTGTGGGTTCATTGGACTTTGTTGCTGTCCAGAAACTCATTCTTTTATTGGAAAGTTGCTAAATTGTTGTCTTGAATTCTAAATATCCTTTTCCTTAATGACAAGCTTCTTCCCTAAAAGAATTAACCACAGCAATGCCACCAGTAATGTATTGAATTAAAGTTAAGGACTGTTTGTATGCACTAAAGGCTGGGTTCTGAGAAAGCAGGTGAGGAAAGGAAAACATTGTTTGGCTTTTGCTGAGTCTTAGTATTTTGTTGTGTAATGATTATAGTAACACATATGCAAAAGGGTGTCCACAAATCCCCCCCAACAACCATTCTTCACTCTCCTTCCAATGGTACCCTGAAGTTAGGAAATTTGGAAATTCAAGTTCCTGCCAATTCAACTGCAATCTCGAGTTTGAATTTCTTTTACCCTGTGCTTTAGAATAATGACAACAAGAAGAATTGTGTTTCATTGAAAATCTTTTAGCATCAAAATAAAACTTTAAACTGGGAGATTTCTACTTATATAGTGTACCATTACAGAATATCACTGTTTCTTGTATGACTCAGTTTGTCCAAATAACTAAAGCTTAGCAAAGTCAACAATGACAAAGAGGCTAGACATCTACCTTTCATAGTTATTGTTACTGAGTAGACCTTAAGAATTTATAAAGCTTTTATTAAATATATCTTTTTTATCAAATGTATGTTATTACTTATTTAAATTTTATGAAAGCCCAGTGTTGAACACAGTTGGAAAAGACATAAGTAGTTAGACATACATGCCTGAGTCAGTTTTTGTTCATCTGAGTAGACCATTTTAACTTTAAAAATTTATCATCATACAAAAATCTATAGCAATCTGACTAATTTGGAGATCTGATGTTATCTCTTTAGTCTAAAGGTATATACAATGATAATCCAAAGGCTTAGTAGGACAAAGAAGATTTATAGGTATTGCTTTAGTTGGTTTATACTTTCTAGTTATCTTAAGATGGTGGTGAATTCATGGCATATACCCTTTAACCTTAGTAAAGATGACTTCAGCTCTATGTTTGCTATTTAAAATACCTCTATTTTCCTAAACAAGAATTGAATTCAAGTTTTATCTATAGTATATTTTAAACAAGAGTTGAATCACAGATTGAAGCGTTGCTCTAATTATTCTTTATCATTAAAAATTCAGGAGTCAGATATCGGGGTAAGAGCCTGAAAGATCAGATAAGCAGAAGAGCCGCCAGCCCTTCCTACCTGCTCCATTCCTTCTTCCAAACAGAGAGCCAGATCCCTTTCTGCCTCACCTTACTACTTACTCTCCTACCTGTCCCCAGTCTTCCAAAACCTCTGTGGTTAATTTAGGTCAGCTAGTGGCTAATTTTGCCCTCCGACTCCCAGCAAGCTTTATTAGTCAGAACACAATCAAAATACCACACAACAAATACAGTATGTTGTAGCAAATCAAGATTGCCTATACAGAGATTTTTAACTAATATCTTTTTGTTATAAGTTTTAAGCCAAATTTTTGTGACAGATTTTATATTTTTTTTTTAACCATACCCAATGAACAAATTCTGAGGTAGAGTTTACAGCATGGTCTTATGGGATCCTTTGAAGAGAGGAAATCATGGAGATAAAAGACTTTTAAGAGTGTGAAGTAGAAAAACCTTAGAGAAAAGATACTTTTGGAAGTGTAGAACAGAGAAAGTTTAGATTTTAGAGATTTGGGGATCATTTATTTGTGCAGTGGCAGAAGTTGTTACCATATGAGAGAATTAAAAAAATTGAGCGTGACAATCTTTGGCCATTGATCTGTGATGAGGCCAAGCTGTTTGTAGTTCAAGAAGAAGATACAGTTCAGAAAAACTTAGTTCTGCAGGAGGGAGGAATCTGATAAGCCCCAAGAGGGATTTGAGATATAATACACTGACCCAGGCAGGCTTAGAGAAGAGACAGAGGAGGCAGGTGTGAGGGGTAGGAAAGAAAACATGGGGAGGCAGCTGAAACAGAGAACAGGGTCATAGAGGCTCAGAAGAACTTAAGGAAGTTGTTGGACTGCAGCTCCTACTGGAAGATGAGGAAGCTCTAAGAAGGAACTGAGAGCAAAGGGGAGTATTGACAAGAATTTCAGTCCTGGGCATGCCTAAGTAGAATGAAAGACTTGTCTGAGAAAATATGCCAAATCACAGAAAGCCATTAGTTCTCATGATGACTGGGGACCCAGTAGGGCAACAGGAGCTTCCTGGCACACAGTATGGCTTTGTAGTAATAGTAGACAAATCAGCCATTTCCAGAGTGACACTTATCCAGCAGAGAGAGATGCCCACATTGGTGTAGATGCCCCGAGGTGGGTAGCAGGCTAGAGAGACTGAGAGAGTAGACAAGAGGCAAATGGTTAGAGCAGGAGGAGAAGCAGACTCTAGAATTTGTAGTCAAATTTGATGGGTGACAGAAACCAGCAGAAATAAATGATCCCTACATACATTAGGAGAGTCAGATCAACAGCTTGATTTGGAGAGGCTGAGTCCCTTGGAAAGGAACTCATTTATTCCCATCTCAGATTTTGGCACCAGATGAATGAAAGAAATGAAATAAAAGGAGGCCATTACTGCTCTTAAGAGGTTGAGGTTTTTATTATAGATATAACAGAGAGCACAGGCAAAGGCATCTGGAAGTGTCCAGACTGAACATAGCAGGCAGACTAAACTGGGCTATGGGAGGAGGTAGGAGAGGGGGCATGGGAGAGGAAGAGAGAGAAACCAGGAGCCAAGATGCCAGGAGCAAGCCAGAAGACCAGGAGATTGGTATAGCTAAAATGGCTGGGTTATACAAGGAACAGAAGTTGCAGAAAAGGGCCCAGTCAAGCCCCTGGGCTGGAGAGTTTAGGGTAGAAAGTGGTGCATGCCAGGTGGGAAGACACTGTAGCAGGTAGGGACTAAGGGAGATTCGGGCCAGAGTCAACTTTGATGTATTAAATAGGCAACTCAGTCAGCCATTTGTCCTCAGTTTGAGACCTAAGTGTTATGCCCAAATTGCGGGAACCCCCAAAAGACCACTTCGAAGACCAAATACCATATGTAAAAGCAAAGAGCCATTATTCTCTTCAAGCTCTGAGCTTGGTCTCTCTGTCTGTCTGATGCAGCAGTGAGAGCAGAGAGCCCTGAGCCCAGGCAGGGTAGGATTTTTATCATAGCAGAAGTTGGGGTGAGGAGATTTCCATGGTTCAGGACCCTGATTGGCTGAAATTTGTCTAGGGGTATCTGTAAAACAAAAATAGGCATGTGCTAGACTCAGGGACATCTGCCACCTTATCTAATGCTTGGAATGTTTAGGATGTTAGGTACTTCTCCATCCCTGGGTGGTATCAGCTTAAGGCTTTTCCTAGATCTGGGTGTTGCCTGCCAGTAAGCCTATCACTGAAGCTGTGCCTGGGCCTCTAAGCCTGTCATGGCAGCTTTGTGGTGCCTGAAGTTGTAGCCCTGAATGTACTCTAGCCCTGTGGAATGGATTACTCAGGCATAGGTTGTGAGTCTCAGGAACTCCAGACACCTACTGTTTCAAACCTAGAGCAAACAGTCAAGGTACCTATCTAACATATCAAAACTGGACCTGGCCAGGTTCTCCCAGCATACCTCAGAACCTACCAGTTATAGGGTATGGCTCACACACCTGGCCCCCTACCTTGAATTCTCCAGTGCCCCCCTCCACCTCCTGCAGGCTCTTCCCTATATAATCCAACCATTTTGGTTCCCCACCCCTTTTTGTACCTTTGGTCTCCTGGCTGCTGTACCTGGTTCCCCTCTCTCTCCTCTTCTTCCCGCCCCCCACATGGCCCAGCTCAGTCTGACCTTGTCCACTCTAGATTCTCCCAAATATCCCTGCCTCTAACACATATCTATAATAAATTTTCTCTTCTGCCATACATGGAAGCAGTCATGTCTTTTCCTTTCCTTTTTCTTTCTTTCTTTTTTTATTCACCCACAAGATGACAATTTGAGAAATAGGTAGTGTGAAGGGATGCTGAGGCAGCTCAGCATGGCAGCATGTCTTGGAAAAGGCAGCAGGGGAGGATCTACTGATCTCCAAGAACACACTCAGGTGTTACGATTCCCTTGGGTAACCTCATGCTACCCACTATGCATGGAAAAATTTCACTAAAGCAGACATCTGAAGCAAATTTTCTTTCCGTTAAGCTCTTTAAACTTCTGCTGACATACCTATGTAAGAAAGGTGTATTTGAGACACGCATATTCACATACCACACGCACAACTTTGTCCGTCAGCAAAGCCATGGCCTGCAGAGTGTAGCTGTCCAGGGAAAGCGCCAGATTGGCCTCCTTGACGTTCACTCACCATGTTGCAACTGTATTTCTGGACTTCCCCTTATCACAGTGTGATGTCCATTTGCACACCATGTTTTTTCTAGTGACTGAAAAGTGATGGGAGCCGCTTGGCAGCCTGCATGGCAGTGCAGTCATTTATTTCTCACAGTGCTCAGTCCTGGGCACTCCTGTTGAGCACAAAGCCTTTGAAGTAGTGGTGCATGTAATTCAGCTGACAGAGGATTACAGTAGAGTCCATCTAAATCAAGCCCGAGCCTGAACAGGCATCGGAAGACCCACCCACCCACCCATCATTGGCAGCCACTGTTTTGCTCCTGTGCTATTTTTTTAAAAGACATTTTCTTGGCTACATGTTTTATTAATTTACCTGTAGTAAATTTTTTTTCTGTACTTTTGACAATGTTTCATTTTTTGTGTGTCTCAAAATCTTCATTTTGCTCTGAGGCATTATCAAGTATTGCCTCAGTTTATATTTACAATCTACCCACCAAGAAAGCAAGGGAGTACTTTTGAAAATTTCTGAACTTTTTGGACATGTGAGTCTTCCTATATAATTTGTGTACATGCTTTTTAAAATTTGAGTTGACTGACTTAATATGCACTCTGAAGTGATTTCCTAAATGAGAATTTCTCCTATAAAGGAATTTTCAAGAGGGAGGTAGTGAAGAGAATTTTGAAACAGAGATCAAGGAGGGCAATATACATTAGTGCTATATGGCAAGCATTCAAATACACTACAATAGTCCTGACTTTACAACTTCCCTATCTACCAGAACCCAAGTTAGGATTTACAACAATCTACCTATGTTGCTATTTTTAATTCCAGATGAAAATCTAAGTAAACCTAGCCTAAGAAACACCTGGGGTGATTTAATAATAAAGTAGGACAGGGCCACTGCTAACAGTTGGCATCAGGGCATAAAAACACAGAGAATATAAAATGTAATAGCAATTGGAAAAAATGTAATACAATTCGGTAAAAATGCAATTAAATCAGGTTGGATAAATAGCTTCCAGGACATAATAGCAAGAAGAGAGAGTTCATTTCAATGAAGTGAAAATGGTAAAAACTGAATAAATAATTTAAAGCTGGAAATGAAAAAGTTCCGTGTGGAGTTTAGAAGACAATTGAGCTCATCTGACCTTGTGCAAGTCTGTTAACCTCTGGGGGCCTCAGTTTCCTTATTAGGAGAGAGGGAGGGGAAAAGGGAGGGCAAGTCTACTGATCTCCAAGGTCTATTCAAATTCTGAATTTCCCTCCTGGGCTTGGAGGGAATGGAAATGTAGGCCATCAACACATTAGTGGCTCTGGAAGAAAAAAAAAATGCCCATAGACAAGCTGTGAATTTGGTTTCACGTGAAGCCCTGATTTTATCTGCCTTTGTTTTCCTTTTTAAAAATAAAAGATAAGAATAAATGTCTTCAGTAATTGAATTTCTGGTTCCATATTTTCCTGGCTAGTTTTCCCTTATCTGGGGTGACAAGGAGAGGCTGACTGCATGCAGATAAGGCAGCCCGTGTGGAGAATGCCAGGCTTGCAGTTCCCAGCCTCGGCCTCTCTCCCCACTGTTCTACCCATCCGCTGTGCTTCCCACCTAATCCTTCCAAGTAGAGAAACTAGGTGGGTGCTAATCAGCAGCTGAGAAAAGGGGAGCCGTGTTTCTGGCAAACTGGATGGATTACGCATCACAGGTCAATCAAACAAGGCCTCCGGTGAGAGCGGCTGAGGGTTTGACTGACTTGGCTGTGAAGTCATGCTGGAAACCACTCCCATGGACCAGACACCAGTCAGAGACCAGGCAGATGTGGTGGTGTTTAACGTGCTTGTTCATAAACCCAGGAGGTATCGATAGAAACGCACATTTCTAATCTTTCTCCTTTAGTGATGTTTTTCTTTGTTATGAGTAACATACAAGGTATTAAGTATCATTGTCATTTGCATCTTCATACATATTTTGTTTGTGGTGTTTTTTCTGTGCTCCTCTTCCCTGTCCTCTTTCCCACTCCCAGCTTGGCCCTGTACTCTCTCGAGTAGGCACAATCCACTCTGTATTCATGTTACATGGATTCCAATACCCATCTTTCCCCTGCCCACTCCTTAAGATCTTTCTAGTTTCACAACATGTATCCATATCCTCACACACACATATAAACACTCACATAAAAAAGAAAACCTAGGATCCTCATATGAGAGGAAATGTGGTATTTATCTCTCAGAGTTTCACTACTAAATAAAATTCTTCTGTATAGCATCTTGATTTTGTTTTTTTGTTTTTGCAATACAATATATACATAAAGGTGATTGATCCTACATGCTTCCTTGTCAATAGGGATGTATTTCCTGCCTTTCTCTAGTCAAACATGGCTTATCAGGACATGCTAACACCAAGAGACACCCCAAAGGATCTCATGTACTCAAAACATACTCTTCCTTACCTCCATTATAAAGAAGCAGTCCAATGTCCCCTTGGAAGTCTGGAGCAATCACCCCAGCTAACATTGTAATTCCTTTGTTAGACAATTTACTAAGGGACACCAAGAGCCCAAACCAGCCAGAAGAGAAGCCTTAGATCCCAATTCAAAGGAATGTTTGTTAGGCTTCCTGGCTGAAGCCCTTTCTCCTTTGGAACCAAAAACTTTCAGCATGCAAAGCATAATGTCATGGGATCAGGAAGCAAAATTTTTGCTAGTAGGTCACTTGAGGTAGTAGTGAGTGGTCTAGTACTATTCTCATTTCTACCCCTTGATTATTACTCCAACTGTCAATTCTAATTATGCAGGAACTTGCTTTATACTAAAGGCTGATTCAGAGCATCTACAACCTCCCAGAGAACCCTACTGCAGCCTTTCCAAGCTACTGTCACCTAGCTGGCCCTGTAAATTTGTCTCTTAAAGACCATTCCAGTATTCTAAACTAGAACCTGGTCTCTTCTCCAGTCAGTTGATCTTAGGGCACACCGTAAAGCCATAGGAAATGCATGAGGATAGAAAGCATTCATATTAGGAGTAAGACTCATAAGCGATTGGGCAATTTCTTCATCTAAGTTACTTGTGCCATGAGGACCTACTTAAGCCTAATCACATAAATACCACTTCCATTTGATAATGGATTGCTGTTGTGCATGTTAAACTTTATGATTTGGTTGGACATATGACATCCAACTCATGACAGTAGCTCAGGTCACATGGTAACCTAATGGCCATTATGAAGCATTCAGTCTTGACAAAAACACAATAGCAGGTTAAGGAAGAACAGTTTTCTGCAGATCATGTCAGAGCCTTTCTCCAAAATCTCAATGGCTTCCACTGTGGTTCACCTATGGAGGCCTTGCCAAGGTGCCAAACAATATCCCTTTCCTCCAGTCATAATTGAAATATCATCAGATCTGCTCTATCATGACCCAAGTGTTAGAGTCTACATAGCAGCCTAGACCTAGGCCTTATTCAGTTACATGCTACCCAAAACTAGCACCTTCCTGAATCATGTGATATATCAGCAAGAGGAACACTCACAAGTGAGGAAAGCTCTGCATTAGGGCCATTAAGTGCTGTGCTTCTTACTTGGGGGTAGTAAAACCCAAGTGCAATACTTTATCCTTCACCTTCAAAGAAAATAACTCCATATGACCCACTTAATTAACAGAACTTTACTGAAACTAGAAAATCCTTGAATTTTGATCAAATTTATTTCCCATCCTCTGTTGCACATATATGCTGTGGGATGTTCAGTATGTGCTGTGGAAGCCCGTTCTCAGGTTCCTCGTGGCTTTACCCAGCAGGTCCCCATAGAGGATGATTAGGACCACGGGCCTGAGTGCAGGTGTCTGAGATGGTCTGCACTTGGCTGTGCTGTGGGATGGTCTGTATGTCAAGTTGCTCTGATTGGTCAATAAATAACACACTGATTGGCCTGTGGCTAGGCAGGAAGTATAGGTGGGACTAACAGAGAGGAGAAATAAAAGAACAGGAAGGCAGAAGGAGTCACTGACAGCCACCACCCTGACAAGAAGCATGAAAAGATGCCGGTAAGCCATGAGCTGTGTGGCAGGGTATAGATTTTTGGAAATGGATTAATTTAAGATATTAGAACAGTTAGCAAGAAGCCTGCCACGGCCATACAGTTTGTAAGCAATATAAGTCTCTGTGTTTACTTGGTTGGGTCTGAGCGGCTGTGGTACTGGCGGGTGACAAAGATTTTTCCTGATAGTGGTTGCTATCTTATGCTCATTTGGTCCAATCAGCACAATATCATCAACCACTATAATATCTTGTGGAAGAGAGTGATCAAGGTGCCTGTGAACTAATTCATCTCTCAGACCTGGAGAATTAACATACCCTTGAGGTAAAAATGCAAATTGAACTGCCGGCCTTGATAGCTGAAAGCAACTTGCTTCTGGTAGGAGGTCTTTTTGGTCAAGTGTGAGACTAAAATGAGCCATCTTAGAAATAAGACCAAAATGCTTTCATCCTAAAATTAAGGCCTAAGATTTCTCCTTTTAGGTACAGGCTGTGAGTTACTAGAATAGGCCACAAGTTACTGAAACCAGTCAGTCCAGATTCCAAAAACCAGGAAGCATAAAAGTACAGAGTCACAAGGTAGTCACGAGGTAATGACTGCCAGACTATGGAATGTCCTCTCCCTGGTTCCCTAGGTAACTGTTTGAACTAAGAATGTTCCAACCCTGGTTTCCCGGGTAACTGACCATAGAGATGTCCCCACCTGAGGGCAGCCAATGAGAGATGGTGGCAGGCAACCACTTCCTTAGAAATAAAGATTAAGCCATGATTTCTAGAAAGTCCCTAGAAGTGAGCCAATCAGAATTGTACCCATACTAGCATGCCTAAATGATGTAACCTTATGTTTTTTGCCTTTAAAAACTGAGCTTGCAGAGAGGCAGGCACTTCCTCCAGCCTCCACTGCATTGGATCTGTTGGACAAAGTCCCTGCCTAGGCTTGTATTGCTCTTTTGGATATCCCGAATTAAACCTTGCTTTTGCATTCTGCCATGCTTGTCTTTGGTGGTCTCTCTGGGGGTCGCGATCTGGGCACAACACAAGTACCAAGAACAAAATTACTTTCAATAACTGAATATCAGATACTAAAAGATATGTTCATCAGCTCAAGAAAGGAAGCTATATCTGCTATGGTGGCTGCAATTGAAATCACTACTGATTTTTGTTTTGAAGAATTGAATGTCATTCTCCATAATCCATCCATCTTCTTCAAAGATCAACTAAGAGAGTGAAGTGAAGATTTGCTGAGAACCATCACTCTGTATTTTTTCAGTACCTTGATGGTGATCTTAACCTCCTCAGTCCCTGTAAAACAGGTTTGGGTCCACTACTTTTCCAAGTAAAGCCAGTTCTAATGGCTTGCATTTGGTCTTCCCATCCATAATAACCCTCACTCAATATGTCAGAGAACCAGTTGGGATTCCACCACTTTTAAGTATAGCTCTCCTAATTTTGTGTTCTGGGGCTGGGGAAATAATCACAAGATGAGTTCAGAGACCCACAGGACACACCATGATTCTGTCTTTGGCTAAAACTCCATTGATAATCTGTCCTCTGTAGTTCCTACTTTAACTTGAAAGCCACATGCTTTTGGGATCTGACAAAATATTATTTCAAAGCCACCATCTAGTAGGGCCTGAAAAACTCTGGTATTTTGCTTATCTCAATGTACTAGTTACAGTAGTAAGAGGCTATAGTTACCTTTTGCAAAGACAGGAAGGAAAAATTAATGGTAAAACTACTCAGTAATATGACATGGTCCTTCCCCAAGGAAACCCAAGTTCCTTCTTTTGAAGAGTTCTGAATGGGTCAAGTGGCTCAACTCTGGATATTTGTGGAGGGGCCATGATTTTCTGTTCATTTGATTATACAAAGCCTTCTGTTCATTTGTCTTTAGTTTTTATGCTTACATAGAATTCAGTGGACTTCCTATTTCTTTAATTCCTAGGAACATCATGATTTAATCGACCAGCACAAGGTTTACACAAGTCAGACCGTTGTTACCTGTGCTTTGTCTTCGCTGTCCATTATGATAAGTACAGTCATCTAGCTTTCAGCAATTTCTGATTTGGTTATTATTAGGATTCTGTGCATGCACAGCTCAGGGTCTTGCCTGGTGCCTTATGTCATCAGCAGGCAACTACATACTACCTTAGAAAGCCGACACGAACCTCCATGCTCTCTCTTTGAGCTTCTCTTCCTGTGTTCCCTCACTCTGTTCCCTCCACTAGGCCTGGCTTCTCCCTCCTATCCCCTCTTCTTTCTAATAAAGTTCCTTCTAACTCTGGTAGCCATGACCTATGACTCTTCCGCCAATCAATCAGCGCTTTTCATCCTTTCATTTATCATCTGGCCCATACTCCTATGCCAGGATCCAATTAAACTAGTTGCATTTAATTTATCAATTAAGCAACTATAGTTTCCATTGCAATATGCAGAATATAGGGAACAGCAATGGCAGAAATCTTCAAGCATGCTAATACAACTCTAACAAATCTGTTTCTCATAATATTAGTAAGAGGTACATTTTCTCAACTCTTCCATTCAATCAAATGATCTTATGACACCACTTTTAACTGTGCATTAAACCCAGAATTTCTGCTTAATGGACACTTATAGATCAACTAATCCTGATCTAGATGCAACTTCCTTCCATCACTAGCAGGCACCCTTAGAATCTATTCCCACACATATGCTACAGACTTATGCTTGATGAATTTGAAAAGTCATTAAGTTAATTAAGGGTGAAGTACATATCCTCATGAGTCACACTCCCTACATCACCTCCAGAGGAATACTGAGACTTGAGTCTGGTTATAAGTCTAGAGGCTATGATGAATCAGCACATGGGGGCATGGGTCTTGCCTGGCTTGCTATCTCCTTCAGGGAAGGCCATTCTAATTCCACTAAAAATGCAGGGTAAATTTCCTCAGGAAGATGGAGAGTAAAATACTACATAATATGGAGGGGATATGTATCTGCTGCTATAGGATGGAGAAACCACTACTTTAGGTAAAATAAACCCACCCAAATCTGAGGGTCCTTTGCCTTCACTCTTTTCAGGACCTACCTCCAAATTCCATCCCAAATTTTAGAGTCCCATTGCTTTCCAACTGGAGCCTCCTTTTTAACGCAGCCATCTTAGAGGCTGGGAATCAGGCCTGGGTAATCTTATGAAGTGGACATAGATGTAATTCTCCAGTAACGTGAGTCTTTGACAGACAGAAGATTCTTTCTCAGGACACATTTAGGAAACTTGAGATTGTTTATTCATACCTAAAACTGAGAAATTTCATCTCTGACTTCATTATTTTGTTTTGATGCTTTATCCAGAGATTCTATAAGCATCAAAACAAAGCAAAAATATTATTATATTCTTTACTCTTCAACAAATGTTCAAAATTTTTCTATAGAGTCATTAATTTCTTATATCTCACAAGATAAATGAATTCCGAGTATTGAACACATTTATCTTACATCATTCTTTAAATATTTTACCTACGTATTTTCACTACCCTCTGTGCTACTAGGATAGACTTTAGTGATCGTAAGTTTAGCTGAGCTGCTGAGCCAGCTATATATTTCATTAAACTCATCAGAGAAATGTATTTTTATTTTTATCTTTCTTTAAAACTACTCCTAGTACTGCAATCTGTATTAGTTGGGTTTCTTTTCCTGTTCAGAACTGAAGGATATACATATATTTGTGGGCCCCATGGGCCCCGGCCCCCTACTGTGAGTGGCTGCCGCCTTGCTTGCCGACCTTGACCAGATGTCCTCCCTATTCAGATTCCCTGCCGGTTTCCTTCTCACCTAACCTGTATCCTGCATTTGGTGTAAACAGCTTAGATACAAGAATGTAGAACATTGGGTAGCGAACTTCTGCCCTCTGGGGATCCCCCATTGTGTTGTAAGCCTGTATTTATGGTTTCCTCCCTCTTTCAATAAATGGCATTTGGCATTTGGCATTTGGCATTTCAGCCTTGGCGAATGACTCGCTGTCTCTTGTCTCTATTTTTTAATCCGCAGCCCCTTGCTCAGACATGGTGAATGGATATCGGTAATGAGGGCGTTACCGCAACATATATTGCAAAAGTGGAATACATCATATTGGTTTACATAATGTTACCTGGGTAGTCTAACAATGGCTGTCCATATGTTGGGGAAGCTGGGGTTTGGTATCAACTCAGTCCAATAGGCTAGGTGCCTTAGCAGTCCTGATCTGGCAGAAGGCCTAAGGGATTCCTGGAGAACTTCAGTTTACACTGGAAGACTGAAAACTCTGGGTTTCAGTATCAGTGAAGGATGACAAAACCAGCAGCAGCAAGGAGTGAAGGCAGGAAGTGAAAGGAAGACATGTTCTCTCATAGGAGAATTTAGATCTTGGCCATAGCCAAAAGGTAATGGTTACTTTACTGAAGGGTCTTTCTCCTTCCATTAAGTGCCTTCACAGACCCAGCCTGCAACGTGTCTCTTAGTTGGTTCTAGAGCCCATCAAATTGACAACCAAGATTTCATCATAGTGAATTAGCTGCAGACTTGATCATTTCAATAAATAGGAAATTATATTAAAAGTGAGAGGATTACTGTGACTCGGGTTAAACACTGAAAATACATAATTTTACAAAATTATTAAAGGGTTTTTGACAAAAAATAAATACATTATGAAGAAAAGGAATTTTAAGTAAAATTAATAATTAATTATGTTAGGAAATTTGATTTGTCATATAAAGTGAACAAAAATTTGAAGAAGCATAAATATGAACCTGAGGGTTTAAACTTTAACAAACAATTGAGTAACAAAACTATTTCAGCAGCCTTAGAATAAACACTAAGAAAATACTGGAGCTAATTATATGTAGTGAATGGTAAGAGTGAGAAATCAAACTGCCTTTGCTTTATCCTTAAGAAATGGTCATACTGAGGGTCCCATAACTGTAATCTTAATAAATGATATATAGATGGATGATAGATAGACAGATAGATAGAAGATAGATAAATAGATAGATAGATTATATAGATAGTAGACAATGAGGTGTAGGAGAGAGGGGGAAGGAGAGATGAAGAGAGAGAGTGAGTGAGAGAGAGAGAGAGAGAGAGAGAGAGAGAGAGAGAGACTCTAGTGTTTGAGTTTATAACTGAAGAAGTATATAGTTAATGCTTGACTGGAGTATCACTCTTGGCTAGTGGTTTCTAGTCTCTGGGGATAGATAGATAGATAGATAGATAGATAGATAGATAGATAGATAGATAGAGATATATTATATATGTATATATAGTATATATATTCCAATATATAAAATTCTCAAATATTAAAAAGTCAGAAAATTATAAATTATAAATTAATTAGAGTTGGTTTCATCTTTGAAGTTCATGCTTAATGTGCAGTATCTATGCTATATATCACCACAAGGACCAACACTTGAATCTTTCTCAAACACATATAATAGAACATTTACCTGAATAGCTTTTAGTCTAGGTGAAATATCAGAAGACAGTGATCTTATCTTTATGAAGAATTTGAAAGTGTATGGTATAGAGAAAATTGTGGTGAATTTAAATCAAATTGTCCTGTCAAAAACTATGTAGACTCCAAGCAAGTGAGTTAGTTAACCTTTGGATATTTAATTTCCTGCCCTATGAAACCAGGAAAGTGACCTGGATGGTGTCTTACATTCTTTCTAAGTTGAATTATGTGATTGATTTTCTCCTCTACATTCTCTTCCACTGCAGGGCTATTAGTTTTTTAAAAAAAAAAGAAGAAGAAGAACATTTTTGGGCTTATCTACTTTTATAACATTTTAACTTTTTTGTTTCTTCAAAGATTTACATTTCTTTTATGGTGAACATACATAAAAGCAAATAAGGATGAATTTGTTCACTATAAACAATGAACTATAAATCTGAGTCTACCTCTATTCATCCTAGGTAAATCCTGAAATGGATTAGCATGTCTTTTTCCAAATATCATTATAAATAGATCCTTTTTCTGTTAGTGTGAGGAGGTAAGAATAGATGTCCCAGAGATGGCACACTATCTGTTTTTCCATTAAGGATTTCCCTGTCTACATTTTCCTTCTGAGATATTTTAAGGATTCCTTGAAAATAAAAATGTTGTTTCTATGCAAATAAAAAGAACTCTCATTAATAGAATACATGAATTTCCATGAAAAAAAGATAGGATTTTGAAATTTGAATTGACAGAAAAATGAGGCAAAATCAGTCTGAAATGTTGTCCATAATTACATGAAAGAGGATTTGTGGCATTGCAACTCTGTAGATACCTTTATGACTTAAGGATATTGGAAATAACCCTGGAGTTAACTACAAACTATGATTCTTTGCTTGAACTTGAAATCTATTACAAATCAGTGAAGATGCTCTTCATATCACCATTTAGGCAACAAAAGGAAGAGAGTAGCTCCCATTTCAAAGATTATTGAATAATTTTCCACAGTGCAAAAAGACCTGGAGGTGTTGAACTGTCAGTTTTATGTTTACTCAATGTGGCACATATCATTTCCCATTAAATGCTTTGTCTTGAGGTAATCACATGGTCCCTGGATCCACAAGATTAAAGAGTAAAATCTATTGTATGTAGGAGAAAGACAGGTAAAAATAAGGAAAGAATAACAACAATTTATTAATACATGAAAATGTTACCTTGGTGATAACATGTAGATAATGCAGTCCTATAAATATCTAAAACATTGGGTTACTGTCAGTACTAATGTTACTCTCAAAAGAGTTCCTGGATGTGCAGGCAAGCATAATGAAGAACTATGCAATTTTGCATTCTACTAGCTTGGGCTATGCACATATCTTTCTTATCGTGCACTTGTTGGCCTAAGATCCTTCCTTGGATCTAATATACACACTCTCCAAATAGTGCACCTAGCTACCTGCTAACAACCAAGAAACCTCCTCTGCTTATACACTTCTCTCTGTACAAGATGTGGCAAGGTCAGACTCCTTTCAAAGAGGCCTTGAAAAGCCCCTACCTGAAACTGTGAATATAAAGTAAGTTGCAATAGAGAACCTAGAATTCTTGAGATGCCATGACTATAAGAGGCTGCTGTCATGGTTTAAACGAAAATGGCCCCCAAAGGGAGTGACACTATTTGGAGGTGTGGCCTTGTTGAAGTAGGTGTGGCCCTGTTGGAGGAAGTATGTCTCTATGGGAATGGGCTTTGAGGTCTCCCTGTGCTCAAGATACTGCCCAGTGTCTCAGTTACTTTCTGTTGCATGCATATCAAGATGTAAAACTTCTTCTCCAGTACCATGTCTGCCTGAACGCTGCCATGTCCCACCATGATGATAATGGGTTGAACCTCAAGAATTGTAAGCCACCCAATTAACTCTTTTCCTTTATAAGAGTTGCCATGGTCATGGTGTCTCTTAATAGCTTTAGAAAGCTAACTAAGACAGAAGTTTGTACCAGGGACTGGGGTATTGCTGTGATAAGCCTACTATGTGTTTGTTTGAAGGAATATGGAGTTTAGGACTGCAGATCAGAAGGATTAGAAAAGCAGGTGAACTCTTTAAGGGCTGCTTAATGGGTCATATTAGTAGGTACATGGAAGACGGTGATGCTGAGTGTAATCTGATAAATTGTGGGGGCCCGTCTCAAGAGTTTATAGAGGAGAAGAATATTAATATTTGTGATATTTTGGTATGAATATGGCTGTTTTTCCCCTTGTCTGAAAAGTTCAGCTGAGGCTAAAATGAAGAGATCTGGATTAATTCCTTTGGCAGAAGTTTGAAATCTCAAAACAGCCTAGTATTGACTCTGTTGTGTGGTTATTACTGGTCACTCTTATACAGATTTATGATGAAAAGAAACAAGCTGAGCAAGGAAAAATATTTGAGGGGAAAGGGAGTACTAGAAAGTGGAATGGAGCTAAATCCTCTATTCAAAGAGATAAACAGATTAAGAGATGGAATAAAGGGAGTGGTGACCTCAGGGTAAGATCCCACCCAGCTAACTTTCCAACTTGTGAAAAGGAATTAAAGAAACACTTAGAGATGGGTGTGGTGGTCTACACTTTTAATTCTGGAACTCAGGAGGCAGAGGCAGATGAATCTCTGAGTTTGAGGCCAGCCTGGTCTACAGATTCAGTTTGAGGACTGCCAAGCTTAGGCAGTGAAGGAAACCATCCAAAACAGAAAGCTGGTGAAGATGTAACTAAAAAGGGGCCCATAAACACAAGAACTTGACAACTTCAGCCATGTGTTTCTGTCTTTAGAGTTAAGGATAGAGAAAAAAGGGTTATGGAATATATCTCTGAAACTAAGGAAAATCACAGAGGCCAGGCATATGTCAGGGGTGTCCATGGGAGTCCTAGTAAAGTCACTGTGTGAAGCTGTGTATTGAAGCTGGTATTGTCTTAGAGACCCCGAGATGTTGGAGATACTAGAGCTGTGAGATACTTGCTAAGGATAGCTGCCAAGAGGAAGTGGAACCAGCCCAAAAGAAAGAAGTATGTTGCAGTGAACAAAGCTAAAAGGTTTTGGAGTTCTGAAGAGCAGAGTGCTTTGACATTAGGCATAAAGATGCAGAGTTTGGAGTTTGCCCAGCTGGTTTTCAGTCTTGCTGTGGTTCAGTATTTCCTCACTATGTTCCCTTCCACACATTTTTGAATGACAATGTGTATCCTGTGCCATTGTAAGTCAGAAGTATGTGATCTGCTCATTGATTTTGATTTTATAGGGGATTACAGTTAAGAGATTGCATGAATCTCAGAAGAGACTTTGAACTTCAGAGTTTTAAGTAAGTTTGACACTGTGATACACTATGAGGACTCTTGGAGCTGTACTGAAAGCATTTTTACATTATGATGTGGCTTCAAGACTTTGAGGGCCAGAAAGTGGAAAGTGGTGGTTTGAAAGAAAATGGCTTTCAAGGGGAGTGGCACTATTAGGAGGTGTGGCCTTGTTGAAGTAGGTGTGGTATTGTTGGAAGAAGTATGTCACTATAGGTGCAGGCTTTGAGGTCTCATTTATGCTCAAGCAGTGTCTCAGTTCACTTCCTGTTGTAATACTCTCAACTCCTTCTCCAGCACCACGTCTGTCTGGATGCTGCCATGTCCCACCATGATGGTAATGGACTGAACCTCTGAACTATAAGACATTCAATTAAATGTTTTCCTTTATAAGCAATGTCATCTTCATGGTGTCTCTTTACCACAATAGACACCTAACTAAGACAGCTGCTGAGGAAAGTTACAGATATGGAATGGAGTTGGTCTGAGAGAGAGAGAGAGAGAGAGAGAGAGAGAGAGAGAGAGAGAGAGAGAGAGAGAGAAAGAGAAAGAGAGAGACTACGTGTGCTACAGTTGAGAAAGCTAGAAGGAGTAAGGCTATGACAACCCTTTGGTGTCTAGAAGAGCCAATTATCAGCTCCAGACACCAAACATGGAACTGCAAGGTTTAATATTTTTACTTCTGGGTTTCAGTCTTGCTTTGGTCTCACCATTCTTCACGTTGCCTCCATTCTTCCCTTTTAGAATGGAGATGCTTATTGTATACCATAACATATTAAAAGCAAGTAACTTTTTTGTTTGTTTGTCTTGGTTTGGTTTGTTTGTTTTGTTTGTGGGGTGTGTGTGTGTGTGTGTGTGTGTGTGTGTGTGTGTGTGTTAGAGGTATTCATGGTTCAGAAATTGCCATGATAGCCAGATGAGACTAGGACTTTTAAATCGTATTGGAATCATTAAAAATTATGAGTACTTCTAAAGTTGGACTGACTGAATTTGTATTATGAGAAGGCCCATAGGGACAAGGAATGGAAGATTTTGACTTAAAAGTAATGGATTTGGAGTGTCAGGTTGACAATGTGTGCATTTATGTTGGTTAATTTGATTATCAATTGAATAGGACCTGGAAATTGTCTCCAGTTAACAACTGCTCACAAAAGAAAAAATCTAGTTTCTCCAAGTTAGTCTCATGAGTAAACAAATCACATTTAAGGGCTGATCTCATGCCTAACAGTCATGGCCAACACAAGCAAACTCAAAGGTATTTTGGAAATGTTCTGTCTCATATTGTTTTGTTTGGTCATTTTTTCTCCCACTTCTTCAAAAGTTGCTGATTATTCTTTTAATTTTTTCTTCTCTCATAACAGTACATCCGAACTGCAGTTCCTCCTCCCTCTGCTCCTCCAAGACCCCCACCTACACCTCCCCTCTCCTCTAGATCCACTCCTCCTCTTTTTCCCTTCAGAAAAGAGCAGGCCTCTATGGATATTAACTAAACTCAGTTACAATAAGACTAGGTGCAAACCATCATATCAAGGCTGGATGAAGCAACCCAATAGGAGGATAAGGTTCCTGAGAACAGGCAAAAGAGTCAGAGACAGCTATTCCCACTATTAGGAATCCCACAGAACATCAAGCTACACAACTATAACACACATGCAAATGACTCAGTTCAGACCTATACAGGCTCTGTGAATGAAAATTCAGTCTCTGTGAGACTCTATGAGCCTTGCTTAGTTGATTCTGTGGGCTGTGTTGTCCTGGTGTCCTCAACTCATCTGGTTCCTACACTCCTTCTTTCCCCTCTTCTGTGGGGTTCCCTGAGCTCTACCTAATGTTTGGCTGTGGGTCTCTATCTGCAAGTCTTTTGCTTGTACATTATAGTTTCTGATTTTTAGTTTGTGTGTGTGTGTGTGTGTGTGTGTGTGTGTGTGTGTGTGTGTATGTTTCTTATGTTCTTTTTCAGTTTCTTTTGTTTGTTAGTTTGTTCATTCTGTTTTATCCTTGTTTGTCCTTTTTATTTGCCTGTTTGCTTTCTTAAGAGAGAAAGAAGGCATAGAGTTTATGTGTGAGGAAGTTGGGGAGGTTTTGGAGGCAATGAAGGAGGAGAAACAGTGATCAGAATATATTGTAGGAAAGTGACTTTATTTTCAATAAAAATATAAAATTTAAAAAGACATAAAGAACTGTGGGGTGGGGGGCTTGTATTTTACTTGACTTGTAAGCTAACAAGGTTCTCTGACATTGTTTTATAAATGAGAATCCTGGATCAGACACAGAAGCTCTGAACTACCCATAGCCATGGCAGTAGCCAGAGCATCAACATTTTTTAGCACATGTTCCAAAGCTCCAGTTCTCAACATGGAAATACAGAGAAATCAAAGTGGTGCCTACATACATCACAACTAGCATTCACAGAGATGAGCTTTAAAACCAGGGAACTCACAGCTCTTAAACTAGATAAAGAGTAAATGTGGTGAATTGCTTCAAGGGATATACTAACTGCCTTGGGAAGCTGAAAGCAACCTCAACTATCTATTTTCCCATTATATTCACAATACAAACATCTTTGGAGTAGGGTAGAAAAAAGTACTTCATTTGCAAGATCTGCATAGAAAGACTTGTGCATATTCTCTCTTAACAATTTATAGAAGAAATGCATGTGTATTGGAGAGCCAGATGTGGTAGCACATGCCTTTAATCCAAGCACTTGGGAGGCAGAGGCAGGCAAATGTCTTGAGTTTGAGGCCATCCTGTTCTACAGAATGAGTTGCAGGAAAGCCAGGGCTACACAGAAAAACCCTGTCTCAAAAAATAATAGTTAAATAAATAAATAAAATAGACTTGCAGAAAGACAGCATCAACTTGTCAGTCTCAAATTACTATTTTCCAAATTTATACTACTTATTAGCATGCATTAATTGAACAAAATAATAAATTTCATTGTGACCTTTTCTCTGGTATCATCACTCATTCACTGCCCTGGTTTTACCCTGATTGTCAACTCCCTGCCCCTTTGTCCTCCTTCCTATTCCTTAATTGTATCTCTCCTATCTTCAAGTTTCTTTTTTCCCAACTAGATATCAGGCATTAGTGAAAACAGGAAATACTTGTCTTACTAAGTCTGGCTTTTGTAGAACACAATGTTCTTCAGTTCCATTCTTTATCCCACTTTCAAGTTGATTTTGTTCTTCTTTCTGAATGAGTAACTCTCTATTGAGTATAGAAACAATCATTTATTTACTGTTTCATCCTTTGATGGCACCTAGGTTCATTTCTGAATTTCATGATAGCAAGCAGCACCCTGATGAATATAGCTATGTAGATGTCTCTACTGGATTGCTCACTGTGATCTCTCTAGATGCATCCCTAGAAATGAGACGGCTGCATCATATTGTAGTTCAGTTTCAGTTTATTTAGGAAGTCTGTACTGATTTCTATAATGACTATACTAATTTGTATTTCAATCAATATTATATAAAGGTTCCTTTGTCCCAGGTCATTTGTATTTTATTCTTTTTTTTTTCTAAGTACTTCCCATAAGGGTAAATCTAGATTACGTTGCAATAATAAACCTTTAAGTTCCAGAGGTTTAATACAAAACACATTATTTTTCACTTGAATTAGAACATACAAGCTCTATTCTGGGCTAGGGAGATGACTCAGTCAGTAAGTACACATTATGTAATAATGAAGACTGTTAAGCATTGCAGCTCTGAGGGGAAAGCTTTCCCAATGCATGTGTTGCAGCTCTGAGGGGAAATCCCCAAATGGAAGTGTTACAGCTCTGCGGGGAGCGCTTTCCCCTAAGTAAGTGTTATAGCGCTCAAGGGAAAGATGTCCTGGTAGTCGGAGTCAAGGAATACCACAAAGTCACACCGCACAGCAAACCTCACACAAGAGATTTATTGGGAAAGATGTAAGAGGGTGGCTGCCTCTGGTGGGGCAAGTAGCAACAAGGAATTGAACAGGAGACAGGCTTATTATATAGGGGTTCTTGGGGGCAGAGCTTTCCAGGGTAATCTGAGATTGGAGGGATTATATGATCAGATCTTGGAGTAAACTCAGGGACTGGTGAAATTCTATAGCCTGATCTTAAGCTCAGGGATTGGTGGGTTTTTATAGCTTTTTTTTAACCTGGAAGTGTACTTGGACATTTTCCCCTACACAGACCTCAGAACACGTGGAAAGCAGCAAGACATGGCATCATTCACTTGTGATCCTAGCACTGGGAAGGCAGAAACAGATAGGTGCATGAGGTTCACTAGATAGACAGCCTAGCCTACTTGGTAAGCTCTAGGCCAATGTCAAGCCAGTCTCAAAAAGCACTGTGAACATTTCCTTAAGAATCACACCCAAGGTTGAGCTGTGGCCTCTACATGCGCTTATTCATACATACATATGTGCACCTACCCACCCCATCCCCTAAACATACAGAGTCTTTATTCCATATTGTTACCCAGACTGATAAAAAGCCATGGTCAATACACCATGTGCAGTACTTCAGGAGTAGCAGAGAGAAATATTCATACATGGGCTAGAAATGGCATGTTCTACCAGCCAGTACTGGTTATATGGTCTCACCTAATAGCAGTGGTGCTGGAATAAATAGAATACTTGAGTGAACATTTGTCTCTCAGCTACAATTTACTTGAATATCCTATTGTTTTCCTACTTTCTGTGTTAAAGAATCTAGCACACTTCTTAGAGTAGATTACAGGTTGAGCTTTGTATCAGTTCTACAAGAGTCTTTTAGATGGTTGATCAGTTCAGCCCTCTGGAACATGAAATCAGAGCCTTGTGCCTGTGCCTTCACTAACATTATGATTGACATTCTTTACGACACTGAAAATATACTTCGAATTTCATAAACTGGGAGATAGAATTGTCCCTCAAAATTTAAGTTTTCTCTTATTTTGAACCTTAAATTTGTGCTAGTACTAGGATGAGTTTTAGAAATAATATAATTTTTAAAAATCAAGATGAAAACCAGGACCTGGGAAGACCACAGTGCAATGGGCAGAGAGGCATGCCGTTAAACCAACAATGTGTATGAGTTGCTAAGTTTTCCCTGTGAAAGGCTTGTTCACAAGCCTGGAATAAGTGACCTCAGCAAAGGTTTCTGAGAAGACATTCTGAGTTTCCAGGAAATACTTGAACTGATTTGCAAAGGAGCAAGAAACCCAGTTAAAAGTTTTAATTAAAAGAGTTAAGGAGATTGGAGTCATTTTACAAATGGAAAACAACTAGCCCAAGATGCAAGGCATGAAAGAACATGATGCTGGTTCTAAAACAGAGCATTGTGGTACAACTTATGATCATAAGGGGAAATTTCAGGCTGTCAAGAGGTCCAGAGTTGGAAATGGGTGAGGAAGTCAAATCCTGAAAAAATTCATCCTGCAATAAAACACCAAGCAACTATTGAATAGATTCAAGCATGGTTAAGATTTCAGTGTTATGAAAGTCATACGTACTTCACACTAAAGGATTAGAAGGGAGACTGAGTTAGTAAAACAATGAGGAGAATTTTACAGAGTCTCAGACTACCAGATAAGTCTTGACATACAGGAGACAATGTATATAGGTGTTGTTTAAAAGTATATATTATCAGAATTTGACATTAAGCTAATTGGACACTAAAGAAAGAAAAAAGGGAAGACACATAATCCCAAGAATTCAGTGCTCCAAAAAGGAAATAGAAATTTGAGTTTGGAAACAGGGTTTTGTCTTGAAAGACAGCATAGAACATCACAGTTCTATTCTGGTTGTGACCTCACCTAAATCCCATGTAGCATGCAGACCACATGGGAAAGGTAACAAAGATGAGCAGAGACAGTTTAGAGTCATAGTAGCCTCCCAACCGAGAAGAACACCTACAAAGGTTTGTGGGTACCAACACAGTCTGCAGGCTTTTGTCTACCTCTGGCTCGAGTACTGTAATCTTTAAAAGAAGAAAAAAAGATCACAAAACAATGTAGAAATACCTCAACAATTTTGACCACCATACATATTTAGTCTAAATTCAATATTGAAGAAAATTCCAAATTCAAAGTAAATGGCAAGTTGAAGTCACTTGTTAAAGTCACCATCAAATGTTAAATATGTTTTATATTTGCAAACCTCTCGTCTTCTCTGGTACACTGCTGGGATAATCATGATAAACCTCCCCAAACTCCCAGGAGGTAGGAAATGAGCGTGGCAGTGCTCTGTGGCATCCTTGTAAATAAGAACAGATGTTCACCCATCCACAAAATCATTTTGCGCCAGACTGCTTTAGGTCATGGGGTGGCTGAACAAAGGAAATCCCAGTTTTCTACCTGTCCCAGTCTCAAGGAGATTGGCATGAGATGTAACTGCTGTTGAACCAAGTGGAGTCAGGAAATCTTTCACATAGAACAACACCTTGGGAAGTGAGAACCTTGCCAAGGAGCTCAAAGGACCTCTGAGTCATTGATTCACTAACCCCCAGGCAGTCCTTGTGGGACAGAAAATGGCTTTGTGTACATTTTAAAAAGATCCGAAGCCTTAACGTCAGCAAATGAGTGGCCAAGTCCAAATCCTAGCTAAGTCCTCTTTGGACTAAACTGCAGTTCTTGGCTGAACCACTTGATCACCTCGAGCGTCTTGGAGATGCATGCCTTGGAGACTCCCTCAGTGGGCTCAGCTGCCTCCTCAGTTCGCTTGGTGCTGAGCCATTAGACTCACGATGTAAATGCTCTCTGGAGATGGCCTGGCCTCCACTATCTCCCTGTTCTCATGAGCCTGTCCTGAACCACTGCTGCTGCTTTTAGCCCAGTGCTGGGCCAAAGCCCCTGCTGCTTTACTGGAGGCAGAAAATGAGTGAGGAAGACTGATAATTCCCCTCGGCAAGTACGCGGGGAAGCTCACTTGTTGCTTTGACACGGCATGTTGAGCTTTCACTTGGCTAAACCAAAGATGGTGCGCACACTGGCTCACCTACTGAGTTTATTATGTGGCTTTCAAAAAAGTATTCTGAAAGCATTTAAGCTCAAGGACTTCATACAGTTTACATTTTTTGATGGAATAGAATATTTTCACAATATCTTTCAGAAAGACAGAAATTGCTTCTTTAAAGATAGGAAGGTAGAAATCACAGCAGACATTATCTGTTTCTACTCAAAGCTGAATTGTTCTTCTGAGAATCCCTGACTTCCAGTGGGCTTTTAAATAGCATACCATACCATATCATCTATTAAGTTAATTTTTATCATATATAATTATTATATTTTATTAAATATCATATTATATTTGTGACATGAAAACAAGTTCTGTTTTAATGCAATATACTAATTCTCTTATAGAAAAGGGATCTTAAAGAGGTTGAAATGAAATGATTAAATATAGCTTATGCTCTGCAATCACCAGAAATTTAGCCTTTTACTGATTGGTATATTTAATGGCCAAATTGTCAAGTATGAGGGATGCAACATCTTACAGTGATCACTATGAAATGAAAGCCACAGACACCCCCCAAGCCTCTCACATACTCCCTTTCCATTAATATCAGTAGCACATAGAAACTTAAAATGAAATAGCTTAGTTTCTGAAAGGTAGGACAATCCACTATTGGTAGAGCTGAAGAAGAAAGAAGAAGAGTATAAAAACATCACACACAGGCATCCAGCAACTTTCAACAGGTACTCTCAAAGCCTTCTTCCCCATTGTTTTAGAAAGCACAGCCCCAGGAAAGCATTGTGGTAAGAAGAGAATTCCCCCAGCAGTATCCAAGAGGAAGATGGAGACAATCCTAGAAAAGTGCTGATGGAGAAGATCTGGGAGCAGAGAGGACCCGGGGTGCTGAAACCTGCTTACTTCGAAAGAATGGCCCAAATTGGTACATACATGAACAGAACTCTCTCCTATACAAGGAAAGATGAGATCTAGAACCAGCTTCCTGTGGTAGCATGCAGACTGCTTGCCCAAAGTAGATCCTCAGAGGCCAGCTGCCCAACTAGCTGGATTTAAGCTTTCTATATGCTGGTCACTCCTAGGACATGGGCAACATCAGATTTCCCTGGATGTGTTGTAGACAAAGAGTCAATTGCATATGGCTGTAAAGGTTGGAAGTAAGAACTTCTTATTGCAGGGAGCACAGAGCACACTAAAGAGAAACTCTGCTCATGGATGCGTCTTTGACTCTTTCGGGGCTGTCTGTGTGTTGGTCAAGGTTTCTATTGCTGTGATAAAACACCATGACCAAAAGCAACTCGGGACAAAAGCGTTTACTTCATCTTCCAGTTTGTAGTCCATCTTCTCGGGAAATCTGGGCAGGGTTCTGGAGGAAGTCACTGATGCAGACACCGTGGAGGATGGCTGCTTACTGTTTTGTTCCCCATTGCTTGCTCAATTTGTTTGCTTACACCATCCAGGAACAAAGGTTCAGGGATGGCACCCCTACAATGAGCTGGCCTTTCCCACACCTGTCTTTAATCAGGAAAATGCTCTATAGACTTGCCTACCTGACAGTCTTATGGGGGCATTTTCTCATTAGAATGTCCTCTTCCCAGATAACTCTAACTTGTTCAAGTGGATAAACATTTAACAGGATGGTCTCAATGAAGGTTCTATGGGAAGGAATACTTCCTAGTGGTTGCTGTGTTCCTTCTAGAGATGATTCTTGTGCTTTCATGTGTCTCAACTTCTTAGCTTGCTTTGAGAGAACAAAGTTTAGGTTAGTTCTAATATGGTCCAAGTTGAGTTGCTCCTGTGATTTTTCAATGGACTAGATTTCTTTTTCTGTTTTACTTTTCTTCCTTTTTTCCTCACTTTAATTATCTATTCCTCTCTTTTTCATTCCCTGTATCATCTCTTCTCCCTCCTTCATTCTCTTCCTTTTTTTCTTCTCTGCCTTTTTTGTTTTCCTAACAAGCCTATGTATCCCAACAACCCTATATATCCTAGGTGAGCGACAACCACAGAGTTCCAGGCCCTGTCCTCTGGGTTTTTTGTTTGCTTTTTGTTGTTGTTGTTGTTTGTTTGTTTGTTTTAGACAGAATCTCATCATTTAGCTCAGGTTGGCCTTACATCCACATTCCTCCTTTTAGGCTCCTGCTCTCACTTTTCCGGGTCTAATGTCTTACATCATCAGGGGGCGCCAGCGATTGCATACGTGGCCACAGCAATCTCTGCCTTAAAAAGCCTGACACGGACCCTCCACGCTCTCTCTCTGCACTTCTCTTCCTGTGTTTCCTCTCTCTGTCCCTGCTCTGTTCCCTCTGCCAGGCCTGGCTCCCCCACCCCACCCCACCCCCGTGCCCCCGCCCCCGCTCCCTTTCCCTCCATTAAAGCTCTAAAAACGAATGTTGGGTTCTGCTGTGGCCGTGACTCTTCCGCTGACCCACCAGCGCTGTTCATCCTTTCACCTCCTGTTTTTTCTACCTTCCAACTCTTGAAACTTCCTGTTTCATACTAAAACTTCCATTACAGTTTATCGCTGTTTTGGGCCAAACTCTGGTTTTGGAAATATTCAGCCCATTTTAGGTATTCAGCAAACATCACCAGGAAATAATTCATAGTATTGAATGGAAGGAGATAAAAAGTAGTTAGTTATAAGCATCTCTTCTACATTATTAGGAGGCTTGAAGGTCAGGCAGCTCTGAGAATAAGATATAGTCCTTAGTAGACTGAAAGGATAAGCTAGGGAATTTGCCATCTTTCAGAGTGAGACAGGGTCTGTGAACAGCTGGAAATGGTCAGGCTGCCACACAACTCCTCTGCTTTCCCAGTGGTACTAGGCTTCCTTGGAATCAAATGGCTAGGTTGTCATCCAGGGGGAACTTAAAGGAAAAGCTCTAGAGAAGGAGAAAGTATCCTAAGTAGAAATGAGTACCTTGGAGAAACATGGTCTAGACAAGGGCTGTCTGTTCCCAGAAGGTCTGAACGCTTCTAACTTTGAAACCAGGTTTTTTTTTTGTTTTGGTTTTTTTGTTTTTTGTTTTTTTGTTTTGTTTTGTTTTTTCCAAACAGTGTTCCTGAGAAACAGGCTCTTCATGCCACACATGGTCACATTGGAAGCATCAGTGTCTCTCAGAAGGCTGCAGAAGTAAGGGCAAAGTATGTTTAAAAAAAGAAACAAAGCTCCAGGAGGGATGTCTTTGACTGAGCGAAGGACGTCTCATGTCATATCAATAAATGGTTGAATCAGGAAAAAGAAGTGGTTGACCTCAGTGAAGGTATTTTGAAAGATGGCCATACCTACGAGTGGGAGGACAAACCAGGGCATAAAGGAGGTTGCCGTGGGTGGAGCAGGAGCTGACATCTTCAGGAGAAAACCCCATTATGAAGCAGCATAGAGAATCCCCTGAAAATTCTCAGCACAGAGGGAAAGGTTCCTAAAACAGGAAAAGACAATTGTGAATGAAATCAGAAATCTCTCAGCTGGAAAGCAGCCACCCACTACATAAGCCTAGGCCACCAGAACCATCACAATTCTTCTTCTTCCTGGTGTTGTGAACAGAGAAACAGAGGCTGTAGTTATTGGAGAAGGCTGTATTTGCACAGAGCAGCACAACAGGCCTGCTTACATCTCTGCTTGCATGGTTTACTTTCCAGCAATATTTTCTGGGCCCTGTTCAAGGAATTTTCCTTGTACAATGTTCAGCTGCTGGAGGAAAATGGACTTGTTTATATATTATTTAACAAAATCATAAAACATGCTCATGGGGAGGGGCAGTGTGAGACTAAAGACAGTTTAACAAGCAATTCATTTTCTCCACCTCTTCCGCCCCAAAGCATTTATCAAACAAGCTCTCTCTCTGGGACAGTTTGTGACAACAGGATTCCTCCAGATTCAAATCCAGACAGGAACACTTGAGATGAGGAGAACTGTAATTAGGAAAGCAGCTTTGAACTACTTGCTGAATGAGTCCATCCCCAAGCAAGAGGCCTTCTCATCAAGTATTTCAGTGTCTTGGGGGACAATAAAAAGAACTAAGTGATTTGAGTCACATTCTCATCATCTTACAGAGTGGGCTAATTTGGGATTATGGTTTTCTGGTAAAACTCCATTAAGTGAGAGGTAGGCAGAAGGGGAAGGCCTGGGGACATCAAAAAGATGAATTTTTGATCTTGCGCCTTTCAACTCAAGTTCCATGACTGGAATGCTTCCCCTCCCCCACTGGACAAAAACTTTCAGCTGAACTGCCTTATGACTATGTGATAGGATATTGCAACCAGTGGATGCTAAGTACCACTAGGTGGCATTTGTGATTTATTGCTTTCCAAGCATAGAGTTAAGGGGGGAAAAAAAGAAAAAAAAAACCCTCTGCTGATTCTTTGCTTAGACTGAACAAGACATTTAACATTCCAAAGCATTTCATTCAAGAAATGCACAGTGGATTCTCTTTATCATGCTCTGAGGGAATGAGGACAAGTGACAGGCTTGAAAAGTTGGGTTTTCAGATCATCTGCATTCTTCCTAGGGTCCTCTCTGACCCCACACCATGCGTGTACATAAGTAATTACTTGTCTACAATTAAGCTGTAAATAATGCAATCACTCCATTCTTGTCCCATCACTCCAGACCCAACCACAACAAATAATGCTAATCACATACTTATTCAAGTGTGTAATTATTCACAGTTCAACTTCTGTCGCTTTCACCCTGTTTGGAAACAGCAGAACACAACCTGTAATTAGCAAATGTGGCCCCAGGCACTTTTGCTTGGGAGCACGCCAGGGATCCGGCACCTAGGCGTGCCTTTGATCTGGAAGCTGGCAAGCCGCCTCACCCTGAGGCCAGAGAGCTATCAGCACTCTGCAAGTCATGGAGATCAATGAACATGTCAAAAGCATCTATCCCAAATCACATATTACTTGCTTCTCTCGCTGTGGTTTCTGCCTTTAGTATATATTTCATAGACTTTCCTTTCTTTTTGAACCTTTTGACTTCAGTTTAAAAGGTTACCCAAAAGGTCTCCAAACCCCTGTGTTTTCAACTCAGGTTAAAAATGACAGTCCCCAAAGTCCTGCTTGAAGGCACCCGATCATTCTTAATTCTGCAGTTTCCTTGAAGACTAGCATAATGGGGAGTGACCTTTGCTGCCTCACCTAATCTTCCAGGAGAAAAGAGACTGAAGACTTTCGCTTACCCATGCAAGCTTCTCCCTGAACAGATAAACCACCCGAGATGAGACTCTGGTTGCCAGAAGAGCAGATGAAAGCAGATGTTTGAGGAAATCCGTCACGTTGAGCTAGAGAAACAGCACGACAGCACAGGTCCTTCCCAGAGAGGATCACCAATGGAAGCCTAGCTACTTAGAAACAAAACAGAATGACTGAATAACCATCTTCTTTCTCCTACACTGCCTGATTGAGATTTGGTGTAGTGCTTTGCATTCAAATACTCTGAGCCTACAGGAAGCAACCAGGTACATAATGATGCCACAGGACCTACAGATATGACTGTGTTTACTTTTAAAACAAGATCTATTTATTTTTATTTTATTGTGAGTTTGCTTGTATGTATATATGTGTATCAGGTGCATATCTGTTGTCCACAGAGGCCAGAAGAGGATGTTGGATCCTTGGGAACATGAGTTACAGATGGTTGTGACATCTGCCATGTGAGTGCTGGGAACTGGACCTTAGTCCTCTGCTAGATCACCAATTGCTCTTAACCACTGAGCCATCTTTCCAACCCCAAGATGGATGGATCCTATTTGTATGCTATGTTAAGACTATTATTTGCTTAGTTGAAAAGAGGCTATTCTACCTTTGTTAAGAACTCCAACAGTAATCATCTAATGAAAACAAGTTGGTATATTAAGCTTGGATTAATGTCTTCTCCTGATATATCCAATTAAGACATCAGGTTTTTGCTTCAATCAAATATGGGTACTTTATCCAGTAGAATGGAAAACAGAAGTACAGTTCAGCTCCTTATACATAAACACTAGCCAGACTTTTGTTCTAAGCAAAACAAAATCAGATTTTAAAGTATTATTTTGAGTTCTAAAAAGAAGAAATGGATATGCAAACCTATATTAGACTTGAGTGTTCTCAGAACGGTTGTGCTGCCAAGGGGAGGTGATGTGTGAGCCGTATCAGGATGTGGCCTGGCCAACTAACTTAACCAAATGAGCCAAATTAACCCTGGAAAACCATGTGGCGACAGATGTGATGGCCAGATTGTTATGATGTTTCTATTTCATTATTTTTTAAAGATGAAACCCTACAATAGCTTCTGTGGGACAAAGTGGAACAAGACCCAGCAGCCTGGTAATTTTCACTAATACAGACTGACAAGCAATCTGGAGGATTGGTTTTAAATCAAACCAAAACAAAGGTTCACGGTTCCTTCAGCACCCCTCATCTTTGAGACCTTTTCCTCTGTTTTAAGTCCACAGAGAGAATCCTATGTGTTTACGGTGTACAGCATAATGCTTTGATTTTTGAAGCTTCACTTAATTTAGTCTACAGAACTCTCACTGTCATTTTTCAAACTCCATTTCAAAAAATTGCATTATACAGTCCCTTAACAAAATTATCAGCAAGTCCACCCGCATTTGTGACTCAGAAGATCGGAGCAAAGATGACTCACATACACTGTCCCAGTCTGTTTCCCAAAAGGATAGAAAAACATTAAAAATGCATTTCTCTCCCGACTTCTGGGAACAAATACATTTAGTCAAGAAACTGCATCCATGTCTAATCTCTCTGACTGAGAAACTAAAGGCAACCCATCATCCCCAGCCTCAGTGTGAGGGATCACTAACTACTTTGTTTCCTGCCACCCTCACTGTAGCCCCGCTTGTTGCCATCCTACCTAGTTTCTCTAACTGGTCTCCCCCGGTGGACCTTAACCTTCTCTGTTGTGCATTCATCCAGGGTAGCAGTGACAGTGGTTCAAAACACAAGTGTGGTCACCACATAGTCTGATTTCAAAGTTTCCAGAACATTCCCATTGCATTTAGAATACTCTTTTTATGACATCCGGAGTCCCATCTGATCCCATTGCAGCCTGAGTTTTCACTGAGCATGATTTTGTGTTGTGTTCTCTGGCCAGTGTCAATGACTTTGAGCTGTTTGTGTATGTCCAATCATGCAAACGTGTGCCTTTCAGCTGAAATGTTCTTCACCTGGCTCTGACAGTAGCCTCAGCTTACAGGATAGGTCCTTTGTGACCACCCTGAATAAAGTGTGTTGTGGAGATTTTCAGCCTTTTCAGTCTCAGTCATCTGGTTCTTTTGTGGCACAAATAATGTGGTTGTTTGAATAAGAATGCCCACACCCCCAGGCACATATATTTGGCTGTTTAGTCACCAGGAAGTGGAACTCTTTATAGGATTAGGAAGATTAGGAGGAGTAGCCTTGTTGGAGGAAGTGTGTCACTGGAGGTGGGCTTTGTTGTTTTCAAAATCCCACACCTAGCCTGTTTCTCTTTTTCTCTCTTACACTGTGGATCAGGATGTAGCTCTCAGCTACTGCTCCAGTACCATGCATGCTGCCATGTTCCCCACCATGATGGAAATGGACTAAATCTCTGAAACCATAAGCAAGGCTGCAATTAAATGCTTTCTTTTTGTGGGCTTGGTCATGGTACTCCTTCACAGATATAGAATAGTGACTAAAACACGTAACCATTTGTAACGAACGTGTGGGTAATCACAAGAATGCTAGTAGAGCAGCCCATGGTCATCTCATGCACAGGCAGACCCACAATGTCAATTGGATCCTTCAAATTATTTATCAAATAAGTTATTATAATTTAGTAATTCCGAGGATCAAAACCCGAAGTGTATAAATCGCCTTTTATGAGGTTTGTGGAGTTTTTAAATTTTAATTAATTAATTAATTTGTGTGTGTGTGTGTGTGTGTGTGTGTGTGTGTGTGTGTGATTGCAAGCAAATAAAAGCAGTGAATAACACTGTTCTCCTATATTTTATCTTGGAAAAATTGCAAACATACACTCTCCAAACTGGGCAGTTACTATTTCTTTTATATATATATATATATATATATATATATATATATATATATATATATATGTTTATCTATACAATATCTTTGTTTCTACTGTAGCATCTGACTTGAGGTGTCTTTCAAAGCAAATTGTAGAGACCAATAAACCTATAATGTTGTACCATGCATGCTATTAATGAGTTTAATATTTGGTTAAAAGTTCTTTCAGTATGAATTTTTTTTTTTTTTTTTTTTTTTTTTTTTGGTTTTTCGAGACAGGGTTTCTCTGTGTAGCTTTGCTTTGCGCCTTTCCTGGAACTCGCTTTGGAGACCAGGCTGGCCTCGAACTCACAGAGATCCACCTGGCTCTGCCTCCCGAGTGCTGGGATTAAGGGCGTGCGCCACCACCGCCCGGCATCAGTATGAATTTTACATATGGTAAAATGTATAAATATATTCTTTACTAATATTTATGAATCATGCACAAGAACAGTACCTATGTCCCTTAATAGCCAATGAGGTGTGACTCCAATGAAATTTCTTTTCTTCCTTACATCAATTTTTACCTATTCTAGAATGTCATATGAATAGACACTGTTGTATATCTGACTTGTTAATATCTTTTACTTATAAGTACTACATTGTGTGAATATATTATAATTGTTTTATTTTTAGATATCACTTCCTATTGACGAGTACAAGAAATGTTTTTAGTTTGTGGCTAAGAGTCAAGTTTCTATGAGTTTCATCTACTTAGATATATTTTTGTAGACACAGTTTTCATTTTCTTGTGTAAATATGTAGGAATAGAATTGTGTATTATAGATAATATTGAGTTATAGGGCATGTGTTTATTATCAGAAACTTCCAGAGTTTCTTCAAAACTGAGAGCACAGTTTCATTTTCCTACCACTAATGCTTGAATTTCCTAACAACCTGTAAATACCTCAGTCTTTCTCATTTTAGCCAGTAAGTGGTATTTTGCACAGAGATCTCTCATTGTGTCTTAAATTTGAATTCTTTGTTAGCTAGTTATGCTGTGGGATGTTCTGTATGTCCTGTGGGAGCCCTTCTTGGGTTCCTCGTGGCTTTACCCAGCAGGTCCGCATGGAGGATGATTAGGACCATGGGCCTGAGTGCAGGTGTCTGAGATGGTCTGCACTTGGCTGTGCTGGGGGATGGTCTGTATGTCAAGTTGCTCTGATTGGTCAATAAATAAAACCTGATTGGTCGTGGCTAGGCAGGATGTATAGGCGGGACTAACAGAGAGAAGAAAAAGAACAGGAAAGCAGAAGGCTGAGGCGGAGAGACACTGCAGCCACCGCCATGACCAGCAGCATGTGAAGATGCCGGTAAGCCACCAGCCACATGGCAAGGCATAGATTTATGGAAATGGATTAATTTAAGCTATAAGGATAGTTAGCAAGAAGCCTGCCACGGCCATACAGTTTATAAGTGATATAAGCGTCTGAGTGATTATTTTATAAGTGGATTGTGGGACTGCGGGGGCTTGGGGAACCTGGAGAGAAGCCCTCCAGCAACATAGTTATACTGAATATTTTAATGTGCATATTGGCCATTAAGTATCCCTTCAAAAAGTGGCCCCTCACCATTATCCTCATCATCACCTTCACCAACACCACTACCCTTGCCAAGTGTTTTTTTTTTTTCAAACACTGTTTTCATTTTCTGTTTGCTATGTGTTTTGTTACTGAGTTGTACAATTTCTTTGTATAGTCTCTGTTACTAGAAATTTTCAGGAGTCCCTATATTATTGCCATAGTGACCAGGTTAGTTGGGGTCCCCTTGTTAGGATCCTGCCCTCATTCATGTACTTGCGAGGCTTGGGGTCTTGCATCTTACGTCATCAGGGGGCATTGGTAACTCTGTACTCATGGTATGGTCACACAATCTGTGCTTTAAAAAGCCAGACGAAGACCCCACCCTCTCCCTCTGTTCCCTGCTCTGCTCTGCTGCCCCACCCTTCTCTTTCTCCAGGCCTGGCTCTCTTCTTCCCCTTCCCCCCTTTCCCTCCTAATAAAGCTCTAAAAACTAACACTGGGTTCTGTCATGACCGCGACCCTTCCACATAGTAACCAGCATCGCCACCAGCACCATTTATCATCCTTCTACCCTTTCCGTGTTCATAGTCTAGTTAACAACAGAATTTGATAACAAACTCTGAAGAAATCAAGAAGATAATTTTATTAGAGCTTAAGAGAAAACAAACAAACAAACAAACAAAACAGGGGAAAATAATCTATAAATATCTGCTTCTGTCTAGAGGAAGGAAATGTAGATAAGTTGTGCTTTTTGAACTAGGCTGGCATGTTCAGCAGTGCAGGTCAGCAAGCAATCAAATGGAAGCAAGCAGCTATATGGTGAAAGGACAGTTGCTTCACAAAAAGAGTGAAAAAACACAAAAGTGCTGAGAAAGCATGCTTAGGTCAGTATCTTAAAGAGACAGAAACAAAGAAAAAGGAAAAGTTATATTGTTCTGAGTAAAGTTTTGGAAAAGGCAAGTAAAATGTGGCTTTATGTTTCCTTAGCAACTGCACCAAAGGCAGGGTTTCTGGGAAAGATAAGTACATTAAAGCATATCTTTATGAGAGAAATATATCTCATTAAAGGAATAATTATTCCACTCATCTCTTTAGCATAGCTTTAGGTCAATCACCTTCCTGAGCAGTGATCTCTTGGACAAATGATTGACAGATCCAGCCAGATTAGTTCTTAAGGGAGGAGACAACACTATGCCATGTTTTCATCTTTGGAGCAGAGCATAATGTAATGTCCTTAGTCATAGCCAAAGGAAGATTTCATTGAGGAGGTCTATCCTCAGTGATCTTTGTCATAGCAAGCTGTGAACTTGGTACAAAGCTACTGAAACCTGGGATCCCAATTAAAGGTTTGCTTTCATCAGGTTGGCCGAAGGGCATGTATTTGAGGCATTTTCTCTATCATGGAGAGATGCTGGAGGGCCCAGCTCACCATGGATGGTGCTACCTTTGGCAGGTAGGCCTGGGCTGGATAAAAAAGATAGCTGAACCTGAACCTGGTAGTACGCTTATAAGAAACATTTTTTTGTGGTTTTGCCTTCAAGCTCCTGTCTTAAGCTCTTGCTTTGGGTTTCCTTGATGATGAACTTATAATCTTTGACATAAAATAAACCCTTTCCCATTAAATTATTTTTGATTAGAGCTATTTATCACAGCAACAGGAAAGCTAACTAGAACATAAATTGGTACCAAGGAAGTGGGGTATTGCTGTGGTATACCTGACCACATACCTATTATTTGGGGAGGGGAGGAGAGGATTATGAAAGGAGTTTGGAGTTTGGGGCTGGAAAAATCATGGAGTGCTCAAAATTTAATGATTTATTATAGCAGCTTGTAAGATAATACTGAGAGAAATGACAATGAAGGCCTGGCTTGTGAAGTTTCAGAGGGAAACAAAGATTCTACAGGACTGTTTATGTGATATTTTATTAAGAGCCTATGGAAGTGAAACCCTTCCTTTACTGGGACAATAGATGCTGATTTGCTGGAGGTAAAATATAACCTAAGACTGATAAGAGATCAGCATCATGGTGGTAAAAATCTAGGAAGTATTTCTTCAGGGTCAGCACATACACATGGTAGTTTGGGACAGAGGACAGCAGGGAGGAAAGGTCTCTTAAGCTGGCTGCTGAACCTGGCATTGCCAGTGTATAAGAGTCTCCCATATTGTACTGGTTTTGATGGCATAAAAGATGCAAGACTGAAGGGGTCTTGGAAAGCAGCTAGGGCCTGGCACTGTGTAATAGGGTTGGAGTCCCTAAGGTGAGGCTAGGAGAAGCCATTGGTGAAGAAATAGCCTCAGTTACAGTGGCGATGCCACCATGGTGGAACAATCATCAAGGACAACAGATGTGGACTAAAGCTGCCCAGGCAGAAGCAAGCATGTCATACTGATAGGGCCCCTTGGAGCCCAGAAGATCATGAGTGCCAGAATTTGGACATTGAGCTTTCTATACTGTAGGATTTAGATTTTTGCTCTGATCTGCTTATAAGTCTGCTCTCATTCTTCTCCCTTGAGATAAAAATGTCTATAACTTGCTTTTGATTTTGCAAACACTCCAAGTTAAGAGACTCTGAAGTTTTAAAGAGACATTGACTTGTTATAGTGTAAGGGTTTTTAAAGACAGTGGATGATTTAAAGCTGTACTATATTTTATAATATTATTTTAACATGAGATCTTGGGGACAAATAAGAAAAGGAAGATTATGGTTGAAAGTGATGCATGTCAAAGATGGTAAGGATGAAATACAATGGTCAGCTGTCAACTTGACATAAATCTAGAGATACCTAGGAAGAGGGAACCTCAACTGAGGAATTGTCTCCATAAGATTAATCTGTGTAGCATTTTTTGGATTGTTGATTAATGTGAGAGGGTCCAGGTAATTATGGGTAGTGCTACCTCTGGGTAAGTGGGTCTGGGCTATATAAGAAAGTTGCTGAATACAAGCCTGAAAGCAAGTTAGCAAACAACATTCCCCTGTGGTTGCTACTTCTATCTTGAAATTAATACATAGGACCTTGAACTTCTACCTCCAACTTTTGAGGCATGCATTCCCATACCCAGTCTGTCATGTTGAAGATCTAACCTAGGGTTTCATGTATACTAGGCAAGCACTCTATCAACTGAGATACATGTCCATCCCACTTTCATATTCTTAAGAGAATTTTTGTAAACAATGTTAAAAGTATTTACAAACAATAAACAGACATATAAACAATATTTTAAAATGTTATCATAACTAAATTTATTGTCCTTCCATTGGTACTACTTTTTGTGACCACAGAAATCTTTTTCTAACCCCAGTTCATAAAGACAGTTTTCCATAGTCTTGTTTGAAAGATAGTATCTTTTGACATGATCCATTTTGAAACAATTTTTGTGTATGGTGTAGGGAGAACATGGAGTTTCTTTTTTGTTGGTATGTTTTACTGTGAGATACCCACCAGAGAAACTACTTGGACATGGATTCAAGCCAATAGATAATCTTTATTAATTGGCCAGTGGCCACACTTGGTGTTCAGGACCCAGAGCACTCCCAAGCCTTTCCCAGGATTGTCGTTTCTGCACAAACACCACACCCTGGGTTGCTGTACCCTCGGTTAGCCAGAACAGTTAGCCAGAAGCACAGCCACAGAATCCCAAAAGCAAGGTTAGTATTTTTAGGGACTTTCCCAGAACTGTGTATTTGATGGATTAGGTCTTTGTTCTTACGTTGGCAGGTGTTGCTGCCTGTGTGCTGAGTTTCAGGGTCTGCACAGCACTTCTGTCTTTGCCGTCAAATGTGCTAAGGTCTGAGAGACTGGTACAGTTCTGTTTTGCTGAAAATATTTCCTTTACCAAATGCTTTATTTTTTCCTTTGTCAAACCAAACAAAACAAATGCTGTCCACTTGTTAGTTGATTTCTCTTGTATCTGCATCATTGATTTTTATGTTGATTCTAATGCCAGTACTGTTCTTGGTTATTACTGAAACATTATGGTAAATCTTAAAAATCAGAATATCTAAAGCATGCCCAGGAAAATCACTCACTGGGTAAAGGTTCTTGCTGTCTGAGCATCTGAGTTCTATCTCCCCGACCAACAAGATAGGATGGACGAGCCAATCCTACATGTTGTCCTCTGTGGTGTGCATGTACACACACATGCAAGTGCATACACATTATATATATGTGTGTGTGTGTGTGTATGTATATGTGTATGTGTGTATGTACATGTGTATGTGTGTGTATGTATATGTGTGTATGTGTGTGTGTGTGTGTGTGTGTACAAACAAATAAATAAATATGTAATAATTTTTTTAAAGTTCTCCAAACTTTGTTCTGCTACAGATTTCTATGGTCATTCTAAATTAGATTGTTTGCATTTCCATATCAACTTTAAAAACAGCTCCTCATTTCTACAAAACTTTTACAGGATTAGTTGGCATACAATGAATTAGGTATAGCACTTTTATTTTTTAATGCAATTGTATGCTCTCTAAAGGGCATCCCTAACCAGCATTTTCTTCTACTATGGAGGGTCCTTTCAGTTCTCTGTGGGGGGTTATTTGAATTAAGTTGTTGGGCAGTGTGCTTCCTTAGTTACAAATGACAGCCCATGTTCTTAAATACACTCAATAGTTTTATATTTATAATCTTATTTATTGCACAGACAAAAACCAAACCCACCACATGAGAAATTATTTATTTATTTATTTTTACAAATTACACACCAGATACCTGAAACCCAAAGTCAAATCATTCCCTCAAGGTCGGGCAACTGGTAAGGGGAAATTCAGATTCAGAAGCCTCTTACTCAGTCATTCAAATGTCCCAGGAAACTGAATTTTATTATCCCTTATCGCCCATTATCCTATTAATGTGGGGTTTTGGATGAGCTGGTATCTAAAAGCTGAAGGACAGGAAGACGAAACAAGGTCATTGTGTGATGCTGAAAAAGATCAAAGATCTTCACAAAGAGATGGCTTCGTCTTGAGGGACTAGTCAAAGAATGTGACTGCTGGATGGGAACCCGGAGTGACTGAGACCATGTGGAGGCTGAAGGCAAACGGCCTCTTTCCAGGTTGGGTGAGGCACAGCCCTGTCTACAGACTGACCATCCATAAACAACCTGTCTCCTGCCTTTGTCTGCCTGAGATTGTTTCTGTCTTGAGCAGTTCACATGTGATCCACTTGGCAATGGCTGCAGGCACCGGTTCTTCCCCCTCCCTCGGATGCACTCAGGGCAGCAGAGAGAACACAGAGATTCACAAATGAGCTTTCTTTGTAGAGCACTGTCTGCTTTGAAATTTTTTCATTAAATCTTTTTCACAAATAAATTGCCCAGTGTCCATGGGGAATATTTCCATCTTTTAATCATATGCAGTTGGAATTGACTCTATGGTTTTGAAATGCTTGGCCTGGCTGGTATGGAGGGTACTGACAAGGGGGAGGGGGACAGACCTTCAGAAGCCCAACCCTTGAAAACTCTTTGGAATGTAAGTAACAGAGGGAAGCCCCACAGGAAGCAATTGGAGTGAGCTCATATTTTGTGATGTATTAGCACCCGCTGGGACTGGGAATCTAAAATAGTGAAAGTTAATTATGCTCCTTACCTATTGAGTTAACATTGGCTCCTGAAGTGAAATCTTGGGGTCCAACCTTCCTCTTATAGGCTGCAGAGTCATTCTAGATTGGTAGTTTAAATAAAATGTCAAGTGTCTGATTGCCATGGAAACATTACAAAGTGGGCCCAGTCTCACTTGCGGCTGTAGAATTACAATGATGCGAATTACTGTGGTCTCAGGACACCTTCTAAAATGGCTGGCGCTCTATCCCTGTGAAATGAGTGAGCCATTCATGTACAAAACGAGAAACAGTAAGGCATGTTCCTATTTGGTCGTGTCCCTGTGCACACGGCTATGAGTTGGAAAAATTCCAATTTCTTTGAAAAGGCGGAAAAGCAGGGGATACAGACAGACATTAGTTTGAAGTAGTCCTCCCTTCTTGTGAACCGGCCAGTGAGAACGGCCTGTAATCCAGAGAGGAAGAATGTCAAGGGCAGTACTGGTCACCAAAGGGTAAAGCCCAGGAAGGTGCAGCATGCACATTGGGGCCTGCTCCAGGACCTCTTCATGGAACACATGTTCCAACTGCCTTCTCCAGCCTGATTAACAGAGCACTGCTGATTATGTTATGCAAATGATGGGAGATGGATTTCACATTTCCCCAAGCCAGGCTTTGCACAGCTTTGCATTTATTATCCCCCTTTAAAAATACAGAGTCCTTAGAGAAAGGGAATGGCTCATTTTTATTTGTTTGCCAGTAGAGTTGGCACAGACCTGTCAGGCAATCATCTTGGGCTGTGATCTGCAAAGTTGCCCTTTGTTGTTCGATCCCCCAACCCTTGATTGTTTACAAGACATGCAGAGACATCTGTCCACCTCAAAACAAGCTATTTCCTGGTCTTGCAAAATTTGTCAGCTTGTGTGATAAAAATGCTACATCATTGGCTGACAAGCTATCAGATGAACCTAGAGTTCAGGCCCCAGCATCTTGTTCTCATTTTCAGCCCAGAATGGTAAATACTTAGCAGGTCCTGGTTCTTTACTGTGCAATCCACCTCCTGCCCCTTGGCACTTAGAATACTTCTCTCTGCTTCCTGCTGCTCATCTGTCACCTTCTTTGGAAATAGATAGATTGAACTTCTGTTGTTGCATTACCAGTAAGATCTGGAAGTCAAGGTTGGGTCTCTCAGTTTCACATAAAAGTTTTACCCAAGTGTCCACAATTCAAATGCTTCTGAACATTATTGTGCTATGCTTCTGCTCTTCCCACTGTAGCTATGAAAGTCAAGGAAACACATTATGACTAGGATTGATTTCTATTGATGTCATCTCTCTTTCCTTTTAGCTGCTAGCTCTTACCCGAAGGAGGAGCCAATATGATTTCCATGAAACGGGCAGCTGGGTATTATGGAGGCAGAGATCAGCTGACACGGCCAATTCCTCCAGAAGAATTTGTATGATAATTTTTCTTATTTACAAGGTGCAGCCTAGAGACATCATGACAAATTGGAAAGAGAGCTATATACCTTTGACAAATGGCAACAAAATTCTACAGATCTAGAAAGGATCACTGAATCCAACATTTATAATCCAGATTTATAAATATCTGCTTGCACCATATCTTTCATGAATCATGAACTCTAGACAGGTTTCATCACATATACAAATATATATATATAATGTGTGTGTGTGTGTGTGTGCACATATTATATAAGCACATTTGTATTCTTTTAAACAGTCATTTCTGATAATTGTGGAATACTTTAATTGTACTAAGATAATTATATACATGAATATGTATAGCATTAGGTCTTGTAAGTTGATCAAAATTGATAACTACTAATAATAGCAGCTAACATTTACTGAGCCCCTAACGAGTCAGGAGCATCGCAGCCATGCTTCATTGTCAGACCAACTCTGGCAAACAGAAGGTACCTTCATGTCCAGATGAGAAAATGAAGGCAGAGTAAATGACTGATTGGTTGTAATGCAATGCAGTCAGGATTAACAAAAGTATTCAGGTTCAGAGCATGCGCATACATACACATCAGTAGGGTGCCCTGTAAGTTCCAGCAGCCGTAAATCAATTGCTTTACAGAGCACAAAAGTCAAAAGTTGGCATCCCTAGAAGCTTGTTCTGTTGTTTGAATGATACTCTCAATATTTTTCCATTTCTTCCAGTCTTAAATTTTATAAAGAGAACTCATCCTTAGGTGAGTCCCTTCTTCTCTAGGGCAAAACAAGGTACATGTTTTACATGCCAACTGGAAAAGAAGGACTAATTTCCTTTTAACACTCAGGGAAAATAGAAAACACATCTTTCCTTGATTCTTCCATAATGTTTTAGGTTAGAATGGAGTCTGGTAAAATTATATCCCCACTGCTTTAAATTTTTAAATTACATTATTACATTTCTTTGGTGTGTGTATGTGTGTGACTGTGCAAGCTAGTATGCATATATGTGCCACAGAGAGTACTTGGAGGTCAGAAGATGACTTGGAGATATCAATTTTCTTTTGCTTCCGTCTATGGGTCCCAGGGATCTCAAGTAGTCAAGCTTGGCAGCAACTACCTTTATCTGCTGGAGCCACCTTGCCAGCCCACATTCTCAATCTTAAACCAACTCATTAGTCAAGGGGAATGTCTGAGTCAGAGACTTTGGTAAGTCTATGTCCTCATGGTGAGAATAGAAGGGAGAGACTAAAGACAAGAATTTTCTGCTTATACATTTATAAAGAAACATAGTATAGGTAATCACAGAAAACGCTTCTATGCAGTGATCTACAGAACATACATACATAAAGCAACATTCAAACACACATAATAACCAGAGTAGAAAAGACAATTTAAGGAATTATGCTAGCTAAGAAATAAAAAGGGACTGTACTGGCTAGTTTTATGTTTGGGTTAGAACTCTAGTTTTATGTCAACTTGACACAAACTAGAGTTATTGGAGAAGAGAGAGTTTTCTCAATTGAGAAAATGCCTCCATAAGATCTGGTTGCAAGACATTTTTAAAATCAGTGGTGGATGGAGAGGGCTAGTTCTATTGTGAGTGGTTCTATCCATGGGCTGGTGGTCTTGGGTTCTATAAGAAAACAAGCTGCAAGCCACAGGGAGCAAACCAGTGAGTGGCAACCCTCTAGGGCCTCTGCATGGACTCCTGCCTCCAAGTTTCTGCCCTGTTTGAATTCCTATCCTGACTTCCTTCTGTGATAAACAGAGATGTGGCTGTGTAAGCCAAATAAACCCATGCCTTCCCCACTTGCTTTTGGCCATGGTGTTTCGTCATAGCAATAGTAACCCTAACTAAGACAGGGGCTGAGTTTAAAACAGGGAGTTTAAGCATGTTTTATCGCTGTTTATATTGCTTTGTTTTAGCACAACATACTTAAGAGTTGTAAGAGAAAAGCTGGAATGAAAAAAATGGAGCAGTCATTTATCTGAGGGAAGAAGGAGTGCACACATGTTTTTTGGGCAGCTACAGCTGGAAAAATTAGTTATAAGAATGGTGAAGTGGGTCCAGATCTTTCTAAGATGATTATGATTGTACTGCAAAACCGTGAGCTGATAATGATCATGTTGACGTACTACCTGAGCAAGACTACCTATTTTATTTTGTATTACTTGAGCTAGAGGGTAAGTTTTCCAGAGTATGAGATCTTCCTTTGCAAAAGCACATACTAGGCAAATACCTGCCTTGATTAATAGATGGCTTAATGTTCCTCAACACTATACATATGTTAGAAATACGGTCCTTGAGTGGGCATGTGGGTGGTGATGAAACCTTTAAGAGATGAGGCAGACCTACTAGGAAGTCCTTCATTCCTTGGGAAGTTACCTTCTGTGGCAATCAAAGTAGCTCACATGGAATCTGAGCTCTCATGAGATCAACTTATTTTAATACTGAGCTTGCTCTCTGAATCATTCCCTGGTTTCCTGTTTGGCAATGCTGTCCTTTTCTCAGATGAGGAGAAAGTAGGAGAATGGAGTAGAAAAGAAGCAATTAATGACAGCTGTGAGACTAACAGTCTTTTCTAGAGAGAAGCCACCTTGATGGGTTTCTAATTCCAGGTAATCAGCCCTGAACATGGATGCATACGAGAAACATTAAATGACTCAACAGTGTGTGTGTATAACAATATTAAGTTGTTAGATATTAGTTAAGAAGTTGTAAGTTTGAGAAGGAATAGGGGGATCAGGTGAGAAGCTGGATAGCAGAGAGGGAGAATAGAAATGGTGTAAATACAGTACTCACATATGAAATTCTCAAAATTTAGGAAGTTATGCACATACTCAAAGTAGAGAACAATTGAGGAAGATGTTCAATGTTATCATCAGTTGCTGGCCTCCACACTCATGTGCACACAGAAACACACACACAAAAACAGGCAGCAATGAAAACAGAAAATTAGAAGAAATAGACTAATGCTTATGATTAAAATTAGAAAGAGAATGTCGTTGGCTAGGGGTTACATAATGGAATTTAGGTTGTATTTATTTTTTTATCTTTCTGTTTTTATCTATGTATGGTTCATAGCAATTTCTGATATAATTTGAGGTATTGCCTAGAGAAATGACAGATTTGCAGAACCTAACACTGACTTGGCACTATGTAAAAAGAAGGTACTGGCCAATTGATAACAAGATTATCAGTTGGGACTCAGCCAAGACATTACCATATGCACATTAGAAGGGCAACATGAGATGACAAACTGTTGTTTTGACCTTGTCAAATAGAACATTACTATAAAGAAGCAATTTCAGACATCAGTGGTTTCCGCTGATTTTCCCAGCTGTGATTGAGAAATGTCACCCTGTCAGACATTATGGGGACTGGCTCTGAGGTCAGGAGCAGAGAAGCAGCTACGATTTTGCCTGGGCCTGAGATGTGTCACTCCTAGCTCGGGTGCCTCCTGTTTCTGGGTTGTAAGGTAATAATACCAAGAGCCGTGCATACTGCCTTTGTATCATTGAACACGCCCCTTCCTGAAGCAGTGTTCAAGAACAGCCAGTCACACTTGCACTTCATGGCTGGCTATGCTAACCTACTTTTCCTGTCCTTGGGCATTTTTTTCTCTTTAAAAATGTTTTTATTTATTTGTATGAAAAATTTTCAATAAATAATTATTCTATGAATGTTTCATACTTCTACATGTTTCTATAAATGTACTTTGACCATAGCCATCCATCATAACCTCTCGCCAACCCCTCCTAGTGTTCCTCATCCTGCTTCCCATCTAATTTCTAGTCATCTTCTTTTGTTGTTGATATTAATAACCCTAGTTACTAGTGCTGCTCACATCTGCATAGGTTTGGAGCTATTCACTGGGACATTGTAACACACCAGAGAGTGACTTCCTTTCTCGACAGTCATCAACTCAGAAAGGGTGAGGTTTCAGAGGTCCCTCTCCTATCTGGGTTGGAATTATGACTGGCTTTATCTTGAGTGGATTAAGCAAAGTCACTGTGAGTTGCTCTGTGCAATGTTCATGTTTTGAGAAATTGATATTCTTAGCCTAGTTATCTCCACACACCTTGTGTTACCACAGCCATGATTCATTCACTGAGCTCCTCAAAGTATCCAAGGGATTCTGAGCTCTATTCATCATCATAGCACTATGAGTAATACCCGATTGATATAATGGTAGCCTGGAAATACATTCTCATGTAAACTATGTGTGAATAAGGACTGCATTTTCCAGACCCACTTGTATTCAGGTATGGCCATGTCACTAAGTATTGGTCAATAGGATATAAGCAGAGGGGCCATGTCTCCAAGGGAGACACAAAAGGACACACTTTTCTTCATTTTGCTCTTTTTGGCTGACTGACATGTCTTCAGACACATCTGCAAAATGACTCAACAGTAAATATTTGTTGAGTATCTCTTTTGATTCAGGCACCATTCTTGGTATAGTTGGAATAAAGGAATGGAGAAGAAAGAACACTCTCTGTCTACAGGGAGTTTTTATTCCTCAACCTCAGGGATGGGAAGACAGAGACAGGCAGTTCCAGGGGATTTGCTGATCAGTTAGTTTACTCAAATTGATGAGTTCCAGATTCAACGAGAGGCCCAAAGTTCCTGTAGGTCTCTCAGCAGAAACTGGCATTGCTATTTACTAATATTAAGGGAGCCAAAGTCTTTTTCAAGGGCTGGTCAATCCATCTTGAAGATTTTTTTTTTTCACAGAAATTGTCTAGCTCCTAGGCTTAGAGATCTTCCCACCCTCTCACAATCACCCTCTGAATCGAGTTAGCATGAGCCTCATTGACTTCTCTACTGTTCTGCTGACTGTGCTCAACTCCGTAAAGTGACATCACAGGATGGTAATAAGCAACTCTGGCTTTGCTTGTATTCAGGAAAAATACTTCAAAGAATTGAAGAATTCTTTGCACTTCAAAGAATTCTCAAACAATTCTAAGGATCCTAAATGAGTGTTAATGGCTTTGGGAAAGGACCTGTGATAGTTGCCTTAAGTCTAGGCTCTGCATCTTCATGACAATTCCTGAGCAAAACATTGGTTCCAAAGGGCTAGGGTCTTATGACAGCAGAGAGAAGTCATAGCAGCAGGTGGCTGGAGTAGCAGCTGAGAGCTCATGTCTCTATCCACAAGCAGGAGGCAGAGAACGCAACTCCTTTTAGCTCAATTATTCATTGAAATTGACTCCTCTGAAATTTGGGGGAAATTAAATGTTATACCCTCATTCACAGCAAATTAATTAATCATGACTTATATTCCTACAGTGGGTACTAAAGGAATTAATCATGATTAGCAGCTCATTGGAAGGTGCAGCTCAGAACTGGAGATTTGCCCTGCTGACAGGCATTGGCCATGCTCTGAAGGGCAAATGCAGGTTCCCTGTTCATCTTCCTCTTTTCTCACAATGTTCAGTTGTTGACTGAAATGTGTGGACAACAGTGTGTGAAATGTGTATGACAAGGGCTTAAAACTAAAAGTATAAGGTGATCTTCTTTTTCTGAGGACTCACGGGTATATCCCTTATAAAGACGGAAGGCCTGAACCTTTGGTAGATGGATGGATTTCGTCATTTGTGCGTGGTCAATGGCTACTTTGCACTAACACTTTAGAACAGAATATTCGCTACAGAGAGAAGCCATATGGCTCAAAATGCCACAAAAAAAAAAAATCATCATGCTGGCCTCTGTGGTAAAACAATGCAAAACAGACAAGTAATCAAACAATAAGCCTTCTTGCTTTAGAATAAGGAAATGTATTTCTCATATATGAAATTTTTATCGTCTAAACTATTTCAGGGTAATAAGGATAATTTAATTGATGCTAACTGAAATTTCACTGAACTCAGTGTCTGCCTTTGACTTTCACGCCATGGACAGCATGCAGGACAGTGCTGGGTCCACAGGGAGGCCTTACTCTGTGACGCTTGCGTGAATGAATGCATGGAGACAAGGGAAGCTTACTTCGTAGAACCTAAGCCAGGACTTCATCTACTTTAATGCCTGACTTATGAGGTAAGGAGATTTTATTGCTATTTATATAACATGTTTTAAGCTTAGATACAACTATATAAAAGACTATTCAGTGCCACAAGATTTATTTTGTATACTAGTTATTTAGCAGGAACATGTAATATGCTGAGAAGGTGATCTTTACAAATACTTCATTTAGCCTTCAGGGAGTGTTAGAGGACCAAAGTGACCTCCAGACAAGTGACTCGGCCAAGTGAGAACCCTCACTCACAGCTGTGCTTCAGACACGGGCTTCTGCCAGCAGTGCTTGGCTACACTGTATTTTCCATCTAATATACAGAGATTTGATAACTGGGCATCCTACTTCGAGTAATAAAGTGGGCACTCATTATTATCTGGTTTCCTTTTATTCTTCCCACTGGAAATCAGCCATTGAGGACAGTGTGGGAGGGCTTAGTTCTAGCAAATCCTTCAAAGTATGCGTGGATGCAAGAGTCCTTTACTGTAGCAAGGCCAATTCTTATCAAAAGAAAATCCTCTGGGAAAATGTCCAATTCGGGGGGAGGGGGGACGGGAGGGAATTCACTCCACACACCTAATTCCTGAGAGGAAAATTGCAAAATCAGAATTTTAGATATTCTTTCAACCTTCCTATCTGAGTCCCTTTAAAGTTAGTGTGAAGAGTTCAGCTAAATGAAGTGTTAAGGAGTGTGCATGAGGAGCCTTGAGCAATGGAAGTAGAAATAATGTCTCCTACACAAACACTCATAAAACTTTGATAGTCTTATCTACCCAGATTTTAATCCTTTTTGCATCTCTCCTCCCACCTTTTCTTTCCTATCTGTTTTTCTGTCTATCTGTCTGTCTACCTACCTATCTACCGATCTACCTACCTACCTACCTACCTACCTTTCTGTTTTATTGAGGCAGTGTTTCACATTGTAGCTCTGGCTGGTCTGAAATCTTTGCTTTACTGTGTATCTCATGGTGATCTTCCTGCCTCAGCCTCTGAGCACTTTGATTAGAGCCATTGGGCACTGCATGTATCTCCTATTAAAAGACTATAACAAAAGACTAAAATAAAATAAAATAAAATAAAACCTTATTTTACAGACTAATCCAACTAAATAATCAGTTCAGAAATGTAGTGGATAGTTAGAGCAAGGACTCGGGATGAGTCAAAACTTTCCAGTGCTTGCCATCTTCTGCTCATCAAACATGGGATCTCTTTTCCCACTGTGTTTGAGACAAATGGGTTTTTTATTGGCATAGAAGTGATAGAAATAGTGTTGGGGATTCTTGAATCTAGGTCCCAACAGTCCTAGTATTCCTGCTTTATTTACTTAGAATCCTGAGATGATATCACCTCATCATGAGATGAGACATGAGAAAGCCCAGGTTAGCTCCCAGGAGAATGAGGCCACACAGAACACAATTGAGGTGTCCCAGAAAAGGTCAGCACAAGCCACTAAACTAGAGGGAAACACCCAAACATCTGGACATGCAGTAGCATATGTGGCCACTGACCACTCAAACCTCATAACTGTGAAAAATACCAGTCCTTAAGTTACCAAGTATAAGGATGATTTATTAAGTAAAGATAAAAAACTGGATGAGAAGGCTTTACTAAATTTATATCACCAGAAAATTTATCATTCTTAAGTCAGCTCTTCAAAACAGGTTCAATTTCTTTCTAAATATTTATTTTATTTTATGTGCATGCATGTATGCCTGAGGATATGTATGTGTACCTCATATGTCCAGGAGCCTGTGGAGGTTTGATACTCAAGAGGGTATCAGATCCCTTGGAATTTGAGTTACAGGCAATTGTGAGTTGTCATGTGGGTGCAAGGAACTGAACCCAGGTTCTCTGTGAGAGCAGTAAGTGTTCCTAACAACTGAGCCATCTCTCCAGTTCCTAGATTCAACTTCATATTCATCTGTAGTCGGCCATTTTCTCAAATTGGGTAGCATCTCTTACTGATAGAATTAAGTATTTCACCAAGGGATCATGCTAGAAACACCTCTGTTCTCTTTTTGTGCATTTGTCCTCATAACATGGAAATTAGACTGTTTGTCTATGCTGGTTACAGCTGTAGAGATGAAGAGAAACTAATATTCTTTTTTCCCTTAGTTATCTGAGATCATAATAGGAATGAGGGACACAGGCAGAATGCATATGGCAAAACCTTTAGATGGCATGTCTGTAACTTCAAATGTGACCTAGAAAGAGATCTATGAGAATCTCTGCCAGCCCTATTTCACCCTGAAGCTGCTCATGCATTTAGTATGTATACTTCATACAACACAAATCACTTACATTCAAGAAGGACCCAGATTTTAATAAAAGCCAGAGAGCTTTAACAATGAAAAGGAGATTTTGTGCACTGCTAAATAATTTTCATGAAAAGCACAAACTGCTAACTCTTAAGAAGAAATGAAAACCATTCTATGTATACTCCTTGAATATAAATAACAGTGAAAACACACAGGATATTCCAGTAACTGTTTCTGTGTCTTCAGCTTGTGTTTATGAGGAAGCATGTCCAACCCTTTTGCCACCTGAGTTTGTTTCTGTAGTGAGTCCATGGGCCCTAGAACACTGGGCAGAGTGGAGATGAGCTGAGGGGAGCAGCAGATATATCCATTTGTATTCTAGAAGAAAAGATATTTTGCATCCACATTGTTAGCAAAACAGTGACTTTTTTTCTACCTTCTATGATGCTAGATAAGGTCCTTTAAAATAAAATTTTGTTGGTCAGGCATGGTCAGGCATATTTAATTCCAGAATCCCAGTACTCAGGAGGCAGAAGATATCTGTTAGTTCAAGGCCACCCTGGTCTACAAAGCAAGTCCCAAGACAGTCAGTGAGGTTTCACAAAGAAACCTTGTCTTGGGAAAAAAAACTAAACAAAAAACCTCAAACAAACAAAAAACAAAAACAAACAAACAAACAAAAAGAAAGCCTGTCAGAAAACCAGGTAGGCTGCTTACAGATCTCCTCCCCACTCTGTTCCTCTTGAGCCAATTCCACAGTCTCAACCCTAAATCTGCAATAGATCGCCAGGTGCATCCTTCTTTCCCCTGCCCTGTGAATCCCACAGACTACCATCTCCTCGACTGCCTCCACCCACTTGTCACTGTATACCAGCCTCCAACACCATCAGGCATTTGCTCTGAACACACAAGCTGAGCAGGCCAGGTAACACACAGCTATCACACTCTCTGGAAATCCAGAGATAAAATAGAAACCAAGGAACAAAACGCCCACTTAAAAAGACAAACTCAGAAATCACACCTCAACCTATAATCACCCCAAACCCAGATGCCAGAGGAAGAACACAGTCAATAACATCCAGAAAAATATGTCTTCAATAGAGCCCAGCTATCTTACTATAGCAGGTCCTGAATATTCTCACATATATATGAATAAATATAATAGGGGTCCTTAAATGGGAAATGAATAAATCTCTTAAATCCAGAAAACACAAGCAATACATAAATTCTTTAATGAAAGCCAAGGAAATACAAACAAACAGTTGAAGGAAATGAATGAAACTGTTGAAGACCTCAAAATGGAAACAGAAGCAATAAAGAAAATGCAAACTGAGGTAATTGTAAAAATGAAGAATTTGAGAATTCAAACAGGTACTACAGAGTCAGGCTTCACCAACAGGTTACAAGAAATAAAAGAGAGAATCTCAGGTATTGAAGATAGTAAAGATGAAGTGATCAAATAAAATGTTAAATCTACAAACTTCCTGGTACAAAACATCTGGGAAATCTGGGACACAATGAAAAAGCAAACCTAAGAAAACTAGGAATAGAAGAAGCCAAGAAAATATTTTCAACCAAATCATAGAAGAAAACTTTTCTAACGTCAAGAAGATAATATCTGTATGCGTACAAAAAAGCATACAGAACAGCAAATAAATTGGACCAGAAATGAAAGTCCCCCCACCACATATTCAAAACACTAAATATACAGAACAAAGAAAGAATGTTAAAAGCTGCGAGGGAAAAAGACCAACTAACATACAAAGGTAGACCTATTAGAATTACACCTAACTTCTCAATGGAGACTCTAAAAGCAGAAAGGCCTGGACAGATGTGCTGCAGATGCTAAGAAACCACAATTGTTGGCCCAGATTACTCTACCCAGCAAAACTTTCGATCACCATAAAAAATAAAATATTCCATGATAAAGCCAAATTTAAATACTATCTGTCTACAAATCCTGCCGTACAGAAGGTGGTACAAGAAAAACTCCAAACTAAAGAAGTTAACTATACACATGAGAACACAGGAAATATAATCTCACACCAGCAAAAACAAAAGAAGGGAAGCACACACACACACACACACACACACACACACACACACACACACACAGTACCACCACCACCACCACCACCACCACCAAAAACAACAAAATAACAGGAATCAACAACTATTGGTCTTTGTTATCTCTCAGTATCAATTGTCTCAATTCCCCAATAAAAAGGCACATACTAACAGAATGGTTGTGAAAACAGGATCCATCCTTCTCCTACATCCAAGAAACTCACCTCAACATCAAGGGTAGACATTACCTCAGGGTAAAGAGCCAGAAAAAGATAATACCAAGCAAATAGATGTAAGAAGCAATCTGGTGTCGCCATTTAAATATCTAACCAAATACAAACGAATTCAAACCAAAACTGATCTAATGAGATAGGGAAAGACACTGCATATTCATCAAAGGAAAAATCTATCAAGATGACATTTCAGCTCTTAACATCTAAGCCCCAAACACAAGGGCACCACAGTTTATAAAAGAAACACTACTACAGCTTAAATCATATATTGACCCTCATAAACTGATAGTGGGAGACTTCAATACCCAGTGGATGGGTCATCCAGACAAAAAATAAGCAAATAAATACTGGAGCTAACAGAAATTACAAACCAAAAAACACCTAACAGATATTTACAGAAAATTTAACCCAAACACAAAGGAATATAACTTATTGTCTGCACCTCATGGAACTTTGTCCAAATTGTCCACATAGTTGGGCACAAAGCAAATCTCAACAGATACAGGAAAATTGAAACAATTCCCTGCATCATATCAGACCACCAGGGAGTAAAACTGGATATCAACGACAACAGAAACAACAGTAAGCTTACCAGCACATGGAAACTGAACAACTCTCTACTGAATGAAAACTGGTCAAGACAGAACTAAAGAAATACATTACAGACTTTTTAGAGTTCGTTGTAAATGAACAGACAGCATACCCAAACCTATGGGACACAATAAAAGCAGTGGTAAGAGGATAACTCATAGCATTAAGTGCCTACATAAAAAATTTGGAGAGATCTCATACTAGCAATTTAACAGCACACCTGAAAGCTCTGGAACAAAAAAAAATTAATCACACCCAAGAGGAGTAGACAGCAGAAATAGTCAAACTGAGGACTGAAATAAATAATATAAAAATATAGAGAACAATATAAAAAAATCAATGAAACAAAGAGTTGGTTCTTTGAGAAAATCAACAAGATAGACAAGACCTTCTCCAAACTAACAAAAAGACACAGAGAGAATTTCCAAATTAAGGAAACCAGAAACTAAAAGAGGACATAACAACAGATACTGAGGAAATCCAGAGAATTATAAAGATATAATTAAAAACCTGTCCTCCACCAAATTGGAAAAATCTAAAACAAATGGATCATTTCCCAATAGGTACCACTTACCATACTTAAATCAAGACCAAATAAACAATTTAAATTGGCATATAACTCTTAGTGAAATAGAGCAGTCATTTTAAATCTCCCACCAAAAATAGCCTAGGGCCCAATGGTTGTAGTGCAGAATTCCACCACACTTTCAAAGAAGAGTTAATGACAGTATTCCTCAAATTATACAATAAAATAGAAAATGAAGGAACATTGCCCAATTTTGTTTTATGAGGCCAGAGTTACCCTGGTACTCTAGCCACATAAAGACTAAAAAAAAGAAAGAGAGAAAGAAAGAAAGAAAGAAAGAAGGAAGGAAAGAAAGAAAGAAGGAAAGAAAGAAAGGAAGAAGGAAAGAAAGAAAGAAGAAAGAAAGAAAGAAAGAAAATTACAGACCAATTTCCATTGGGAACATAGATGCAAAAATATTTAGTAAAATGCTTGCAAAATGAATCCAAGAACACATCAACAAGATCATCCACCATGTTTAGGTAGACTTCATCCCAGAGATGCAGGGATGGTGCAATATATGAAAATAAATAAATATAAACCACTATATAAATAAACTGAAAGAAAAAAAATGGTCATCTTATTTGATGCCAAAAAGCCTTTGACAAAATCCAACACCCCTTCATGATAAAGTCCCAGAGAGATGAGGGATAGAAGGAACATACCTAAACATAATAAGGGTAATTTACAGCAAGACAACATCTGATTAAATGAGAGAAACTCAAAGCAATTTCCCTAAAATCAAGAACAAGACAAGGCTGTCCACTCTCTCCACATCTATTCAATAGAGTGCTTGGAGGTTTAGCTAGAGCATAAGACAACTGAAGGAGAGCAAGGGGTTACAAATTGGGAAAGAATAAGTCAAAGTATCATTATTTGCAGATGATACGATAGTATACTTAAGTGACCCTAAAAGTTCTACTAGGGAACTCCCACAGCTGATAAACACTTTCAGCAAAGTGGCTGAATAAAAAAGTAACTAAAAAAAATTCAGTAGCCCTTCTATATACAAATGATAAACAGACTGAATAAAGAATCAGGGCAACAATACCTTTTATAATAGCCTAAAATAATTTAAAATATTTTGGGGTATCTAACCAAGCAAGCAAAAGACTTGTAAACAAAAACATCAAATCTTTTAAGAAAGGAGTTGAAGAAGATGTCAGAAGATAGAAAGAGCTGCCATGCTCATGGATTGGTAGGATTAAATAAAAATCTGAACACAATTCTTGACAGACCTTGAAGGACAGTTCTCAACTTCATATTGAAAAACAAAGCCCAGAATAGCTAAAACAATCTTGTACAATTAAAGAACTTCTGGAGGAATCACCATCCTTGAATTAAAGCTCTACTACAGAGCTATAATGATAAAAACTGCATGATAGTGGCATAAAAACAGACTGGTTGATCAATGGAATTGAATTGAAGACCCAGACATGAATCTATACACCTATGGACATCTGATTTTTTATAAAGATTGCTGTGGGATAATGCTTTTGTACACTGGTTTAACAAAATGCTGATTGGCCAGTAGCCAGACAGGATATATAGGTGGGATAAGAAGACAAGGAGAATTCTGGGAAGAGAAAGGCTGAGTCAGGAGACACCAGCCTACCATCCAGGGAGCAGCATGTAGTGGCACACAGGTAAAGCCACAGAACACGTGGCAACATACAGATTAACAAAAATAGGCTGAGTTTAAGTGTAAGAACTAGCCAGTGGTAGGCCTGAGCTAACAACTGAGCAGTTATAAATAACATTAAGCCTCTGTGTGATTATTTTATAAGCAGGCTGTGGGACTGCGGGGGCTTGGCGGGACCTGGAGAAACACTCATCCTACAAAATATCCAGAAATACACAATGGAAAAAAATAGAAAGCATCTTTAACAAATGGTTCTGATCTAACTGGACGTTTATGTATAGAAGAATGCATGTAGATGCAAAGCTCAAGTCCAAGTGAATCAAAGACTTCAACATAAAACAAGATACACTGAACCTAATAGAAAAGAAATTGGGGCATAACCTTGAGTACAGTGGCAGAGGAGACAACTTCCCAAGTAGAACACCAATAACACAGGCTCTAAGAACAACAATCAATAGACAGGACCTTATGAAACTGAAAAGCTTCTGTAAGTCAAAGAACACTTTCAATAGGACAAAATGGTAGCTTACAGAATGGGAAAAGTTTTTAATCAACCCCACATCTGATAGAGGGCTAATACCAAAATATATAAAGAATTCAAGAAACTAGATATTTAAAAAATTAATTTTAAAATGGGATGCAGCTATAAACAGAGAATTCTCAATAGAGGAATCTCAAATGGTTGAGGAAAACTTAAAGAAATGCTCAACATCTTTAGCCATCAAGAAAATAAAATCAGGTCAGGTGGTGGTGGAGCATGCCTTTAATCCCAGTACTCGGGAGGCAGAGCCAGGCAGATCTCTGTGAGTTCAAGGCCGGCCTGGGCTACCAAGTGAGTTCCAGGAAAAGGCACAAAGCTACACAGAGAAACCCTGTCTCGAAAAACCAAAAAAAAAAAAAAAAAAAAAAAAAAAAAAAAAAGAAAAAGAAAAGAAAATCAAAACTACTGTGAGATTCTATCTTATACCTGTCAGAATGGCTTAAATCAAGAACACAAGTGACAGTTCATGCTCTTGAGAATGTGGAGCAAGGGGAACACTTCTCCATTGTTGGTGGGAGTGCAAACTTGTACAGCCACTTTGGAAATTAATATGGTAGTTCCTCAGAAAATTGGAAATTGATCTGCTTCAAGATCCAACTATACCACTCTTGGGCATATACCCAAAGGAAGCTCCATCCAACCACAAGGACACTTGCTCAACCATGTTCATTATGGCTTTATAACCAGAAACTGGACCAACCTAGGTGTTCCTCAATAGAAGAATGGATAAACAAAATGTGGTACATTTACACAATGGAGCATGTACTCAACAGTCAAAAAAAAAAAATAACTCCACTAAATTTGTGGACAAATGAACAGTACCAGGAAAAAAAATCATCCTGAGTTAGGTAACCCAGACCCACAAAGACAAATATGCATGCATTCAGTTATAAATAGATATTAGCTGTCAAGTAAATGATAGTCATGCTGCAATCCATGGTCCCAGAGAGCCTAAAATAGAAGGAGGTTTCCAGGGGGATGAGTGATTTCCCTGTGATGGGGAAAGAGAATAAATTTTATGGATGGACTGGGGTCAGTTAGGGACAGGAGCAGAAAGGTCCTTGTGGTTGTGGTGGGGTGAGTGGAAGGGATTGGATAGAGGAACAGACTATGGGGAGAGATTATTGGAATTGAGGTGTCACTTTGGGTATGTATGGAAACTTTCTGGAATCTATGAAGGTGATCCTAACGTGGAATCCTAATGATGGGGGATTCAGAGTCTCAACTGGCCATCTCTTACAGCCATGTAAGGCTTCCAATGGAGGGACAGGTGTCATTCAGTTAAGTTGTTGGCCACAGGGGTCCTGTGGAAATCGCCAAACAACCCAGACGGATGCCAAAACAACAAGTTTCTCTCTGCATGACAGTTGAATATGACAACATCCAGACAACTCATTGAACATGGAGAAGTCGAGCTGGTGCCTACATGAATCCTTCATCCCCACATTCGATTCTCTTTGGTGGCAGAAGGTACTTTGCAGGCTACCAAAAGAGAAATGTAGACACCAAGCCACCACACAAACTTTAATCTACAATCCGTTCTGCCTGACAGATATGCTAGGGCAATGGTGGCACAAAAGTTATGGGAGTAGCCAACCAATGTCTAATTTCACTTCAGTCCCACTCTGTGAGATGGAAACCTTACCCAACACTGCTTGGGAAACCAAGAACCAGAGACTAGGCAGCCCAGAGATCTAGTGTCAGACTAAACAGGACTTGTCAAAAAACACAATAAAATGACTCCTAAGGATATTCTGCAATACTCTTAGATCAATGACTTATCCAGTTATCTCCAGAGATGCTTCCTCCAGCAGCAGAAGGGAACAGATGCAGAGACCCAGAGCCAGACATTGTGGGGAAAGAGAGTCTAAATTGGAGGTCTCCTTCAAATCCTTCCCCTCAGAGGTAAAGGAATCCCATGGAAGGGGAGGTGGAAAGATCATAAGAGTCAGAGGGGATGGAAGACACCAGGAGAACAGGCCCACTGAATCAACTGTGCAAGGTGCATATGAGCTCACAGAGACTGAAGCAGCAAGCACAGAGCCTACATGGGTCTGCACCAGGTCCAGTGTTTATGTATTATAGCTATTGGTTAATACTTTTATGGGACTCCTGACTATGAGAATGAGAGGGTCTCTGACTCTTTTGCCTGTTCTTAGGACTCTTCCTCCTGTTGAGTTAGTGTCCAACTTTGATAAGAAAGTTTTTGCTTATCTTATTATATTTTATTTTGTCATATTAGGTTATTATCTTTTAGAAGCCCATTATTTTATAATAAGAGAAAGAAAGAGAGTAGATCTGGGATAGGGAAATTGGTGGCGAGGGGACTGGGAGGAGCAGACAAAGGGGAAACTACAATTAGGATATATTATATAAGAAAAGAATCTATTTTCAATAAAAAAATTATTTATTTGGCAGGATTATCATTTCTTTGTTGCCTTCCTTTGCTTTGGAAGGGAATGGGGCAGATAGGCTCACCTAAGCTTCATGAGTTTGTAAGGAACACATTACTGTGCTCTGTCTTGTCATTTACATGGGGGAAATCCAAGACAGACAGACAGACGAATGGATGATAGACAAAAACAGATACGCTGATGTATAGATGCAAGATTTCCCCTCTACTTTTAACTGGCAGACAAAAGCATATTAACCAGTGTCCCCAATTATTTCATGAAAATTAGAGTCATTTTCCTAAAATTGCAAAGATCTTCCTAATTTTGCCTCATTGCATGGCAAATTAATAGGCCTATTAAGATCAGGTTTTTGTCTTTTTCTGTAATGCAAAAACTCAGTGTTCAACCTATCTTCAGGTAGAAGTTATTAAAAACACACAAGATTGTTAACATGACTTTAAAGTTACAGCATAAAAAAAGAGAATATCTATTTCAAATATGATATTTTAGAATTCAAATTGTTGACTTGAATCTGCATCTCAGAATTTAATACTCTGGATCCAAGGTAAATAATGTTAAGCAAACTTGAATTAAGCTTAGCTGACTTTAACACGTTGTTATAATATTTGCTTAAGGAGAGTTATTTCTAGATCTTGCAGATACGTATTTGGTACAACTCATTACACCTTGGCTTCCACACTGAAATTCCTTTGCTTTGTATAAAGTCTTTATTACTCTATCTAGATGGACAAGTTGGTAATTTTGTCTTTACTATCATGGTTGTTGGCCAAATATTTTGGTGTGAATCATTTTTAATTAGATAACTTCTACTTTCAGATTAAGCTCATCTTACTGGGTGTATCCAAACAGGAATAACTTTTTATTAAAATTACCAGAAGGAAATTTCAGGTCTTTTCAAGTACATATTTTATTGTCCATTTTGAAACAATATTGGCAAGGTCTCCTCAGTTTTCACTCTGGACTGCAATGGGCTTCTGCACTAGAAATCAAATTCATGTTTAAGTTTCGTTAAACAGTCAGTTGTTGCATATTAGAGTAAGTAAAGGACAGAAAGTAGTTTTATGATCTTTTTTACAACAGGGTGTAAAATACAGATCTCTCCTCTACACAGCTAAGTTTCTTTTTTTCCTGTCATTTGTCTACCTGTCTATCATGTGTCTATTTATCTATCTACCAGCTGCCTATAATCTCTATATATGTATCTATCTACCATCTATCTATGTATCTATCATCATTTATATATCCAATCCTCAATTATGTCTGTCATCTACCTATCTTTCTATATATGATGTCTCATTTCTTAACATTTATCAAAAGTTAAGGTGGACTTGATACTACTTAGAAATGCTTGCTTGTGAAATATGAAGTTAAAGTAGATACTACTTAGAAATGCTTGCTTGTGGAATGTGAAGTTTGCCACAAAGAAATTGTACATTCTTCTAAAACAACTAATTCCTTGGGATCCAGTCACATCTGGAAGGAGACAGTTATGTGGGACATGTGCAACTGACACTTTTCTTTGTGCTCTGGATTTGCTTTGCTAATGTGTTCTTTGGGGCTGTGCTGTTGCACTGTGTAAGAAATGGGTCTCAGCATCCTCTGCTGCAAAGATACTGTTAGAACTGCTGTCTGCTCTGGACAGGTTACTCTTTAGGAATTTAGGAATTACCGAGAAAAATGGCTCCTGGATCTTAACCTGCTGAGCAGTATAGTTCTACCTTTCTAGTTACTGACACTGATAGCGTAGACATGGTCATTATTATCTTCAAGGTTTCTCTTTCATGCTGACTTCTGTAAAATTCAGATCAAATTTTGTGGTGTGCTTGTGTATACATTTTATCAATGTTTATGCAAGTTTACCAAATTTTTATCATCTCCATATGTATCGCTCTTCATTTTACCTTGCTTTTAAATTGTGTCATTTTAGTATAATAATATATTCAACAACAGAAAATTCTATTAATTGTATGCCTACTATCTGATAGAATAGATATCAAAAACTCAATACACAGCATTTAATTGTTTTTTTACAAAACAATAGCAATATTTTTATTCTCTTGTATATAAAGAGAGAACAAAAAGTCAGAGCATTTTAATATTTAATCTATAGTAGAAGAATCAAATTTTTTCTTAAAAATGTACTTTTACATTTTTTACATTACTATGGTAGCATGCATGTAGAAAGCTGAGTTTAGCTACCATTCACTTAACTAAATAAATGAGTTACATTAAAATCAGGAAAATGTGATCACACAGTTTAATAGTACGAAGTACTGGTACTATGCAGATGAGTATTACTCTTGCTAAAACTGTATCAATACATTTCCAATTTATACTAAAACTGATGTAAAAGGAAGTTAAATCACATTACAGGATTTGTAGTCAGTATAAAGCTGGGATAAGAACCCAGGTAGTTTAAAACTAGACTCCATGAGGATAAAGTTGACATCACCTGCTAGTCTGTCACTCGTTCTTGTTGAACCACCTAAAATTCATCCAGGATTAACTGGGGAACATTTGAATTTACAAGTCTTTTTATACACCTGCATTCATACACACACATCTGCTGTCTTCAAGTTTTTCCATGTTGAAATGGTCTTTCATGGTAAGGTTCAGGGCATTTCTATACATAACAGAATATATTCTGTTATGTTCTTCTTGCAGACCAGGGAAAGGGTTAGAGACTCTTAAAAGTTCCTCTCTGCCCCCAATTCAACTGGGTTAAAAACTCCTTGTGGACTGAGGCAGTACAAATGAGACTTGAACAGTAATAGGCCTGAACTGCTCTCACCTGGGTTGTTAGTGTCCCTAGGCTTTTCATAAGTCACAGAGCTGGACAGTTTTCATGTTGCTGGTGTGCCCCTCATTAGCAAGGAATGACTTCATTTCCCTTCTAAAGAATGGCTCTGTCCCCAGATCGCAGCCACTGGTCAGTAAATGCTGCAATGGCTACCTGTTGTTAAGTTCTGAATGTTTGCAGCAGAAATAAGACTTTTGACCCAGGAAAATCCTGGGGCACAGACCATGATTCTTGTTAACCTGCTAGAGAATTGGTATGTTAGGATTCTGTGTTTGAAAATCTGGTCTAGATCAAATGAGTAATGCAACTTAATTAGTCTCATTTAGTTCTTTTGAGTAGAAGGCAAATTCCCATGACATTAAGATGAAATTAGAAAAAAAATTAATTTCACAAGAATCATAGAACCCAAAAATAATAGACATGGAATGCTCAAAATCTTATAGCACCATACTTTTGAATTTCTTATAAACTTATCTTGTACTCAACAAAAATAATACAATCCATTCATTAAGTGAGGATGAAGGAATTTTTTCTTCTTGTATAATGACTAAAACAATGAATTGAGTCACCAGTAAAATGACTAATATAGATATTTTTAAGAATTATGGTAAACTATTTAGGGATAAATATCATTCTTTTTCTGATGGTTTAGAATCTGCCAAATCACAGATATATGAAATATTTGATGAGTATTTTCTTTATGTCATCCCAATGGGGCACTTTTAGTAAAAAATATTTGAAGTAGGAGGCTCATGTTTCTTCTGTGTGTGTGTGTGTGCACATGCACGCCAGTGTTCATGTGTGCCCTTTTATATACAAATGTGTACTTGGGTACAGGTGGATGTGGAGGTCAGAGGACAACCTCAGGAATTGTTGCTCAGTCTTCATCCACTTTTTATGGAATAGGACCTCTCATTGGCCTGCTAGTAGCCAAAGTGTTGGCCAGTGATCAGAACAAGGATCCAGACTCCTGTCTCTGTCTCGTCAAAGCTGGGACTATAAGCATGTACCACTGTATTCTGATTTGTTCATAGATTCTGGGAATAGAATTCAAGATCTCAAGGTTGTATGGCCAGAAGTTTATTGGCTATGATGGTTAAAATTGATTGCCATCTCTGATAGGATCTTGAATCACCAAGGGTACAAGTCCTCAGGCACAGCTGTGACAGATTCTCTTGACTGGGTTAGCCTCTGGCCATGCCTGCAAGGGACTATCTTGATAAAGTAAATTCACTGAGATGGCAATGGCTAATTCAAAAATAGGAGGCATCATTAAATGGCCTTAGATCTTAGACTGAATCAAAAGGAGAAAGCTAGCTGAGCCTAAGTGTTCCTCCCACTCTATGTCTTCTACTGATGCAATGTAACCAGATACCCCACTCCTGCTGTCATGACAAACATCCCTTCAAACTCTGAACCTAAATAAAAACCCTTCCTTCTTGAAGTTGCCTTGGTCAGGTATTTTGATTCAATGAGGGAAGTACCTAATTCCTTCAGTGAGCAATCTCTCAGCCCAAGGTCCTTATGTCAATCAATGGAAAGGTGTTAGGGATTCTTGAAAGGCAGGACTGGCTTCTCTGCTGGTCATTCTTGTCCAGCCAGAACCTAGGCTGTATATTCCCCTAAAGGACTGAAGTCTATGTTCCTTACAGCCATAAGGGTGGTGTGCCATTGTCTCCACACTGTCCTTTATTGAAATAATTGACTCTGCTTTGTGTTATGTCACCACACAAAGATGAGCATAGTAGATGACTACTCACCATGAAGTCAGTATCTCTTCAGCATAATCAGCAGGTATGATAAGTGAAGGGGGTAGTGTATACAGATGAACAGGTTCTTATTATAGTTCTCACTGTATATCTTGGAAATTTGTGCTCCTGTTTCTTCCTAACAGAACTTACCTGATAGGAATTAGGCATGAGCAAGAGCGATAAAATATTTAGAAGTAGAGTAAGCACTACATATATGTTAGCTGCTACTGGCAGGACTCTGAATGGTGGCCTCATTTGTGTTCTCAGTCCTTTGGGATCCTGTAAGTCCTCAACACTTCATCAACCAGTTTAGAATAATAGCTTCCAGACTGGCCTCTCCTCTGGACTCCATGTTCCATGTACATTCTCTGTTAACCCTTCTGAATTTCAAATTTTCTATTGATTTCAGTTAGAGTGATTTGTTCAGGGTAAAGTTTACTTTTCTTTGCTATACATTTAATATCTTTTAGAATTTCTTCTGTTATCAACATATACTTGCAGCTATTCCTTCCTCTCACCACACTGTAAGAAGTGGCTGTATTTTTGTCAGGGAAGTAGCAGGGAAGGCATGGGTGAACATGCTAAAAGGAAGGAGTGCAATATGGATAGTCCAGCTGCCTATATAATTAACTAAGGTCTCCAAGGTTGTCCTTGGCAAGCCTATCTATGATGTCTGAGCTTGGACCACTCCTGTGGAATCCAGGATGCCTGTTGCTTCTCTGACAATGAACATAGCTTCTAATTCACACATTAAGGGGTAAGCTGAACGCCACATGATCATCAGTCAGCAGCTTCAGGGAATGCTTTCTGCATGGCTAGAGCTAATCATATTTGCCACCCTTATAATTCCTGTATGTCACATTTTTATACTTTAAGAAAAATACTAAATGGTAATGGAGGTAGGGATCACATTTCTAATGTGTTGACATCTCTTATCCTCACTTTTTCATGTTTGGCTTTCAGGAGCCAAAGTCATTTTCTTTTCCAAGTAGGCAGAACGAATTCATTTCCAGCCACACACTCTGCTATCTCATGATGAAATCTGTGCATCGAGAGAGGCATATCTATTGATATTGTATTGATCTTGTTTCCCATTTGTGCACTGTGCATGGGAGTGCCATGGATTGCATCTGTGTGTGCTTTGGTTATGCTTTAGACATTTTTGGAGTTGGCAGGGCTCCTCTCTGTGCTTCTTGCTTGTCTTATTCTGCTCCCCATGAAACCGATCAGGTTGCCAAGTTCTTACCGACATCAAAGCAGACTCAAGGCTCAGATCATCTCTGTGGGATATAGAGGAAGAGGAGAAATAGCTCATTCCCAAAGTACACTTCCCTGACCGAGTTCTAAGGGAATTCTGTGGCCAATTGGACTTTTTATTTTCTTCACGGGTCTGGCTCCTAGTGCAGTCTAATACTGCAGCTGCTGTCAATCGGTTTGTGGACAGCTGCTGAACTGTGCGGGGCAAAAATCTCAGGAAACGGATCTATCTCCCTTGGACCTTGATTTTTATAATTCCATTTTGCCTCATGTTCTTTTAAATAGCAATATAAACAGCAAACAGTTTACAAAATACAAACCACTTCTGCCTACATTCTATTCCCCCTAAACCCAAATGGATACAATGCCAAACCCAGCAAAGATTAATTAATAGCATGACAGTGAACCTTACAAAGACCTGCTTTCCCCAACAGGATGCAGTCAGGCACTTGCTGGCCCTGTGTCCTAGCCACATGTGTATTTTCATCTATGTAGATCTTTTTATTTTTTCATACTGTCCACGCAGAGGCAAGAGTTTAAGAACAAAACTGTGAAGGTGATGACCTTAATTTTTATGTGTATAATTTTCCCACATTTGATACATTTTTTTTTTTTTTTTTTTTTGTATAATTTGGGTCTTTCTCCTTGCGTTTGAAAGTCCACTGGGTTAAGCTAGTTCAGATTTCACAGGCTCACCAGATGTGAGAAATAAAACATCCTCTGCTCTAATCACACTTTTCTACATGCTGCCTCTCAGCCCCACCAGTCCTCATCCACAACGGCATGTCAGCTAGGGATCAGTTTGGGTTTAAGGATGGCTGCTCAGGAACATCTATGAGGCAGTGGGCACACCAGACATATTTCTGGTTCATCGGTCAGAATGTGGATATCCTCAAACACACTTAAACAGGAATGGCACATTTAGGCTGGAAAGAACTAGGGAATATACAAACACAAACAGCAAATATGGGAATAGACACCCTTCTATTTTGGTTTTCCTCCAAGAGAGCATTCTGATATTTACTGGTGGCCAGGCGAGGCCCTGATGTTTTTGCACATCTCAAGAAGCAGGGAGTCTGTTTTCTCTTGACGCTCTATAAGACTCTTCCCATTACAGGCCTTTCCCTGTACTACACTGTTGAGACAGCTTGACCCCAAAATAGAAGTTTAACCTGTTTACTGAGTAAACCCTCTAACGTCTATTTGCCGGTATGCACAACTACCCACCAACGATGCTTCAAAACACAGAAAAACCTCTTTAGAGCATGTAACTCTTGGCGTTAGACTTTTAAGATGTCTCAGGCACAGCTGACAGCATTGAAACCCAGTTAGGGCAAGATCTGAGGCTTTTGGGAACTTATGACTGCATCCAGTTCTCAGTGGAATTTTCACCCCCTCTCCCAATTAACTTTAACGTTGTGATAAGAATGTTTGGTGGAATCCAGCATTGGTAAAAATACATAGAAAAATTGTGTAAGTAAAATAAAACAGCAGAGTCCCTTGGTCACTGGCAGCAAAAGTCAGGCTTAGCTTTGGCCTTCCAGGCGGATCATGCTTAGCTCATGAACAAAAGTGAGAAACTGCCTTAATCTTCAATATGAACTGTGAGCTAAAAGGCAAATAGAAGTTATAGCATGCCACTCCACTTTATGAAAGAAATAACACACATCATCAGTTAGTCCTCAAAGGCACAGGTGTTCCTATCAGACATTTCACATTCTACCCTATACCCAACCTGCCTCTAACCACTCAGGGTTCCATGTTCATTTCTTGCACTAGGGTCTCAGTGTGTGGTTTCTTGCACAAGGGTCTCAATGTGTGGTTTGTGATTTAAACTGTCCTCCATTTACTCGAGCCTAAGTCTTAGATGCCTTCAAATTTAAGCTTCAATCTCACCCACTATTGTTATTTTGTGACTAGATCTTACACCTTTCTTTTCATTTAAACCCTTAAAAATACAAAGTCCTACATTTTATATCGTCTGTTATAACTTGCTGATTTATGTTCATCTTGCTGAAATTTACACTTAGTGAAAGCTTTCATGCAAAAAAAAATATGTCTTCTTTATTCCCACAATGCCAAGCACAATGGTGAAGAAATAGATAACCTGAAGTGTTTGCTTTTGAACAACCTATAACTGCAGAGGGGCTGCTGTGACACTCAGCATTTCATGGTGTTCACCATGAGATCATGGATGTTTCTGAGAGCTTGTTAGAACTGCAGATTCTTATATCTCATTCTCTATTTATTTGTAAAAAGTGACTGATTTGCAAAATTCGACAGGCAATTGCTCACAAGAAAGGGTGTCAGGTGGGTTACTGACAAAGAGCATGGTCTATATTATGTCACCTCAAAGCCTTCCTAGGTCTAGGCCTGGTACTTGTGCATGTAGCGGACAGTATTGCTTGTTCTATAGTTCTATAGCTCCTTAGAAAATCTGGTAAACATTATGACCTCTATTTTAAGAAATTGAACACACACACACACACACATACATGCACATAATTTTATATTTAGCATATGCATTTAAAAGATCCTAAGCCATGAAGAGATCATTTATTTGTTTCCTGGTATCTGGTTATGTAATGTATGTTTACTTTTTAAAGCAAGATTTCAACATGCCTTTGTCCAATGGGACTGGTCTCTGGTTTTGGAATTGTTAAGTTTGAATGAACAATAATAATCACATGTAATATTATTCCTCATGGGAGGGTGACTAGTCTTACTGTGTAAAAGCTAATTTAGCCTCAGAAGTGTTTTTCATTTGATAGATTTCATTTATATCAGTCACTGTAAGCTTTGATTTGTACAATAAAGACTGTCTTTCTACCTAATTGTATATTTAAGTCTCTCTCTCTCTCTCTCTCTCTCTCTCTCTCTCTCTCTCTCTCTTTCAATTTAAGCAGTTATACTTTGCTTTCATGTATTTTTTTTAATAGTCTCTGGGGTGATGATCTGGATTATTTTTAATCACCAATTAAGTTTTCCCAGAGCAGATTGTTATGAGTCTAGATGGTGCCCTGCAGTGAGTCCCACTCTAACAGCATGAGTCTGGTCCATCATTTAAGTGTCCTTTATTGTATGAAAAAAAAGGTCAGGTATCACTGATTTGTATTAAAAGGGAATTATGGAGATAGATGTTCAAAATAAAGGACATGAAAAGGCATGACCAGGGAGTGAAAGGCATAATTCTCCTGTTTTAAATTTTTTCAAATTCTAATAATATTAGTTTGAAAATACTATGCTTCTCTTTTTATTAAAGGAATGGAAAAATTGATCCCAATCTTTAAGTCATTTTAATTTATATTTTTACTGGTGTTTCTTTTTCTTAGTAAGAATACTGCCCAGGTCTCGATTTACAGCTCATTTACATTAGCCAGGCCAGGCACATGTCATATTTCTTTAGGCTCATCTGGCTGTTTGGACAGGGAACCTGTGGGTACTCTTAGAAGATACTCAGCTTGATGGTCCTCAATCAGTTAAGCCCTCACAATGGTTCAAACAAAACTCCATGAACTGATATGTAGTCTGGAGATGGTAGAATAGATCACAACTTGAGGAATACTGAATAGTTTAAAGAAGAAATTTCTCAAGAGTTAGATGGCAGAAAATTTGAAGGTGGCTACTATAAGAGATTTTCTCCATCACAAGGCTTCTCAAAAGCAAGTAAAGTAAGTTTTAGATCATTTGATTCTTCGTTACTGAAGGAGTACACAACAACCAGAGCTGAACTACAGCTAATGCGTTTGAATTTGATTTCTGTAAACCACCTGCAGGCCATGTTATGTATGTTTCTTGATCAGTGGGGGAGAAGGAACCTAGCAAGAAAAAAGGCCAGGGTTGGTATAGTAAAAATACATATTCTCTGCCACTACAGCTCTTGCTGTCTGGTTATAGAAGCATGTAGACACCGAGGGTGAAGGCACTGGGGATATTTGGAAGTCTCCAAGGAAGAATGAAAGAAAGAAGGGGGGGGGGCTGGGGCATTATATTTTTCCCCTCCTTTGTGCCTTTGCTCTCTTTCTCATCATCATGTGATACTAGAAAGAAATCAACATTGAATAGGATAAAAACATGAAATAGACATGTATCATCACAGTGTTAGTCAGCCACGTGGTCACCTGGAGTAAAGATGGAGTTGGAACAATGGGTTTTCATGGAACCTCTGAAATTACGACTGACAGCAGTCAGTTTGGCTTGCCTATAGTCTTCTTGTAACTACCATAACTGACCCTTCACAACCCTGGTCAGTTTTCTGTGTGCAGTTTCTTGGCATATAATAAGGGAAAAGTCCATCAAAGAGATGCATGGTGCTTGGGACTCTGCCACATAAATGTGCCAGAATCTTTGATATGAACTTGAAGCAAATCAAAAGTCCCTTCTGGATTGCACCAGGTTCATAACATTGGTGACTACGAATACCTTCCTTCTCTTTCCTGCACAATCTTGTCTTGTCTGAGACCACACTTCAGTTGCTAATTCCATCATAAACTGCACTTTGCATGATATTGGTCTGCCTGTCTCCTCGTTTCATCCATCTCACAGTAATTCAAGCCCCTTTCATATATTACTGGGTTTTCTATGTGTCTAAGAAAGTCAAATATTAGCTTGGACATGCACACAGAGTAGTTTGGATAAAATTTAACGAATACTGGCCTTAATAAAATTATGAATGAAAATTAAAACACTGGTTTAAAGTAATTTAATTAATCCAAAGTGAGTGGGGCAGGGTGGGAGATAATCATAACTTTTTTTTTCATTCTTTAAAAAAAAGTTTTACTTTTAAAAAACATTCTGAGTATATGGGGGTGGTTGGGTATGCAAGTGTCTACAGAGGCCAGAATAAAGTGTTTGATTCCCTGGAGCTAGAGTTACAGGTAGGTGGTTTTAAGACCCAGATGTGTACTGCGAACCAAGTTCAGATATTCTGCAGAGCAGAAAATAGTCTTAATTCCTGACTCATCTCTCCAACCCTCCTTTTCATCTATTTTAAAATTTATTTCTTGCTTGTCTCCTTTTAATGAGTGTGTGTGTGTGTGTGTGTGTGTGTGTGTGTGATCTAATATAGAGCAATTTTATTTCTTAATTGTTTTTTCTCTATTGGGAAAAGAATAGTTGCACTTTATCTTGTTCACATGCCTATGATGCTTTTATTAATCTTAGGGTGGCATAATATGACTTGATATGATAAGGTAACTTGTGCCTATGAGCACCATAGCAGTTTAAGAGTGGCTTTATAGGACAAGGTTTAAATCATCTAATCAATCCTTAGTGAAATATTAGGCAATAATCAGATCCTAAAAGAGGTGGTTACAGGCCAGAAAGCAAATGATCACTTGATTTCCTCTTCACTCCCCGGTGGACATTTGAACTTCATGAAGAATCATGTCATCAGGAGATGGAGTCCTGCATGGACTTTATCTCATCTGGATGACATCTTCCTAAACTCAGATAATGAAGTAATATTTGCAGGGAGATAATGCCAGCCTCAAGGACAAGGATGATGACTGTGAAAACATCAAAGCCTGTTATGTAAAATCAGCATGTGTCAAACAGAATTATTACATTGAGAGCTTCTGTTATTTGAACCCATATTTCTTTATGTCTCTGGGAAATGTTGCCTAAAGTAACAATGTCCTATGGGGAGAAGACCTGGAAAATAATAATGTATATTATCACTGATAAAAACTCTCCAAATAGCTCTTGAGAAAAGAGCCCTGGAAGCAGGAAGGAGGGGAAGTTTGTGAATAACTTAAATAAGTAACAAGATACTTCATCAAAAAATGGAAAGTCAGGAAGAGAGAAGAGAATCATAAATTTGAATTACTGATAAGCCAATTATAAAATCCAAAATAAAGACAAAGGACTTGTCATCTTTGAAAACTAGAATTCTGTGTGTGGGCATTATAGCCTTTAATTTTATTTCTGTAACTAGAACATAAAATTTTATCCAGGGTTGGAAGTTCTCTTAGAGTCTATGCTAGTAAGTTTTTTTTTTTTTTTTCTTGTCAACTTGAAGCAAGCCAGGGTAATCTAGGAAGAGGGGACTTCAATTAAGAAGATACCTCTCTGATTGGCCTGCAGACAAGTCTATAGGGCATTTTCTTGATTAACAATTGATATAAGAGAGTCCAGTCCACTGTGGGTGGTGAAAGCCCTAGTCAGGTGGTCCTGGGGTATAAAAGAAAGCAAATTTAGCAAGCCATGGGAAGCAAACCAGTGTTCCTCCATGACCTCAGTATCTGTCCTACCTCTGAGTTTCTGCCTTGAGTTTCTGATCTCAATTCCATGGATGGTGGGCTGTAAGCTGTAAGATGAAATATACCCTTTCCTCCCCAACTAGCCTTTGATCATGGTGTTTTATCACTGTAATAGAGATCAAACTAAGACAGAGATCATGCAAGCCTTCATTTTATAGAGCCCAGGCTTTAAAGCATAGAGAAGTTATGTAATTGAATGACTGTAACAGGATTGGTCTTGGGCTGGACTGAGGCAGGACATCAGACATCATGGCTTCCCATGACAGATCTGAGAGGAAAGTGAATTTCAAAGAGGTTTCAGCTCTGAGCAGATTAAACAGCATGTGACAGATGGCCTGTGTTTATTACAGCTCCCATCAATGTGTACAATTACTGGGACAGAGCACGTGCTAGAGTTTTACATTTTCTTGTTGACATCAAATGTTTTACTCACTGTTTATTGTACTGCTTGAAGAAAACCAAACATTTTGTAAACAAAACCATTTATTTTCCTGAAAGGTTACATAATCAAGTAAAACCTCTAACTGCAGTTAAAAAAAGAAAGAAAGAAAAACCACAGTTCAACTTGATTTTCATAGCAAGTTACTCTTTTGCATACTTGCTTCCAGCCATTGTCACACAGGACAAAGAGAGGGTGCAGAGCTTCTCTCTCTACTGGCACCATGCAAGGTGGGATTTTAGTGTGAGCACTCTACCCAGCCTCTGTTTCTGCCCACAAAGAGATTCTCTAATGGGCACTATAAATATTAACATTCATTTTTATTTTAAGATGGCATATTAATTTAAATGCATATATACTCAGTTTTTTAGTTTAACATTTTACAACACAGGTGTAATAGCTTTTTCTTTTATTACTGTATTCTTGGCCACTTTCACTATTATCAATTACTCAGAGTCTATAAAGTTATTTTACTTGTGGTTTTTTTTTTAACCTCAATGGATTTTCATTCCCTCCCTCCCTCTCTTCTTTCTCCCATTTTCCTCTCTACATACCACTTTCTTCTGTTCCTCCTCCCTTGCTTTCTCTTCCCTCTTCTTCCCTCTTTCTATCCTTCCCTCCCCTCCTTTCCTTCTAGACATTCTCCTCACTCACTCTCTTCCTGTTTCTTCCTCCATTTTTTTCTTTTCTCCCTCTCTACCACCTCTTTCCTCTCTCCATCTCTCTCTCTTAATTTGCAATTTAAGATTGGCTTTGTTAGGAATGAGCTGTGAGGATTACAAGGTTTTCTGTAGTCCAGGGCCATGGACCACGGAAGAACACAGCTCTCTCTGTATAATTTACTTCCTAATGTCTGACATACTGTATGCACTGCGATTCCAGCACTAGGATTTAAGAGTCATTACTTTCTTCTGATTTAACCTATCTTCGTTTCTAGCTGTAATTCTTTAATACAGACCCTCTACTAAGAGTTTATTACCACCTTAATATATTCAGCCCTAAAAAAATACACATCTTATCTTCCTTTAGGATAGACTTCTTAGGTCTAGAGAACATTGATCTCAGTTTTGTAAGTCACAGGAAAGATATACTTGGTACTAGTTTGATTGCAATATGACAGTCTCATTAGGCAATGTATTCCTCAGATTCCTTTTGTTTTTTGTTGAATGTATTCATGGTATATACTGGATAAGAGTCATTTTGCTGATAAAGGTGATTTAAAAGTTGTCTTTTAAATGCTACTTTGTGTTACAGGTCAGCCATGTCAGGACCAAGGACAGGGTGAAGCACATCAGAATTGTAGTATCAAATTCTCCTTCCCAAGTACACACCTACCTGGTCAAGCACCATGGATGCAACTACAATGTTTCCAAAATTTCCAAACAGACATTCAGTCCTGTCAGTGAGGTGCTATCATGGCTTGGTAGACACTGCTTGCACATCAGAGAAAGAACTGAAAAGGAAATGTGTATTTGTAGTGAAGGGATTTACTAATTGAATTCAAAATCTAAAGGAGAAAAAAGTTGTAGAAAACAATGGCACTCTGGTATTACTTAATCAATAATCCATGCTTTAAGCAAGAGTGGGGGTTTGTGCAAATTTGTGAAGAAAAGGAAGTTGTAATAAAGAAAAAACAAAAGAGAACAAAGGGAGAATTATATTTATTATAGAGTATGTAAATTTGAGTATTAATATCAACTACTAATATGTGGTTTAAAAGTGCAATTTTAATATATTATTGCTCAACAAACAATTCATTTCCTCTACAGCAAAATTTGGCTACTGTGCTATGCACTGGGCACCATAGAAAAGGCAGGGTGATAAGAGAATGGACTGTGTGAACTGTATTACCAGGGAGCAACCTGTCTCTTGGGAGGCTTAAACGTATCAAGAGACCTCTTTGCTTCCTGTGTTATTGAAGTTAAGCCTCTAAGTGGCCTCTGGCAGGAGTCTACATAAGCTAATGAATACAGAGAATGAAAGCACATACTTCATTAGGATGACAGGAAATTAACCACCTGTGATGGACCGCTAAATCTGATTTCGATGTTCGAGTTCCCTGAATACCTAACTTTGGTTTAACTTTATGCAAATGTCACACAGAGCTTGTAATTACTGCTTCTGATTTCGGTGTAATCCAGTTTGTTGAGAACCACATCTAGAAATAGACTACTTATTGGCTGTTCTAAAAAATCTGCTCCTCTTGGCCACCTTTGAACTGTTGGAAGCCCCAGTTTCTCTCACATTGCTTGGATTCCTGGCCTCTGCTGCCACCAGTTATAAGGAAACACGGTCTAAACACAACATGAAGATGAACACAGAATGTCCCGGAAGGCCAGCAAGGTATTGCGGGACACAAGGCTACTCCTTACTGAATTAATCATTACCTTATCATTGTTATGCATTTCATATTTCTAATTTAGCCTCCTTTAATTTAATCACATCTCTGAGAAGCAGCTAGATTGCATATTATCTTCCATTTTAAAGATTATAAAAATTTTAGGAGACTTCTCCCAATTACATATGAGAAAAGGCATGCCAGATATTTTTCTTAGTTTTTCAGCTCAATAACATATGAGAAGCCAGATCTTAAGTTTTGACAAAGTTGTGTGATGGGAAGACTGCAGGACCCTGTATCTGAACATGGCCACCTAGCACTAATTGTATAATCCCAGTCTGCTATCAGTTTCCTCCAAGGTGTATCTTTCTAAAAGCATGTTTTACAGTGTCCTTCTATTTGAATGTGTATGTATACATGTATACTGTGTGGGCATATTCATATGTGTGTGCATGAGTGTATGGAGACCAGGGACCAACTTCGGGTGTTACTTCTCATTAAGCACCGACCTTGTTTTTTGATATTAGATCTGTCACCGAGACCTGGGGCTCACTGATTAGGCCAGGTCTGTTGACCAGCAGGTCCCAGGGATCTCCCTGTCTCTGTCTTTTCAGTCTGCAGATTCCAAGCACAGCATGACACCATGCCTGCCTGCCTTTTCAAGTGTGTGCTTGACATCAATCTCAGGTCCTTATGTTTATATGGCAAACATCTTACTGAATGAATATCTCCCCATGACTAAATGGCTCATTTTTAATTCTAAAGATCTATAGATATATGTCCTCATACAGTTTTTTCTAGTGACAAAGCTCTTTTAATAAAAATGTGCTGCAGCTGGGAGTTTAGCCCCGTGGGACAGTGTGGACTTAGGACATGCAAGGTTCTGTGCCATTTTAATTCCAGGCATTGAAAAAAAAGGAAAAAGAAGTGGCCATTTGTTATTTATGGGACAAAATGAAAGTAATATTTTAAAATATCTGAATAGAGAGCCTGAAATTCTCTCAATGCTTGTGAAAATACTTACAATTAAATAACTATAACACTAAAAAAGAACACCAACCACACAAAACTTCTCTGACTTCTACAGGAAATCATGGACTTACTTGATTCCAGGCCAATTTGTGCTAGAAGTAGAGGATTTGCTGTGGATCCAGCTAGATTATCACAGTAAGAGGTACAGGCCATCAAGACATGTCTTACGATCCCACAGCCATACCAGTCTAATGGTTGATGTCATTCTGTATGCTGTGAAAATGTGTTGCTCTGATTGATTGATAAATAAAGCTGTTTGGCCAATGGTGAGGCAGAATAAGGTTAGGTGGGACATTCTTTTTTTTTTTTTCTAAAAGATTTATTTATTTATTATGTATACAGAAGAGGGTGCCATATCACGTTACAGATGGTTGTGAGCCACCATGTGGTTGCTGGGAATTGAACTCAGGACCTCTAGAAGAGCAGTCAGTGCTCTTAACCTCTGAGCCATCTCTCCAGCCCTAGGTGGGACATTCTAACAGGAGAGAGAGGAAGGAAGAAGACAGAGCAGGGGATATGCTGCCAGCTGCCACCATGAGAAGCAAGATGTAAAGATACCAGTAAGTCACAAGTCATGTGGCAAAGAATAGTTTTATAGAAGGGTTAATTTAAGCTAGTGAGAAGCCTGAGACAGTAGACCATACAGTTCATATTTAATATAAGCCTCTCTGTGTTCATTTGGGTCTGCAGGACCACAGGACTGAGGGAGCTGGGCAGGACAATGAAAACTTTCAGCCACAGCAGTCCACACAATGCAACAGATTATAAAAATGGATTCTCTTCTTCTTATAACAAACAATGTGCTTCCTATTTCCTCATCTTGCTCCTAAGTTTATGCCCCGATTATTTATTGAGTACTTAGGTTGAAGGCTCTCAGACATGGCTGTTGTCTTGAAGGAGAGATATTTGCTGTTCTGTCCCATGCTTTCTAGACTTTCTTGACAGAGTAGTGATTGGAAACAACTTTTAAAAAGCAAACACAAATTGACTGTGACCTCATGGACATACTTTAAATTCTTAATTTATAGTAAGCATAACAGGGGCGACTTTGCAAAGTTATCAGGTTGCCAGAATAAAATTTATGGGAATAAAATTTAGAAATCCACTGCATTGTACTGCCACAGCATGTCTCTTCATGGAATAGAAGACATGCTTGCTCTGTTCTATAAATAGTCTCAGCAATGTCGCTCACAGTCACGTAGTAGAGGGTCTGTGTTCAGCTCGCTCTGCCAGGGAACTTGTTTTAAAGTTGCAGATTACCCCAACTTCTCCCATTCGGATAGAAACTGAATGCAATTGCTTCATAACTCACCTGTCATGGCCCCTAAAATTAGAGTTGTTTACCACAGTGCTGTTGCCAGCTACTTCTTCACCAAACAAACTTCCTTTTCTGTTCTAGTAAGGGAGTGCTTGAGTTCTGAATTACCAGAGGGAGTCAGATGAAAGCCCTCTTTGAAGTTTCCTATATCACACTTTAAGTGATAAAGTTCTTAACTGTGTAACTTAAAACAAGAAAAGGAAGGCAACAAATCAAGTTGAGCGCAAGAAGCAGAACAGAAGAAAGCCAGTCCAAGAGATCTTATAAAATTCTCCGAAGTTAAGTTAAGTGACAGTAGGTTTCTTTTCTTTCTTTCTTTCTTTTTTTTTTTTTTGTTTTTTGTTTTTTGAGAAGGTTCCTGAAACCACTGTGGCAAAAGGACTGGAAATCTGGCCTAAATGTGTAAGGAAGAGGCTGGCTGCCAGCTCATGACTGGGTGTCAGTTCCTCAGGATGCATCCTCTTCAGGATCCCAATGGAAACTGAGCAGATCTGGAGAGAGAGATTTCTAGTTTCCTCATCCGTTGCTTCACTGACAACAGAAATGCAGGAAAATGAATTCATTACACTTGAGCCTAATGGATGGGAGGGGGGGTTCTGTAATCGCTGACATTTCAAATCCATAAACTTTAGAACACAGAACTCAATAATGTTTAAAATTGAGTATGTTCTTATCAAACAGTTGTATTTGGTAGTGTTTTAAGGACTTCTTACTTAACATCCTTATTGCAACAAGACAGCTTTCCAGAAAGGCTAATGCAAGTCACCAAGTGAGTACTGGTTAGTAGTACTTAGCTGTATTATCTGGTCCCTCCGTTCACTTTGGTGAGCAGAGTGGTTGCCTGTATTGCCCTAGAGAGGTCAATTCAAAGCTGATTGTTGACAGCTAAGAATTAGTACCTCACTGATCCTATCTTTAGGCTTGGTTTAGACAAGTTAGTCACCAAACCACTGTTGAACACAGCACCTCTCTCTTTATCCATCTTCTCCTATATGAAGACAAATTCACTTCTAAGACCCGAGGCAAAGATGCAGTATAAGAGCTTTGCTTATTTGATAAGGTTCTGTCTGGCAACCAGTATTCTCTTTGCCAGTCATTGAGCTAAGGTGTATCCTGGCACAAGATACACATTTGTGATAGTATTTCTTCACTGGAAAAATTATTGAATAAGGAGAGTAAAAAGGGACAGAAAAAGTCAGAATCAAATTTTGTTAATATGGAAAATATGGAAGAGAAAGACAATAGAGAGATTTGGAAAAATGGAGATGAAGCAGGAACCGAAAAAAAAAAAATAAGAAATATAGGACCTGGCCCTTTGAGACAGGGAGTATTGCTGTTCTTTGCCAGCGTCTCATTCACTGGTTTACACTGACAGTCCTTCTCACACATGCTCACACACATCTCTCACCTGTCCCACTATAAAACTTGGTAGAACTAGTGTCTTCATTAAATGTTCATTATTTGTATGAGTTTAATGTCTTCAGATTCCATTTATTCAAATCTGTCTTTACTACGTCCAGCAATAAATTAACTTGCATAAATGTGAGAATGGTTGTGCATGGCTTTTCATCAGAAGACAGGCCTTCATTATGCTTTTGCCTTACCCAAGAGTGTGTTATGTGGAGGCTGGGCAGCTTTAAAAAGATGCAGCTTAGCTGCTCCACATGCATCTGGCCATCACAAGTGTGGGAAAAGAGTGTGTTCAGGTGGCAGACGTTCTAAGTGTACAGGTTTTATATTTTGAGAAGTTTGCCTATTTTTTGAAATTTTGCAGTCTGAATGTAAGAACCTTAAATGAAGTTTTTTTTTTTTTTTTTTTTTTTCAAAGTCTTAAGTAGTTTCTTTTCAGGATCGTGGTGAACTTTAATGTATTAAAATAGGCTTCTGTTTCTGGAAGCAGTACATCAAAATGAAGTCCTCATCAAGCAGATTTATGAATCCACATGGATTACTGGAAGGCAGACTTGGCTGAGGATCAGGAAGTATGAATTCCAGTCACTACTCTGCCATGTCTTTGTTGACCTGCCACCCCTCTCCCCAAATCACATGGGTTCTTTACCAGAACATCCCCCACGTGTCAGCACTCTGCTGCTGCTGTGCGTTTTTCCTATAAGGAACATCTTCTAGATAATGTCTCTCATGAAATAAAGCCATGGTAAACTTCCTCATGTTTTCTCCAAAGCTGGCAATTTCATTTTTAATTTAATAAACTCAGCTTCACAAAACTGAAACTGAGTCCTACTGACAAGCACTGCCCAAGCACCTCCGTCTCTTCCAGACTCATGAGATAGTGGGAATTAAGTGGTCTTCCCTGACTTCTCCATCTTAATCATCTCCATCCACCTCTGTCCTATGACACTTTATATCCTTACACAGTTTTATTTTCTTCAGTCTAACCTCTTCATGACTGAATGTTGCTCTATCTGTAGGGACTCTTTTCTATGCAAAATGGCCTTTAGCTCCCCACACATATACAGGCAGGTGTTAATGAATTTGTGAGTGAAGAATGGCCCTGGAGAGAGACTAGCCCAATCAAGAATTCAGCATGCTATGAAATTCAAGGTACTCTGTCATTACTAAATTTTACTGAGACATATACACTTCATAATGAGAATATACTGATAGCAAAGGGACCTCACTTGCTGATTATTCTTTTCCTCGTTTTTTTGCTATCTTTTCCTTCGAAAGGTTAGGGGTATATGAGGACTCCAATATGCAACTTCCAATTTGTTTTTGAGACCTGATTCTTTCTAACAGAAGTAAGAATTACTCCCTGATTTTCTGAAATTAGATACTGAATTTATGAGACTGGTGTTGCAGGAGTTAAGCTCCACACCCACTTCTATTCAGTAGGAGCATCTTGAAGCAAGAACTGCAGCATTGGGCTAGAAGGTGGTTTGATGACTGTGGACCTAAAGGAGGAAGCTTCACAGTACTTGTTTAAAAGGAGAATTTTCTATTGGGCTTTCTGGGCTGTGTTTTAAGGACACTTAGCAGTAAGACTCACCATCTAGATGTCTGCTCATTTGATGACACCATAACCCAGTCAGTCTTCAAATTTATTTCCACTTCTGATCAGTGAGGACATTATTGAGAAATATGTGTCCATGAAATCACAATTGTCTACACAAAATTCACCATGTACAAAAGTACATATGGCATTTATCATATTCTTACTAAGTAATGGAATCACCATGTCAGCTTTTGCATAATGAAGTTGATACACAGCATCTGGAGACAGTTCTGTATTGCATGTTATTTTTTTCTAATCTATTGACTCTATGAGCTATTAACAAATAATTTCTGGTATTTCCTGTTAGTTAAAAGACATCAGATACTTTGAAGTTTGTGGGGTTGACCATGAACCAGTCATTTAAGATTAGTCATGAAATTTTATCCCTGCTATATGTAAATCACCATCTATTCCACGGAAATAAATAACTTAGGTCCAAATACTAGAGTTGTGGGGTGGGGACAGGCTTCAGTCAGACTTCTTGGAGTTAGCTGAAAGGCCATCAATAAAAATAAACAAGGAAGGATTAAAGTAGATACTTAAGATTTTACAGCAAGTACATCATACTGTAAACTTTTCATTGTTTGTGTCTTTGTTTATTTTTCCAACCCACAAGGAATATATAAAATTACATAGCCATTTAAATTTTATTATGCTTATGGTAGATACTTATTAATTACTTGAAAGCATGTCTGTATAATCCATTATGTTTTATAACATAAACAACACATATTAACTTACCTTCTCATATTTGGGCTTATTTCTGAGAGTTGATGATCTGGATTGGTATCAAACAGGTTAAAATTTGACACATTATAATTCAGATATCACCATGATTGTTGATGAATTCTGTGAAATATTCATACATTAAAACCAAGTGACATTCATAGATTTGGCCTTAATTGTCAGGTATTCAGCACAAATATTGTCAGGAATACAGGTAAAATGTAAAGACTCATTGAAAATGAATTAAAATTACTTCTTTTGCCTTTTAAAAATAGAAGGCAAATTGTTATCAAAGGATATAATATTCTGGAGTTTATAAAGGGGCTGTATATTTTAAATTGGTTGATTCATGATACATATAGACAATTTTTTATTTTAATTTTTCAAGGTCAACCAAAATAAAATTATTATACTAAAAAAGTATTCAAAAGAAATGAGCGCATAGCTTTTATTATCTTCCTTATCCTGATAGCAATAGTTGCAATAGAAGCTCAGATGAATAGAAAGGAAATCGATGAATGAAGAGAATTATTCTTTGTTCTAAATTTTGAAGTGATAAAAATAAAAAAAGGTAACAAATGCCCCTTCCATTTCATTGCTTCAGGCTGAATGCTTCTGGAGGGTTAAGTTTGGGGGCCATGGGGAGTACTGAGTGTCAGCAGTCATTGGGTAAAGGTGAGGTTCAGGAGACACGGGGAAAGGCAAGGTTCAGGAGTCATGCAGAAGGGCGAGGCTCAAGGTCATGGTGGAAAGATAAGATGCAAAGGCCACGGGGGCAGGAAAAAGTTTAGAAATAATGGGAGAAAGGTGAGGTTCAGGGGCCATGGGTAATGGGAGAGATGTATAGGTTGTAGAAGGAACTTTTTATTTATTTTGACACTTTATATTTCTTTAGTAAGAAAAGTAACAGGGTCCATAAAACATTCATATCTGCTAACATTATTTCTTTGATTATTTCTATTTGTTTGATGTTTAAAAAACTGTAAGTCAAGACATACTAATAAAGAAAATTTTCCCAGTTCAATTTTGTTTTTGCTGTTTGGTACAGACATTTCAATATCAGTTGCAATGAATGAACAGCTATGACATTTTAGACCATCTAATTTATAGCTAAATTGTGGAAAGTATATTTGTTTTTATTATAGCTAAATTGTGGAAGTATATTTGTTTTTATTTTTTAACTCATAAAATGTTACATGTATTTTAAAGTTTCATTATATTAAGATAAGTGTTTGTATCTTGTCTCATGAAAAAAATCAAGTGGGGTTTCTGGTTGGGTATTCTGAACATTGTAGAGTAAAATGCAGGTGAAAGTGGGTATTGCCATCTTCATCTTTTCTGGGTTTCTGCAAACCCATCTTTAGCTGCTGCTTCTTTCAGTAGGCCTGGCTCAAGTTTCATATTCTACACATGCATATAATTTTCTCTAATGAGTGTTTACACCATTTTCAGACAGTGGAGTTAAAGAAAATTGACAACAAGAAAAATAAAAACGAGGAAATTTCCGCATACATTAGTATGCTATGGCTTTTCTCTTTTATTGGATATGATAAAAAGTGCTTCCCTGGGTTGCATAGCAATACACTTAATAGGTATCTTTAAAGATATTTTATAAGTAAAATAAAAAGTCTCTTAACAAGACTAGAAAATAGAGATCTTTGTAATGAGAAAATAACTTAAACCTTAGATTTAAAAAATATATTTCTGATGAATTAACAAAACTACTTCTAAACTTTATACTGAGTTCTAAGTCACAAGAAATTCCTTCAAGAACATCCAATCACTTTCTCCCTCTTGAACTTGCAGTGTATGTAGAAAACATGTGTAAATACGTAACACAATCCCACACACATGCACACATAGACACCCAATCTCTAGAGTTAGGGCTTAAAAATATCCAGCTAATACTTGCATGTCACTCAGTGAGGGCTATGACTCTTGATCAGTTCTGCTGAAACAATCCTTCCTCTTCCCTCTCTTCCAGCTTTCCTGTAGACTGCTTAGTCTTCCAAGTAAATTCATTTACTCAATTTATATTTGAAATGTTAATACATTTTAGAACAGTGTTTTTGGTAAGAGCAATTCTTAGTCCCCTCAGCAAAATCAGTATTATTAAAATAATTTCAAAGTGCTGATTTAAATACCTATGTTGAAAAGTGTTCATTTTCTCATCCTCTACCTTTATTAAATGATTGTCTTTCAAAATTGATTTCAATGATGACCACTGCTTACTACACACTAGGAGCAATAAGCACCGCCGAGATGGGTTTCACAGTTCTGTCTGAGGATGATTCATTTCCTTCACGTTTTCTATTAGCTGCATCTTCATTTACTCTTTATTTATTCATAGTCCTTCTAACCACATGAAAAATTGTGAGTTTTGAACATTAATCACTATATTCAATTTAATGCTTGCAAGGCAATAGAAGGAACTTTTCTGAGTTTACTATTGGTAATATTTCAATTTAATGAGAATGAAAAATGTTATTAAAATTTTGCTGTTTTTAAGTATCTATAGTTAATATCTTAGATTGTAATAGATATTCATCTGTCCTATATTCATTTTTATAATACTTGCTACATTTCCTTTCAAGTTGGTCATATAAAATTTTTGATACACTTCGATTTCAGAGCAATAGACTCTATGTACATGTAACCTTACTTTAATTTTGATGTGCTTAAATGAGTCATTCAGGCCCAGAGAGAAAATGCAGTTGTGCCCTTCAGTTTACATTTTGTATGCCTTTCAAAAAACTCATTATATACAATTTTCTAATTAGATTTTATGAAACTCATAATACCTTAGGTTCAAAATTATGTTAAACCTATTTAAGCAGGGGAAAGTTCTTAACCATAGTTCAACCTTTTTTTTTTTCTTCTGTCAAATCATATGCCTGATGACTGCTTTTTAGTCAAGCATGCATAGGAGCTAACTCACATTGAGATCCAGTGTTAGCAGAGATATTGGTTGCATGAATTAGGTAGGGTGATGTTTATTTTTAAGATTCATCACTGTAATGCCCAGTATCTGGAAGATTCAAAGTCTTCACTTAATATAAAGGGTCAACTTTTCTTATGGGCTTTTTATTCTTTTCCTGAAGAAACTTTCACATTAACTTTTACATTCTTTCCTATGGATGTCCCAAAGCTATCTTTGAATACATTTCCAATATAATGTGATGTGTTAAAATTCCCACAATTAATGGGCAGTCTTGTTTGCCTTGCTCTTTCTCTAATTTAGAATTTGGACAAGCATCCATTATGGTGTAAGAAGAGAGTATTAAAATTGAACTTTATCCTTCCATTTTCAGGGATTTGTTGTGATGGGAAAACGATGCTATGTGAAAAGAATTTGAAAACTTCAAGGTGCAATTATCATTAGAGGGCTGGCATCTGCTGAGGTTTTTAACTTCAGCTATGTGAGCAGTAAATATGCTTTCTGGCATGTGGTCACGCTAAAACATTTCAGAAAATGTACTTGATACCCAACCATAATGTCCTAATTTCTCTTATTGTGTGAACTTACCTTGGATAATTTGCAGCACTCTAATGGCCTGAAATTTTATATTCTGTCCTAATAAGTTGTTACAGCTCAAAACACTATTAAAACTATCAAGAATTTTCAATGTAGATGCTACTACAAAAATTCAAATCTGTTTTCACTTTCAATAAGCTTTATATCTTAGAGATTCTAAATAAGATTGTGAAATTTCACATTTCATTATGCAATAACTTTACTGGCATGCTTGTAATTATGTACTTGCATATAAACATCAAGTATTTTAAAATGCTGAGACAGGTTTTACTAAATTCAATGTAGGACAATTATCAGTGAATATCTAGTACTTCATTACGTCTACCACTTCTGAAGCATGCTCTCTTCCCCTTTGATCGGGTTTCAGGAAGAATGAAATGGAACGGTGACTAGTTATTGAGCAGCCGTTGGTTCACTGAGCTCACTTTCCCAAATAAATTGACAGATGTTCACTTAATTTCAGCAGGTCTTTCAATTAATCCAAGTCTATGTTATTAATCTGTAGCATACTGTAAGTTTTCACAGCTCCCATCTATTCACTGGAGGAAATGGATACAAGAGAATATAGTTTGGGTCTTTGTGAGTGTTCATGATGTTTGTCTCATAGCTTTAATTAAAGGATTCATTTCATTAATAAAAAGAGATGTTATGTCTTTAACCATTTTTTCTATTTGATTGACTGTTGCCATTTATATTTTAAGTGAAATGATGTTAAGAAATTTAATAGAGCTTTATTGTAATAACTTTAAGGGCTTACTATTAAGTATCAACTTTGTGTTTATGTTATCTAACAGTATTTGTCTATAGAGTCTTTTTTGTTTTCCAAACAAAAAGGATCTGGTATGCTCACATATTTGCAGAGCTTGTTCACAAACTTTATTAGACTTTGTTAAATAGTTTACAAATGTATTTCCCTTTTTATAGGCAATTAATATTTACTTAAGCTTTTCTTCATTTATGCTGAATATAGGTACTGAAATCTAGATTTACTGAAAGTCAGAATCTAACTCAGTACTTACACAATGTTGTATCAATGCTGCTGTCCTAGAATGTGTAAGTCTGCCTGCTTTCATCCCATCCTGCTGGTGTAATAGTCTGTCAGTAGGAAAGACTTTGTGATGGCCTGCTTTCATCCCATTCTGCTGGCTTGATGTGGTAAGAATCTTCTGACTGGTGGTCTTTGGTAAAATTCTGATAATAAACATAACTTCTTAACAGAAGTTGTACATTTGCCTTTTTTTACATATGAAAACTACTACTTGACACTCATTACTCTGAGGTCACAGAAATCCTATTTGTACCTCTTACACTCCCATCACATTTGTTTAGATAGCATAGATAGCATTTCCTTTTAAACATGAAAGTGTGAGGAGTACTTACTTGTAGTTGACAAGCGTGCAGAGTGTCAATGTGATCAGAATGTATGACAATGTGTGTGGAATTGTCAAAAGAATAAATTTAATATAAAAGATATTACTTCGAGCATAACACGTGGGAGGGTGAACTTGACCACTTGAGCATGAAGAAGGTACACTGTACAAACTACAGGATCAGACACCATGATAATTCTTGTTTTTTATTTTTCTGCCTCTTTGAAAGAGTAGACAATATAATACAGAACAAAAACACAAATTAAAAATATTCCTTTAGATTTTACTGATTTTAAATTGGTCTTTAATAAAACATCACATTTGAGAAAGGTGTAACAGTACAGCAATGTGACCCCAGGAATAAGTTAGACAGGGACATGATACTAAGCTGAAGGCTAGTTTGGGTAACTTATCATGACACTGTGCCAAAGTAAAAAACAAACAAATGCCTGGTTATCTCTCAGTGTCAGAGCCTATGACATGTGAGGCCCTGGACTCAATACTTATTAATATATTTTTAAAATAACGATTTAATAGAATCTTCACAACATATTACATTTAGGAATTTAACAAGTTAAATAAATACCTGGATGGTTCTCTAGAAGCCATAAAATTTAGACACATTATAGAACTGTCAAGAAGCAATGTGTCTATTAGTAGCTTACATTGTAAAATCCCCACACAAGGGGCATTTAGTTAACTGTGTTCAATAATTTAAAATTGATATGGATTATTTTTTTTGGCTTGAAAACATATACTTAAGTAAACTCTAAACACTTTGTGAACACGTATCTTTAATCTATTTCCTTTTTTTATTATTCTGAAAGATAAACTACCCATAAACAGATTTTAACATTTAATTCCTCTACGGCATGTCCATTCTTTGAGGAGCTGAGAATATGCTTATTTTATAAATCTGAAAATGTTTCAAATGGCAAAACTTTTATGTGCAAAAGAAAAACACCTAGGAACTGCCTTGAAATCATAACACATAACGCATCTGTGTGCCCTGCAATGAAATATAATGGCCTTCTCTAGTGTTGTACAGCTAATACACTGAAGAGATCAGGAGGCACATTTACTGCTGACAGTTCCATGTATCTACCATGCTATTCCAATTGCCTGGACATGTTTACTTCCATAAAATTCCGCAGGTCTAAAAAGCGTATCCCTTCTTTACGTTTTAAGCTACAACTCCAAAGTCAACCTGCACTCTAAACAACTGGCATGACAAGTACACCACGTTTGCTGGTGCATTTTGAGTGACATGAGAGTTGTAATTCTGAAAACTTGAGGCTATTTCAACCTCTTGGAAAACAAAACCACTTATCTTGCACTAAAGTTGCTTACTGTCTCAGAAACATTCCAATGCTGTTTTTATCACCTTAGTTTGTGAACCAAAAATCTTTATACTGTCAGTAGAGGAAGATTTTCAATTTATTAATTTTATCTTAGTGGCTTCAGACTCAGCAGTTGTATAGCATCTCATTTTCTGCAAAATAGGGATACAATCAATGCTGGCACCTTATACTATTGTGTGAATTAATATGAAAGTGTTTTCAGCATATAGCAGAATAGTTATTTTAATCTCCTCACATGTTGGAGAATCATTTATGAAAATATGTCCTAATAATACTTCAGAGAAAATTTCTTATCTACTTATGTATTAAGAAACATTCTTGCAAAAATTTAATTTTAGAAGTTCATCTTAAAAAATGCTCAGAGCTAATGGCAATAAAGCTTATGCTAATGAGAAAGAAATGTCATAGTGAATATTATAATTATAGCATTGTAACTGTAACTTTGCTTTTCCCAAACATTTGAAGTGATATAAAAAGAGGTGTGATAAGCTTAATTATATTGGTTTTAACTGTTTTACTACAGACAAGTGATGACATTTTCAGTGCTGGTAAAAAAAAATTCAAAAATCCCATAAAACATTTACTGTGTTCAAAATTTGAATCAAAATAGACAGATGACATGATCTCAATTAAGCATTAAGATCAACTGTTCTGAGAAACAAGGGCTTTGTATCTGCATTTCTAATTTTAGTGTCCATTCTGTGCCCTCAGTGTACTCTGCTTAAAATTAAAAATTAGAGAAAAAAATCTCCCTGATTTCTTCATATCAGGATAAAGTGCTATGGGTATGAATACAGAATAAAGAAAATAACAACAGCAAAGCTGAGTGCTAATCTGTGCTTGGTGCAATGAAGGCACCAGAGCAAAAGCATCCGAGGTGACACTCTACTCCTACATTACTCAGTGGACATCCTTGGACATCACTGCAGGAAACGCTTCGACACCATTGAAAACAATACCCACAAAATGACAGATTCACACATGAAGATGTGCAAGGAACAATGGTGTATCAGCATCATTGTTTAAGCAATGCCACAAGCTCAGAGCGGGCTGAGTTGAGGTGTCCTTGGTGGCTGTGGCCCCTGGCAGGGTTATAATTTCCCTCAGGAGATTGATTTTCCTGTGTTTTGTCTTCTGTATGACTTTCCTTTTTTTGTGTGTCTAAGACAGATATTTGAAAATATAACATGTTTTCCAAAATGAAGAAGTTCATATGAAATAAAATTGTAAACAGATTTAAATTTTCACGAATTTTATTTTTGCAAATTTATGATGACTGAATACATCAACATATAAACTTTGCTCTAAAAAAATTATAAAGAAAATTCATCGTTGGTCCATAAACTCAACAAATATCTTAAGCGTATAAAGAAAAGCTATTTAAAAATAAAAAGCTGATAAACAAAATAAAACAAACTTAAGAAGCCAACTAAGAAATAATAAGTATAATCTTTTAAAGCAACGTTGTTGGTCTTAAAGTAGGTACTAAATGAGACAGATTGCATTTTGAAAATCCAAATAGAATTATTTCAAATGCTCAGCAGCACCTGTGCAAGGACTTTCTTAAGGCTTTGAATGAGAAGCAAACTCCTCAGCTATTGGTGCTATTTCTATGTGGCCACCTCTCTTCTTGAAGAGAGAAAATCAGTTTTATGAGTTCGCTTGTATCAATTAAGTATGTCACACATATACAAGTGATATTTTCTGAAAGTGTAAAATCAAAATATAGGAAGTTTAACATTTAAATTTTTCTCTCTAGTCTTAAAAGCATTGTGAATATACAGCATTTGTCATTAAAATAATCACTTTTTATACCACCAGTCTGGGGGCAAATAGTTATAGAAATTGCCTTTATCTATGTGTAAACATCCCCCACAAAGAGAAAGCCAAAATGAACCCTCCCCTAAACAGAAGCAAGAAAACCCAAATCCCAAACCAAAATAAAGCAACCAACCAAAAAAGAAACTCCCATATATCTTTATACTATTAAATTCTGAAATGCTAAAGATCTCTAAAGGTTGTGTCTATGAGGTGGAAAAGAGCAAATGATTCTAAATATCATAAGTAATTTATATATCATAAAATATAATGTGTAGAATTTTCTTAACAATCAGATTTGTGTTATGCCAGTATGTTTTCAAATTACAATTCAATTCTTGAGTAAGCTTCAAACTCTCAGAGTCATGCTTTCTTTTACAGTGTTAACCTGGATTGATTTCTAAGCCTGTGGTCTTTCTTTAGTTAGAATCTTTTCCAAAGTTTACTTATGAAAGGGAAAATATAAAATGCCACAGTCACCAAGTCTATCCAAGAAGTTTCAAGTATATTGGATTATTTCAATAAAATACATTTTCTACTATGGACCTGATCCATCTTAATATTTAGAAAAAAACAAATTATGAAAAAAGTTGAAAGTTTTGGGATGTCATCATTTTGAATATGGTTTAGACTCTCTTAAAAAGAAAACTAATACAACTACCTACTAGTTAATATGCAGTACTTTTGGTATTAATCAAAAACTAAAAGCTGGATGGATCAATGGAAATGCTTAACATTTCATTATCCCAATGTTCCCAAATAGTTTAAAAATTGACAATAAATCAGCCCATCCAAAGAATTCATTGTAATTTGAATCCTCTTTGTAGTTCTACAGGACTAGGACATTCAATTGAGTCTTCCACCAACAGTATTTTTGTTCCACCAGAAACACAAAGGAAACAAAAAGCAAAAACAGAAAACTGGACACATCAGTGGTTTTCATGTATATTTATCTTCTTCAAGCATTTTCAAAGTGGAGATGCTATATTAACAACAGAAAGATGACTGTATGTTATCTTAAAACATCTTCAATATTCATTATTTCCAGGGGATACATGACACTGTGGGCAATACTTTTAATCATGTGTAAATCACACTCAAGAAGACCAGGCCTCTACAGTTAAGAAGCCACATTACTTCCTTGCTCTATGTGAGGAAGAGCACTGCCAGCATCAGGGTTTGTTTATCAAACATTCAGATGTGATTTCACTTACTTGTTGGTCTTTTACTTGACACTGAGTTAACGCAGATTCAAACTGGTCCTTTATTGATTTCAGCAGCAGATAAGCTGGTGTAATATGGGGCAGTACTGTCTTCTACGCAAGTTCTTCAATGAGTTCATAGAGGTAAATATACTGAAGTGCTAAAAGTCTGGCCTTTTCAAATAAATGCAGACCTACCTTGATTTTCACAATAAACCTGTATTTCCACAGGACAATGTTTTCACACAATGTAAGGCAAAACAGGTATTAAATTACTTAACAGAACTCATGTTTAAATAATTAAAACTAATTTGTGTTTAAAGCTATTTGCAGATTTATTAGAGAAACAAATACAAATATGCATTTCTACAGAACTGTTTTTTTTTTTTTTTTCCAAAATGAGCTTAAAACTTGTTCCACAGTTTTCACTTGTTTATATATCTAATGGCAACCCAAGTATTGGCCTCTGCACCACTTTTAATGAGACAATTGCCCTTCCATCGCAATTATAAAAAACTATTTAAAAAAAAATCCAGCACATACACGTTAAATATTTTCTTTAAAAAAATAATCTAATCAAAATATTGAATACTTTAGATTTAAACAATATTTTATTTACAAATCTGATTTGATGTACTTTATTAATTATACAAGGTAATGCTTCAATTTTTCAAGAACAGTTGCTTTTTGTTTTTATTGACCAGTGGAATGACATCCTATCTAGTAATATGTTCTACACTTCATTTGTTTCAAAATTAACACAAGTTTCTGATACTTTCTTTTTTTTTTTTGTAAAAATGTTCTTTAATTGGGGCACATATCTGATGAAACAAAAAATAACATGCATAATTCCAAAAACAATTTTAAAGTAATGATACTTACCCTTTATGTAAAAAGACATCTATGGACAAAAGTGCACAACAATATTATGTACTCATGTTTATGAGAAACCAAGCAGGAGGCAAAATGAGTTCATCCTTTTTCCTAATCATAAGCAATTTCATATGGCTGTTTGCATCATTGAAATAAAGTGTATCTATTAAATTTCTAAGATTGCATTGCACTCAAAATTATTATGTATAGCCATGCTTGCCCTGTATTGATGATCAATGAA